>NW_026652297.1:37016643-37435238 GCF_009828535.3 Hylobates moloch | reverse complement strand
AAAAAATCATTAGTGAGCTATCTCTACAATATCATAGGACTAAAAAGATCAAAGCATTTCTGCAATCATTTGGGAAATCAAACAGATGGGATATTTCCGAACTAATAATATTTATTACAATATTTAGAATCCAAAGGGGTCAATGTAAACCCTTTTCTGACTTACGTTGTTGGTATTCAGCCCCTCATAGGTTCAGTTAAAGAATGTAGTGTTTCAAGGCCAGATAATAAGACTACAGAGGTGAGGAATGCCCTTGTGGTCTTCAAATATTATTTCCTCATCTCTCCCATCCTTTGACCACAACAAACACTGTTATGAAAGAAATTCGAATATAAAAATATTTCTGTAAACAAATATAATTAAATGCCACCCTGTTAAAACTGTTGATTTATTTAAGAAAAACCAACATGAAACCCAATCAAATTTGCAATTCTAGGTTAGCCCTCATTTGCTAACTTTTATGCTTGCCTGTATTATTGTTGAAAATCCAGCCTTTAGAGAGACGGAAGAATGAAAGACAAAAATGGGACTGTAAGACAATAAAAACAGTCTAAACAGCCTTATCATTCACCTCATTTTCTTGACTCCTCCCTTCCTCAAGTTTTAAGAAGTGACTGATAATTTTGCAAGTGAAAATTCAGGCCTGGCATGGTGGCTCACGCCTGTAATCCCAGCACTTTGGGAGGCCAAGGCAGGCAGATCAGGTCAGAAATTAGAGAACAGCCTGGCCAAATGGTGAAACCCTTCTCTACTAAAAATACAAGAATTAACTGGGTGTGGATTGTATGTGCCTATAATATCAACTACTCAGGGGGCTGAGGCAGGAGAATCGCTTGAACCCAGGAGGAGGAGGAGGTGGTGGTTAGCCAAGATTGTGCCACTGCACTCCAGCCTGGGCCACACGGCGAGACTCCTCCTCAAAAAAGAACAATTCATAGTAATACTGACAAGAGAATCATATATTAATCCATTCTCCTTTAAAAGCCAGTCTCTACCAACACAAATGCCCAAACATGGGTTGCTGTTTATTTCAGCAGATTCACTTGATTTTCATACAAGTGTGATTTTACGTATGACTATTAGGCACATGTGAACACTGACACACGTCCCACACATAGCCTTTTAGAAGAAAACACATTTTTCCACCAGCTTCTTCACGGAAATACATGAGAGTGATGTCCTAGAGTCATTTTTTAGATGTGGTCAGTCTCCAATCAATGCCTTAAAGACAGCACTCAGGATACACTTCCCTAAAACATCCATTTCCTATTGATTTTTTTTGTTGTTACAAATGACTCGTATTCCCACAACAGGAAAAAGAATTCAAAGATTTTCCATTTTTGATATTTGGTATGTGAGTCAAGTCTCAAAGATGAGAAGTTGTTACTTTTACAAAAAGAGTCATCTGAGAAGGATACTTGATTACTAGGAAAAGAGAAACTACAATTCCTAGCGCTTTGATTTATCTTGTGATGAAATCTTAAGGAAAAGTCACATTTGTGATCTCATGATCTTGGTATCCATTGTCAGTTTATGGACTTTCAAATGTACTTGGGAAAGTTTCAGTTTAAGGGGGTCCCTTATTTACCAAGGTGTACCATTCATGTTTTCTTTTTGTTCAACTAAATGAATGTCGGATAGTTAAAATAAATTGTTCATGGAAAATCAGGGTGAAATCATAGAAATAAATTAGAAAGTGATAACTGATCTATAATCTATAATTTTCTCCATTTATTTATGTCAAGTTAGAAAGTGAATCATCTTTTAGTTGAAAACATTCACTTTAGTTGACAGCTTGGCCTACTTCAAAATATATTTTAATAAGGGGAGAAATCAGGAGTTTGTAAGATATGAAACCTTTTGAAAAATGCAAGCTTACTCACACTGAAGACCACAACAATTAATATTTAAAAATCACCTTCAAATATGCTGGCCCCATGGTCTTTATGCCCCTCTATCACTGAGTTGTTATTCTTCTGGGAGAGCGATGCCAGGCTTTTTAATAGTGAAAACTGGGCAATTACTGGCAAGTCATCATTTCTGGCATTCTTGTGTCTTGATTTCAACACATGGAATGAATGTCACAGTCATAACAAAAGAAAATAGTTCAGATTTCTCAAAAGCAAAGACTTAATAAAAAGTCCAAACTTACAGATTTTCTAAAAAGATATTGAATCATTAGTATTCTTACACAATATATATTAGAATATAGATACATTCTTTGATCCTTCTTTGAAAATAGAGAAGATGAGGATAGGCGCATGAATGCTACTTCCAAAAAATCAGGGTGCTCTGAGAACATGAACAGGACCTGACTTCTGGAAAGTTGCAAAAGGCTTCTAGGGAAAGTACTACTGAGTTGAAATTTGAAGGGTGGTAAGTTAATTTAAGTAAGCAAAGGGCCAGCACGGTGTGGGAGGTGTGTGGATTGGGTGTAGACATGCAGAGGAGAGGCCTTGCTTGAAGACCCAGAGGCAGGAGGGGGACCTAGCCAGTTCCAGTAAGTGAATGCAGGTCAGTGTGACAAGGGTCTAAACGGAAGAGGATGGGAAAGGGGAGGAAAGGAAGGGAAAGGGGATGAAAAGGAATCAGGGCAAGAATATGCATTAATACGGCGCTTGCTTATCTTAAAATGTATCAGTGTGCTCACTCAGATGAATTACATATACTATCTTAGCATAATACACTACATATTCCCTTTCTACTCTTATTTACATTGTCAAATAGTTTATCAAGTCCTTCTATTCATAGATGTAAACTTTAACTCTATTCTTTTAGCTGATGTGCAGGATTAACTCAAGATATCAACTAGTGGAGGCAAGCAAAACCAGGATTTATTGTATTTGTAGTGAAAAGAAAATATTAGTTGAATAAATTTAAAAGGATGCATATTTTTAAAGATAATTCTTATCTAAGTTCCATGTATGTGTTAATAAATACATATAAGTGTCTTTACACTCATGGAAAAGTAATTACCTGTTATTCTCTTAAAGAATTTACCCTCGACCTGACTAGATCATTTGATTTTTTTGTTTATATCAATTGTGAGTTAAATAAAAGCATTCATTTTTGCCCTATCATTTCACTCACAGTATTGCCAAAATTATTTTACCAGTTATACATATTAAAATTTCATTATTATTTCATTAAAAGTGAAATGAAAAACATTCTAATAAATTATATATACCAATATATATGGGGAGGCAATTGTTTTATATTCATTATTCTTTTGCTAGCTAAAGCACCAAAGACAGATACAGAGTTTTAATCAGAACATCTGCTTAAAAAATAACTTGAATAGCTGGGGAAAGGGTGGAAAGAGGAAATGGGAGGGGTCTGCTAATGGGTATGAGGTTTGTTTTTGGAGTGAGGAAAATATCCTGGAGTTAGATAGTGGTAATGAGTTGTACAACATTGTGACTTTACTAAAAACACTGAATCGTACACTTTGAAGTGAGAATCTTATAACATGTAACTTATACTTTTACTAAAGTTGTCAATAACATTTTATAAATAATTTGAGTTCTTAAATCCTAGAAAAGGAGGTATGTACATTTAAATATTTTCTTAATTTTTTCTTTGTCCTATTCACAGCCAGACCTCTACATTGCTCAATATGGATTTACACATTGACATTATAGGAACATTTGAACCATCTGTAATATTAGCATGTTTCTAGAGAAAAGATGGCTCAAGACAACAGAGGGTAAGAAATTCTAAACTAATAATCTCAAAAGCTGTACCAATCACATTTATGTGGTGACATAAAACAAGAAGTAAACAAAGAAAGCAGAAATTTTTGTTCTCCTATGTTTGAAGCCATTTTTCCATTCTTTTTAAAGTCTCAATATAAAATTACATCCGCATTCGACTAAGTTCAAAGACGGTTCACACAACCGGACAACTGTTTAACTCCATTAAACGTTTTCTACTGACTTTTCTAGGAAAGCAGATTTCATTCCCTACAACTGCATTAATCACTAACCCAGGCAAGCTGTTTAGCTAATCAGAATCTGGGTCTGACAACTGCTCTAATTTACTGATTTCCATTTTTGTGCCACTACAGCCATACCAAGCCCCTCAATCACTGTCAACTACAGAACAGGAGGAAGTAGACAAGTTTCATTTTTAATGATTACTTAATTAAAGGCAGAGTTAAAGTTGCATGGTTAGTTTTTATCCATGCAAAATTACTTATACGCACTTTCAAACTAATTGGTCATGGAACAAACGCACTCTCTTTTGAAGAAGTGGGAACCCAAATGCAAATTCACAACGATGGAATTGAGAGAACGCATATTATTTATTTAAGACATCTAAGTATATGTGGCAAAATAACTTTGGGTTAGCTTTAAGGTCTTTATCTGTAGAAGCATTTCTAATGGCACTTGTGATTTTTTTTCCAGGAAGGTTTACACCTTATTTGTAAATGAATGAGGTGGAATATACTTTCAATAAGGAATATATTTCCTTAGTCTATCTAGGTGAAGTTCTGTCTGGAGGTAGTGGTTAGACTTAATAGCTTCTGGAAATCGCTCCTAGTCCTGAGACTTTAATATTACATGAAAAGTGAAAACCAAGTAACAGCTCTATGTAGGGTAGTTTTATTGTTTCAATTTCATGATATATTTGATCCCAAAAGAAAGACTAGAAAGTCTCTGAAATTAGCTTTGGAAGAATAGGGTAAGCCATAGAGAATGTGAGCCATTCTTCCCCAAGCACTGGTGCTAAGGCCATCCTGAACTCAACTGAAGAAGGGGCCTTTACAACTGTACAACTCCCTTGTACAGTTCCCCAGCTCACCTCCTCCTAGGCCTTTATTTGGTCATTCTTCCTTCCCATGAATGCTCACACCTCTTTTATGAGCCTTGGCTTTCTCCCCACTGCAATAAAGACAGGTATGTCTGCTATTGAAACACCTTAATGCTGTGCTTATGTCTTAAAACGCCCTCGCTGAAATGTGGGCACATTATCAAAATCAGTCCTTGATACTGAGAAGATCCTGTCTGCTCGCATGACTCTCCTGTAATGAACTTTTCCTACCGTGGAATCACTAATACGTATTTTTTGATGTTTCTCTCCTTCTATGTTTCTTCCATTTTCCAGCTATTCCTTGAATGCGATAGAAAAGAGGCAATTCTCTCTTTATCCTTTACTTATGTGCTTACTCATTGAAAATTGCTGTTACCTTTTCATAATTTTTTTTTTTTTTTGGGATGGAGTCTCGCTGTCATCAGGATGGAGTGCAGTGGTGCAGTCTCGGCTCACTGCAACCTCTGCCTCCTGGGCTCAAGCGATTCTCCTGCCTCAGCCTCTCGAGTAGCTGGGACTACAGGCATGTGCCACCATGCTCAGCTAATTTTTGTATTTTTAGTAGAGATGGGATTTCACCATGTTGGCCAGGATGGTCTCGATCTCTTGACCTCATGATCTGTTCGCCTTGGCCTCCCAAAGTGCTGGGATTACAGGCACGAACCACCATGCCTGGCCATTTTTCAGCATATTGATGTCTAAAAGCTTGTCCCATATTATATTGAGGTATCAGTGATGGCACCGAAATTTGTTTTTCTAATTCTTAATAAGCCTAAGCCATAATCCAGATGCTATAAAAAGTAACAGGGCCATACTGCACTGATTTGTGAAAATCATATCTGCTTCTGCAATTTATTTCTGTAAGACAGTTCAATTTGAAGTGATCACCATATCTTTTTATTGGTCTCTAATTGCTCTATGGTAACCAGCTCTAGCACATACATAAATAGGTTGGATATAGGCCTCTTTCTGGCTCTAAAATTAATTAGTTCTCTCTTTTAGAGAATTTTATCACTGAGTCGAAATTCCACTGCATTACACATTTACGCATTTATGCTGGAGCACTATACCAGCCACAGGAAAGACTGTAGACACTTGAAGATGCTCCAACATTATCCTATAGGCCAATAAGAAAGCTCTGTCAAGCTTATAGAACAAAGAGGCAAGTATTCAGCACAAAGCAATCTCTAATTTGTTCAAGCCAAAAATGAGCAGTTAACTCTGGATATAAGTAGGAAAAATTTAATAACTGAATTGAGAGTTTCTCTAATTACCCATGCATCTCTAAGAAATATCTATTTGAAAGACTGACTGGTGATGAAAATTATAGCCATGACAAAGCTCACAGAGGTGGCTAGCCCAGGGCTGTCTTCTCTGATGTAACCTAGGGATTCTCCAACAGAATAGCTGACTCAAGCTCAGCTCACACAATACTACTTCAATCTTTCTCAATCCACTTCTCTGAAGAACTTATTTCTTAAGCTCTAATGTATAATGTGACAATGAAATCTGCTCTACAGATGGAATTGAATTGCAGGCAACATCCATCTAATCCTACAGCTTACAGGACTTTCACTCTATTAACCTACACCAAATACACAGTTCAGGATAGCAGACCATCTTTAAAGATAGATTACATTGGCCAGGCGTGGTGGCTCACGCCTGTAATCCCAGCACTTTGGGAGGTTGAGGTGGGTGGATCACCTGATGTCAAGAGTTTTGAGATCAGCCTTGGCAACAGGGTGAAACCCCATCTCTACTAAAAACACAAAACTTAGCTGGGCGCAGTGGCGCATGCCTGTAATCCCAGCTACTTGAAGGCTGAGGCAGGAGAATCACTTGAGCCTGGGAGGCGGAGGTTGTAGTGAGTCAAGATTGCGCCATTGCACTCCAGCCTGGGCAACAAGAGTGAGACTCTGTCTCAAAAAAAAAAAAAAAAAAAAAAAAACAGATAGATTATATTGTATTTTAACCTTTTTGAAAAAGAATCACGAGGCTTTACTGCCTTCCATCTTCAATGAACCTGTGAAAAAAGTAACAAGGGCAGGTATAGGCAAAAGTAGTAAAAATTTTTGACGCTGTTTAATATGATCAATACTTCTGAAATTATAATTTGCAGGGCTTCTGAGTTCTCTCTAATGCAGAACAGCCCAGAGGTTATCGTTGCTGCAGGAGTTAAATGTGAATGAAAAAGCAAAGGCAGAGAGTAGGGAGGGCAAAGATACACAGGTTTCAATTAAAGAGTGCTATGTTATTTCTTCACTAAAGAAAAGGAAATGTTGATTTCTACCAGCAATGTAATTTTCCCCTCTCTAAGGGAACTACGGAACTTTGAAAGTGAAAAGGATCATAACATTATCCAACATGATCCAACTTTTGGGAAAACTTTTCTAAGACATGAGTAGTCTTTTCATTTTCTGCGTATTCCTAAGAATGTTGGTTTTGATGAAGATATTTTCCTTCACATTATAGATCAGTGACATGACGCTCTCTCTTCAGAACAAAATGGAAAACCATCTTCATTTCCACCTGGGGCTGGGGGTGAAGAGGGGAAGAGCAGACATGGAAAACTGGCAAACACTCCGGGAAGGGAGGCCAAGGCATTCTTTTGGGTCAAAATCATCTAATTTTGTGGTCGCTTTCATTGACTAGTCAGTCTGATTTTTAGCATCCAGACACTGGCTGAAAGCACTGGGCACATTCTTTTGTTTTGCCTTTGGACTGTTTAGAATTGTCTTGATTATATCCTTATTTGGATATTATAGTTTGATAACAAGGGGACACAAAATACCTTGCTCCCTCTGATTCTTTAAATACTCTCATTTGAAAGCACCTGATTTTTAATAGATGGCACTTAATGACATTAGCAAAAATAAGGTCCTTCTGACCATGTGTCATTTGATGAATCTGGGGACACACACATACCTGGCACAGTGTCCCAGCCAACATCACAGTGAACGTCAAGCAACTTCACACTGGGTGTCAAACGATGTGTGCTTTTTGGAATTCTGCTTTGCAATCCAACAGAGAACAGTATAACTAATTCTTCCTCGATTGCTCTGTGGTATCTCTGTTTCTCAGTATAGAAAATGCCATTATTTTGCATTTTACTCATTTGTGTACTTTCCCATAAAACTGTGACAAGGGTACATTGCTTTTCTCAAGTTTTGTTCAGTCTTTTTCTTTTCTTTTCTCTTTTCTCCTTCCTTCCTTCCTTCCTCTCTCTCGCTCTCTCTCACTCGCTCTCTCTTTCCTTCTTTCTTTTGAGAGAGGGTCTCATTCTGTCATCCATGCTGGAGTGCAGTGGCACCATCATAGCTCACTGCAGCCTTGAACTCACAGGTCCAAGCGATTCTTCTGCCTCAGCCTCCTCAGTAGCTGGGATTACAGATATGCACCACCACGCCCAACTAATGGTTTTTTTGTTGTTGTTGTTCTTGTTGCCTAGGATGATCTCAAACTCCTGGGCTCAAGCAATCTCCTTCCTCGATCTCCCAAAGTGCTGGAATTACAGGCATGAGCCACCATGCCCAGCCTGTTTAGTAATTTTCGAGTTCACAACTTTGCTGGTATATTTTAGTATCTCAAGATTGATCAGTGTGCTAAAATTTCACCCACTCTTACCTTTTGCATCATCAGTAATTGCAGGGCACCATACCAGGTCCCATCAGAGTTAACTCAAAGTAAAGAGGACTGAACCAGGAGGGTCCTGAAAGCCGGAGTCCTAGCTCCCGTGGACCCTCGCTGTGGGATTTCAGGCAAATAACTTACTCTCTTTGGGCTCTACTATCCTAATCTGTAAGATGAGTACACACCAAAGCTCCTTTGATTTTACTACAAGGTCACTGAGTAGAAGCTGTCTGGGAAAATATTATCAGTGTCAAGGCTGTGTGTGAGCAAACTTTCCCTCTCTCTCACACACGTGCACACACCCACACGTTCTGCTTAACTCAAAGGACAATATCTTTTAGACATGACCTAATTTTATTTAGGCTCAGGATCTTGTCAGTGTGGGTCTTCATAGTTGTTTTATACAATTAAAATATGTGATATGAGACCAGAGCTCAGACGTTATTATTATTAGTCATGCTCAAATGAAAAAACAAGGAACTGATTGAGCACCATGATGGGTCAAGAAGAAAAAACACTAAAGAATACTTTAAAAAATGAAGCCCCTCACGAGACTAAATATTAGTAATAGCACAATCTCTGAAATGTCAGAAGAGTTACATATAGAACACTCTGGAAAGGAAAACACACTTAAATTGGAACACTTATCTATGGGAAAAAAGAAACAGTCATAAGAATATTGGCAAAGTATTATGATGAACATCTGCAATCTAGGCTTTAAATTATGATAATAATTGATATTAACAAGTGTTGGATACAATTTAGGACATGCATTTTTTTTTTTTTTTTTTGAGACGGAGTCTCGCTCTGTCGCCCAGGCTGGAGGGCGCGATCTTGGCTCACTGCAAGCATGCATTTTTAAAACGTGAGTTTTAACCAGATAGATTCTAGATGTGACAGGCAGAATGGAAGATTAAAGTTAGAAGACCATCTACCCTCAGTGAAAAGAATACACCAGTCTCTACCTGGTAGGATAGGTTTGATGTGTAGCAGCTATGGAAGCACAGCTGAAACCAAGCCAAAAACCTTCTCCTTTGGCTGGACAGGAAGACATTAAAGTCCAGGGGAAGGCAGACAAGCATGAGGTATGCATCATTATGTGCAATCTTTCAAAACAGAATCAAAGAGGAAAATGCTGTGTTTCTCTTTCTCAAAATTAAGAGGGTCTATAGAGCTAACTTGTCTTTTGCGTACTCCTAACAAACATAATGTAGTAACAAGGAAACGAAAATTGTTCGTGTTTATGGGGGCATATCTCCTTATTTCACAATGGTTCACAAGATTTTGACTTTATTGTATCAGATGGAAGGAAATGAAGAAAACTAATATACATATTAAAGTACATTTTCTCCAAGGGGAATCAAAATTTCATAGTTTCTTTCAGACCAAATATGTTCTATCTAATGATTTCTGAAATAGAGACTGGCTAAAGAGGAGCCTCTGTTCTACACTCTACATGCCAGGGCCTTTTTTGCCACTTTGGAAACATGAGGCTTTTTTTTTTTTGGAAATGAAAATACTCACTTAAAAAATGAGTGACCTGGCCGGGTGCGGTGGCTCACGCCTGTGATCCCAGCACTTTGGGAGGCCGAAGTGGGTGGATGACAAGGTCAGGAGATCAAGACCATCCTGGCTAACATGGTCAAACCCCATCTGTACTAAAAATACAAAAAATTAGCCGGGTGTGGTGGCGGGCTCCTGTAGTCCCAGCTACTTGGGAGGCTGACGCAGGAGAATGGCGTGAACCCGGGAGGTGGAGGTTGCAGTGAGCCGAGATTGTGCCACTGCACTCCAGCCTGGGCAACAGAGCAAGATTCCGTCTCAAAAAAAAAAAAAAAAAAAAAAAAACAGTGACCTATAGAGAAGACAAATGAGGTTGTCCTCAGAGCCATTAGCTAAAATAATAATCTTTCTGCATAATGTAGCTTTGGTATCTCTTCTAAGATTATATGTATGTGCAAACAGCAACCCTCACTCCAGTCTCTTCCTTAAGAAAAAGTGACTTCTTTGTTGTCCACAATCAATCATGCCAGCTACCAGCAAAGGCATTTGGTGATGTGGCTTCTTTCCAGAAGGACTATGAAAATTTGCTTGTAGTGAGAACCCTGATAAGTGTAGTAATGTCTCCTTTTCAGCTACCTAACTGGACCTGCACATGTCAGGTGGAAGGACCTCTGACAGAGAAATTCCATACTTGGCCATCTCGAAGGAGTGGCGGTAGAGAAGGAAGGTAGAGAAAGAGGGTGTTTCTCCTCCTGCCCATCATGGTGCTCTAGTATCCCATGCACTCGGCAGATTTCCTTCAGAAGTGCCACACTGACTCTTACAACGCTGGCCTGTGACTATCCTGTCCCTTCCAGATGTACTCTGCTTTTGTTATTTTTCTGCTACTTAAAATAGAAGGCTCATTTGGGCCCAAAGTAATCAAAAGGCAAATGCTGTTGTTCATTGCACACACAAATATTAATCCAAATTAATACATGGATATTTTTGTTCCATGACCCACTTTTGAAGATGGGTAAATTGTAGGGTCTAATTTTTCCAGGAAGCCTTCATTACACCATCTTTCCCTCCTTAGAGGGGACTTTGATTATCTAAGCCAGACTTCCAGGGCCAAAGCTCAGTTGGAATCTAGGGAAGCAAAACAGTTAGATTGTGTTTGTCACAGCAATGCCAGGCAAAGACCCTACATGACAGAAAATTGTGTGCTGCTGGACAAATTGCCTTTGCTAAGAGGCTGAATGAAACTGACTCACTCATGATCCATTAGGCAACTGGCTGGAATCCAGCAGGCTAGAAAATAGCTACACAGAATAAATCTTTGCGTCTGTTGCCAGAGGCCAACTGTGCTAAATTCTCATAGTGAATGTATGTAATAGGTAGTTTTGACCCTGTCCTGAGAACACTTAGCACACACAAAAAATCACTGATTGTATTTGGAAAATACTTCAAGTCATTATGTATATTAGAATTGGGCTTTGAAGGCTAAGTTATGGAAATAAAGTAAGAAGAATAAGAAATAGACCTTAAAGGTTTATTGAGTTGTTTTAGATTAGAACAGTCTTATATATATGGTGGATGTTCAATAAAGATATTTCACTACTAGCTATGAAGATTATGATGACGTGATAAAGTCAATATCATCTTTTCTTTAGGGAAAACAAGATACACATGATTCGCTTTTAATTATCAAGGCAGAAAGCAACCCAAATATTCATATGAAAAGCTAAAAGAAGGATCCTGCTAACGTATTTCAGTAGCAACTCCCTAATCAGCAGGAAAAAAAATACAAATTTAACTACTTAATCACACCAACAATTCCCATAACTTCTTTGCTGCTCTTCTTCATTTAACTTTTGCATGATCTTACAACTCAAAAAGTTACATTTTCCCAAAGTTTCAATCAGTTGAGCAAGAGTACATGAACTTTTAAAAAAATTGCTCAATGTGTCACAATAAATATGTTTATCCATTCACTAGTATATAGAAAATTTTGTGGTTGCAATTGCAATTCTCTTTTTCTCAGATCATTTTTAGATTCTGTGTGTCTTCACAGCATGACTAGTGCAATTTGAAGAAATGTGGTCCTGGAAAAATAGGTATGTTTGGGGTGGTATTATCAATAGGGGAAATGGAGCACTGCGTGGAGTGCAGAGTCAAGAAGAGAAATGGCATCTCACCTATTTTTATTTGTTTGTTTTGTTTTTTGAGATGGAGTCCGGCACTGTTGCCTGGGCTGGAGTGTGTTGGCGGAATCTCGACTCACTGCAACCTCCCCCTCCCGGTTCAAGAGATTCTCCTGCCTCAGCCTCCCAAGTAGCTGGGATCACAGGCACCTGCCACCATGTCCAGCTGATTTTTTGTATTTTCAGTAGAGGCGGGGTTTTATCATGTTGGCCAGGCTGGTCTCGAACTCCTGACCTTGTGATCCGCCTGCCCTCATTCAAGATAACACTAAGTCGACACAAAGTGCTGGGTTTACAGGCGTGATCCACAGCACCCAGCCTGCATTTCACCTTTTAATGTGAGTGAAAATGAAATTTATAGACTGTCTTTTCTTGGGGGAGTTAGGATTAATAAATGGCTAACACACACACACACACACACACACACACACACACACACACACACACACGAGAGAAACAATAAAATCTCCAAGTTTCCATGTAACTAATAGAATAGATTCCTTAGATAGCAGCCAGATACTCCTATTAAAAATATAAAATAAAATAAAATCATCTTAAATTTCTAATTATTTCCTTCGTGATGACCAGCTCAGCCTAAGTACCAAGAGCCCTGATAAAGAATCATTCTGCTCAAGGTTACTGTTGATATTCAAAAGAAAAAAAAAAGCTATGTGTGTATCTTTCTTGCTTTCTTTACATGCCCATGGAGTTTATCTTCACCAGGAGATCTACAGGTGGTGATTTTAATTCTTTGGAGTCCTGGGCTTTTATAAACTATCACTGGCTCAGAGCTTTGAAGCCTAGAGAAAATGGAGCAAGGCCTAAAATATTGGGTTCCATGTCTTGCAGCTATACCATCTACTCCCCGGGAATGAATGCAGCAGGAGGTACTTAGCAGAGGCCTCCATTGTCCTTACAGCATACAACTCTGGAGGATGGTCCAACCACGATGAACTTGCAATACAGTAGGTCTGCTTTGGCTGGAGCACAGCAGACATTTTCCCATGGTGCTGGGTGAGTGGAGGAGTCACTGAAGCTGCCTCAGGGGTAAGGGACTTGCTTCGGGGGGCGGGGGGATAAGTAGACCATGGGACCAGTGGAATTAAGGGTTCTTGGGATTCTATAATAACTTCAAAAGAGGAAATCTGGTCTTAGTGTTTTAAATACAAAATAGGATTTCATTTGGAGAAAACAGAGAGCCAAGTGCTTTAAAAATATGAATTTCAAAAGCAATGAGATCTAAATCAGCACGGAGTAGCTGGCTCTATTGGACCCCCTCATTCAAGATAACACTAAGTCAATGATCTCAAAGTTGAAGGTGTATCAAAGTGTATCAGGAAGGGCAAGGACATTCTAGAATGCTTTCCCTAAGACAGACCTGAAGTCCTAGATTGGCCCCAGAACCAAAGCAGCTTCCTACTCGTTCCTCTCTTCTAAACCAGACAATGATCCAATTAATGCATTCAAGATTAGAACAGAAGCTAGCACATTTTCAGAAGCAAGAGGTAGGACTAGGAAATTATCATGACATGTATGTGAAATTCCATACTTTGTCAGGGTTTCATACTCAAGCCATGAGCTATATTTTGGTTATGAAAATGATGTGAATCAGCTAGTAGGTAAATGAAATAAAAATATAGATATCATTTATATGTCATATGTATAAATCTGTATATGTATATTACATATACATATATGTATATATGTAGCATTACATTGTTACATATACATACGTGTACACATGTTACATTAAGTATATCTATATATGTAATTTGCTTCTTTATTAATAAGTAAGCCAAAAAAGAGACCTCACTGCAAGGAGACAGAACAATTTTTTAAAGCACAATTGCAGGTATCTCAGCTCTCCACAAGAATATAAAAGGCAAATATTGTCAGAAGAAAAAAACAGAAACAACAACAAACAGCCGTTTATTAAGTTGCCTCAGTCCAAGTTTCGTTCTAGAAGCAATCTTTGTTCATTCTGTAGGTTATTTTCAAATAACAAGAAAGAAAGGTAATTTTTATCATGCCACATTTATGAAGAAACAACACATAGTCCATGAACTCTTCCTTTTTTTTTTTTTTTTTTTTGGTTTCTCTTATTGTTGCCACAATCCTAGTTTTATCTACGAACTGCTGAACACTGGAGTCCACACTACAAAAGCAGGTATTATGAGAATCTGTGAAGCAAAAGATCTTATCATGAAACTTTTGCAAATTTTACTATTTGATCACAAAAACCTAAACTATACAAATAATAGGCTCACTTTTTCTTGGACAGCTCTGCAGTTGGCTGTACGGTTGCTTTTTAGTCATGTCAATCCCTTTGGGTATTCAAGATACTATCTTGCTTTTCTTGGCTGCAGCACTCCCTCTTGGAAAACATCTGGGCCACAAGGCACATGTTGTGTTTAAGATTATGGTGTGACGACCCTAGGAGGCCAACCAGAGCCTAGACAATATAAGAACAAATGCAATTCAAAGTAATTCAACATTTCAAATGCCTAATAGATGAACCAGCAGCAAGCTGTGATGTCACGAGTACAATAAAAACAGGAATAGGAATTCATACAGAATCAAACTGTTCTAACAGTAAAGAAAATATACATTTATTTTTATTAATGAACAACCTAAAGCAACAATTGCTTTAATAATGTTATTTAAGTAATTGTTCAAAAAAATGACACTGTTATTACACTGGCTCTAACGGGATTGGAAAAAGATTTTCTGGGAGTTTTAACTGAGGCATGAAACTCCTTACATGTCAATATTAGGTATTCATTCATAATTCAACAAATATTTATTGTGCACGTACTGCATGAGGGGCTGGGGTTGAGCAGAGGGGAGGCAGACAGGTGAAGATGAAAAGTAATAAATGGTAATGATGATTTGATCATAAGATTTTTGACTTAAAAAGTTTACAGTGTGAAAAGAAAAATTAGGCACATTCGAAGATAACCATTTTAAAAAGCTGCTTTTGACAAATCCTTGTAGCTGGGAAAAAGGGCCGTATCTGCTCCATGCTTTGAAAGATGGGTATAATGTCAATTAATGGAAACCGGTTATGGGGCACAGCAGTTCAGGTGAGTTGAGCGGCTTACGTGGGAAAAGCCATGAAACGTATAAAGAGCACTGAAGGATCATGGATCTAAGAGCTGCACGTTTCGTACGTATGTTAGTCACTTATTCTTTCTTCCTTTTATTCCCATTAAACATATTGGTAGCCTTATGCCTTGTTTTCACATGGTTTTCCTTTCTGTATACCATCAAAATGAATTCCTGCTTTCTTCTGGAAGATCTAGCTGGAACATTAAGGGAGTTCATTTCTCCTCTTCTCTACAGTAACCACCTGATACAGTTTGGATATTTGTCCATACCCAAATCTCATGTTGAATTGTAATCCCCATTGTTGGAGGTGGGACCTGGTGGGAGGTGACTAGCTCATGGAGGTGGATTTGAACTCCTGACCTCAAGCAATCTTCCCACCTTGGCCTCTGAAAATGCTGGGATTATAGGCATCAGCCATCATGCCTGGTCTATTTTTTAAAATAGTTTTTCATTCACACATTTTAATAAAAACGTTCAGCACAGGGATAAAGAGCTTTACTTGTACTCTTACATACCTCTGAGCTGCAGGTTGACTAGTTATGATTATATTCAATGTAACCATTTACTCTATCTTTCACAAGAACAGCTTGTGGTTTGGACCTAGTGATGTTCTCATGATCCTCATGGAAGAGGCAACGACCATTCCTATGTGAATTCAGATCATCTCCCCAGGCAACCAGAGAGTCCCTGCCTGGGAGGATCACGGTCTCGGCTAATGGTTCTGAGCTTCTGGCTTTCCACTGGCAATGTATCACCTCCCTAATGGCGCTTCCTCCTCACAATGCGTTCAGACTCAGGCTCAGCTTTGCTAATTTCATATGTAGTTTCTGGTTTTCCCTTTTCCTCCCCTGACCTTTGGAATAACTTCAAGTGACTTCAGATGATAGCGCTCTGTTGCGGTTTCTTTCAATGCACATACCCACTTCAGCCACCATCCATCCATCATCTATCCATCCATCCATCATCTAGTCACCCACCTTCCTCCTAAAATAGTTTGTGTAAAATTCCCACAGATGATACCAGAACAACCTTGTTTGCCCCTTTATTGAGGAAGGGATAAGAAGAACACATTTTATATTTCACTAATTCTTGGTAGCTTTCCTTGTCTCTTTTTCTCTGCTAATTATCTTTTCTATTCTATTAATATAGAGTGGTATGCTAAAGTGGTTGCACGTGGTTGATACATCTTTATATAGATCAGGCTTTTTAAAAGAAATATCAACCATCCCAAAGACTCCTCAATCTGGCACCCATTCAGGAACAAGATTATGAAGAAGTTAGCATGCAAGATACCATACAGGCTCTTGCATCCAGATTCAAACACTGGGTTAATTCAAATCAGTTCCTAACTTCAGCGCTAGCCTCCTCCTGTGCTTTGTGGTATCGCTGTATCATTAATACCAAATGATCTGTCTTCAAGGAGCTCCCTGAGCCTGGCCCATAAATTGAGCACATTTTTCTCCACCTCCTGTGAGTCATCACTGATATTCTCAGGCACAGAACAGGTCTGTCTCACAGTCTCCGGGGCTCCCTCATCTAAACCTTGCTCAATGTACTCCATCTCTAGACAGCCTTGTCATTTGCCTTATAGAATCAGAGGGCTGGATTTAAAAGGGAGCTATCCAGATTTAAATCACCTTCCTTTAACTGTTGATATCTCTTAAATGGTAATCAGGTGTCCCACAAATAATCTTGTATCTGAGGAAGGGATTTCTTTTATACCTTCTGAGTTATTTTAAACCCAGGGCTGACACATGAAGAAACACTTTTCTCCTCCTGTCACTACCGGCCCTGTCTCCCTGACTTCACTCATTGTGGCACAGGTCCAAAGATCTCATTTAGCTGTCATTTGAAGGAAAATATTATTTCCAGCTATCCTCACTTTTTCTTTAATGTATCAACCCCAATGGGATACAGGAAAACTTTATTTCAATTTCCTTTTCTTGCCTTTTTGTTTGATTTTCAGTTCAGGCTTATTTTTTTTTTTCTACCTTTCAATATGAGTAGTGCTTATAATTTGGAATCCTAGATTATTTTTTCTCTTTTTGCCATATATTTTGTCTCCTTATGGAAAGAAGTAGCAAAGAGTCATATTGGTAACTTGTATTTGCCACAATCAAGGAGACGGCACTAACCAGAAGTAAAAAACTGAGGAGGTTTAATAACTTAGACTAGACCACAGAAAGAAATGCTTAAGGCAGCAATTATAACGATAAAAACACAAGTGTATCTTTCTTTCTTTGTGCTCTAACTTTATAATAAATCTTTTCTGGAGATAGAGTATCAAAATTATAGAGAAAGCTATGTATTCCAAAAATTAGAAACTATAAATACTCAAATATGTTTGAAAGTAGCATCAGATAAGGTCAAATTCTCATGTAGTGTGAGTCACTTTCTTCAGGTTCTCGAGCTGGAAGATTCCATTTCTGTAGGATCATTCCCTAGTGGAACTGGATTTCCTCAGATCTCCTTTCTCTCAAATCCCTGTTGGAGGAAGCCTTCTGCATGTACCACTCTGAATTTGGCTCATGGATTGACCACATTTTCCTCTACTCTTATGAGTCATCAGCTAGATGGTGTGAAGCACAAAGATTTTTAGTGTTCTTTGTAGATATTTTTTCTTATTATTATTTTAAAGTTGAAAAGAATGTTAGAAACACTTGAGACTAGTTGCTGACACACTATACATGAAGATTTGCTAGGAATCTATTACATTGTTTCCATAAGCAATTCTCAATGGAAGATGAGGGAGTCAAAATCTTAGAAGTCTAGGAACAAACATCAGAATTTGCTTGTGATGGTGGTGGAGGTAGGAGTGTGGAGGGAAAAGAGTTGGGCTGTGTCTGCAAAACGTCTCCTCCAAGATTCTGACAAGTCTCCAAAGGAGGAGATCCCTCACTTTCATTCTAGTTGACAATCACTGATTTAGACTAAGTCGCTCCAAAAGAATAAATTGAAGCCCCACCACGCTGATTAAACCAGTGACAGTGGCAGAGCTGAGATGTGAATTTAGGCGTATTGACTCTCTGGTCAAATCATTTTTCCTATAAATCCTGTTTTAGTTTGTCTAGATGTAAGAATATTTAGTACTAAAGAATTTGGAGGTAGAATAATCCTCAAAAATTAAAAATTTTTTTTATAGTCACATTCCTGTGCTGATGAAAATATTCTGTATGTTGACTGAATCAAGGTCAATATCTTGCTTGTGATGCTGTTTCATGGTTTTGCAGAATGTTACCATTGGGGAGAATGGACAAAGGGTACAGGGGTTCTCTCTGTATTATTTCTTACAACTATATGTATATCTAAAATTATCTCAAACCCAAAAATTATGTTCAGTTAACAATGTATTTAAATTTTCAGCTAGACTTACTCTAAACTAGGATATGTATGGTTTTTTTTCCTGAAAATATCAGTAGTGTCAAAACTGTCAAAAATTTTATACCACCTACCTAATTACCTTTCTGCTCTTACAACTAATTTCCTAGCTATCTCACAATAAAATGTTGAAATGGACATGAGTTGTCAAAAAATCAATGCTAAGCATTGACTAAAGTTGTCTGTTCAAATTTGAGAAGTAGAAAGGTTCCCCCATAAATATTTAAGGAAACTTAATTTTAAAAAAAGAATGATATTATAGGACTGTTTCCTCAAATAACACCTCTTGTAGCTTTCTTAATGGTAAAAAATATGTGAAAAAAGAAGGCAAAATAATATAAATGGAAGATGACGACACTTCAATTCCATTAAAGTGTAAATAATTTATCAATATAAAAATAACTTACCAGTACAAAGGAAAAGGTAAATCCCTGCTAAAATCACTTTGTTCCCTACCACTCTATTTAAAATTGGAATGCCTCTTGAGAAATAAGGAGAATCATCTTATTTTGATGACACAGGTCAAAAGCAAAAATCAAATATGTTTATCTCTTACATACAATAATTCTTTAAATGTAGGTAATGTTTAAACAGATCTGAGTATAAGCCTGACAAAATTTTTTAAAATGGTAATGTATCTTCTGATTTGCTAACATTGCCTCTATGCCCTAAGAATTCTAGAGCTGACTATTTTTTTTCTTTGAGATACAGTCTCGCTGTATTGTTCAGGCTGGAGTGCAGCGTCACGATCTCTGCTCACTGCAACCTCCGCCTCCCGGAGTAGCTGGGATCACAGACGTGCACCACTATACCTGGCTAGTTTTTTTGTATTTATAGTAGCGGTGGGGTTTCACCATGTTGGCCAGGCTGGTTTTGAACTCCTGGCCTCAAGTGATCCACCCACCTCAGCCTCCCAGAGTGCTGGCATTACAGGCATGACCCACTGAGCCTGGCCAGATTTTCTTTCTTTTTTTTTTTTTTTTTTTCAAGAAGCAAATTAGAAGAGCTCAGGGTTTTGTATAACAGGAATTTAGACCAGGATCCTGGCTACAATGCATGTTGAGTCAGCAGGAGACAATGACAATATCCGAACTTAGGTAAAACATAACAGCATTTCATCAGTACAAAGGCGTTACAGAAAGGTAACCAAAGAGATGGTTGGCTTAAGAGGAATCTTTTCTTCTAATCTTAAAAAGTAGGAAGGGTTGGAAGACTTCCTCTATGTAGGAAGGAGGAGAAACATTAGGATGAATTAGCATGAGGCAACCCTTCTCCTGGCAGAATTGCAGGCTCCAATAAAACATGGGGGTGGCAGAATGTGGAGTCTGAATATCCATTGTGAATGAACAAATGGGATCCTATTTTTGTCTTCATGAAAGCTACTATGCCGAAAAGTGCACTCTGGTGATTCCACCCTTTCCATCTCTTGTTAGAGGGAGACTGTGAAGTAGTTGATGCCAATTTACATCTCCAGTCAATTTCCAAAGACTGACACTGAATCTTTCTGCAAATGCTTTTCTTAAATTGTGTTGTTCTGCAGTGCTGAGCCTCCTTGACAGTACCATAGTCTGTGTTTCCTTGTTTTATGGCAATTTACATCAACACAAGCCGTGAATACTGTCAACTGACATAACATTCTAAAGCGAAGAATAAATAAACATGAAAATTGACTCTGTTGGCTTCTGGTCATAAATGCAGAAATGGCAAAAGGTTCTCATTTGTCTGCATTTAACAACAATGTGTTTTGTTATAAAGCTGATCCAAAATTTTAAAACTAATTTTAAAAAGTCAGAATTCTTGTTGTGCATAAACAATAGCTAAGGCCTTTAAGCAATAGAGGTAAATTAAAATTGCCTTCTCGAAATGGCTGTGATAGTATTTATTATTATAAAGATAAAAGGTTAAATATAAAATTACACTGTAAGTATAGTTGACATTGTTATTAGGCTACATTGTTTTTGGTTCCAAAGTTTATCTAGGAATTTTCTTAAATATTTGTAAAAATAGCATGTGCTCTATAAATCAGTTTAGATAAGATGCATATTTCTTACTCTAAGTTATTATGCAGGAGAATTGCTTAAAAGACAACATAAGTTTTCTTACGTAAATTTTCTATAAATTACAGATTTACAACAGTTTTCATTTCTAGAAGCCTTACCATAATGATTTATTATTCTAATATTTGTACATGTAAAAATAAAAGCAGTATACACTTGGGATATAGCACCTGTGGCCTTGCCCATGACAACCGTTAGAGATATTCCAAGTGGCAAAACAGCCTATAGCTCTTTAGAATATTATATTTAACTTCTAGAAACCAACCAATGTATTTAGAAAAATTAAAAGCAGTCATCAGAAGCAGGTATTATGCAACTAGTGGTATTACAGGGATTATTTTACTCATGACTAAGGTTTAATGAATTTACTACATATTTAAGCATCATAAAATCTCTTTTTAGTCATGACATATTGAAAACCACAAACCTGTATTGTGATCATGGGAAGACAGATGATTACAACCAAGGTGACTTTTTAATAATATGTAAATAAGGTACAGACACTTAAAACGCTGAAAATCTAAATATTTATCAATGTTGCTTAATGCACATGAATGGGTGATTCATCATAATAATGCCGTAATAATTATAAAAATAGCATCATAATTTCCTAAGCTTCTAAATCACCTGATTACCTACAAAAAATAATGATACTAATTTTGATTAAGGCAAAAACTTTCCAGTCATTTTGTCACTCATAACACATTTTACCTGTAATTGATTTATTGAAAATAGAAAACGAGATAAATGAAAATAGTAACATTTATTTTTATCTGATCACAATTTTCATTAATATATATCTGGAATACGTGCCTTGCACATAGCAGGTCCTCACTGAATAGGTACTTAAAGAATGTATTATTCTGTGTGCATGTTAACATTATCTATCTCATTTTACGCTGAGATTTGGAAATATTCAACATTTACTTCCTGGCAAGTATTTTGTGATGCCTTTAAAGTCCCTCCTATATCTGTGTAATGGACCTTAATAAATGGGTCACTGTCTGTTTCATGTCATATACACTAAAATCATTATACATGTTTATTTGCAGACAGTTTCCTGTAAGTATCCCAAACTTGCTAGAATTGCAGCATTTGTACAAGTGACAATATTCCAAGAGTTAATTATTATGAAACTTTGTTTACAGATATTTCCCAAGTAGCTGTAAAACTGTTTTTTTGTTTGGTTTTGTTTGGTTTAATTATTAATTTATCACTGTGTAAAAGATGCTGGTATCAATATATTCTCCATGTAGTTCTATGCTGTCTTACTATACTTTATAATATTGACAACACTTTGATATCTTTAGTTCTCAGTTAATACATTTTAAAATGGGAGGCAATGCATAGGAAAAGGTGCAGAAGAAGGAAGAGGGCACAGTGAGTTAATAAAGAATAATGAATTTCTGCCTATGAAGAATTTCTTAAGGCAGAGACACTTCATTGTATTTAAATGAAAAAGGCTCACTGATGATACAAGAAGAACACGTAAAGAACCTTTTGCTTTGTCTGACTAGGGCATGCATTTTGATCTCCCGGTCTAAACATACCAGCAGTGATTATATTTTACATTTAGTCACTTCTTTTCCACAGCAATTATCTATCAAATCTATTTTGCAGATTACCAGAAAACTTTCATCAGTATCCATGACAAGACTGACATAGTCTTCATTTGTATATCTGATTCCTACTCTCTTACTGAAAGGAGAGTCGCTATGTTTGGCCAGCATTATTTAATACAGAGTAATGGAAAGAGAACTGGCTTTGCAATCAGACAGATCTGATTTTCCATCTTTGGCTTCATAATTTATTAACGTATTCTTATGCTTGTTATAGAACATCTTAGATACTTGTTTCCTATCAGTAAAACAGGATGGTATCATGTATTTTATTGTATTACTTTGAAGAGTAAAAAAAATACCTAGGTAATTCATTCATTCATTAAATATACTGGATGCTTGGGGTACAAAGATAAATAAAATAATGCCTCTATCCTCCTAAAGAAGCTTATATTCTAGGAGAGGAAGACAAACAAATAAGGAAGTTTACGGGCATTAAAGTAAACTTCGGTACAGGGTACATTGGGAGTAAAAAGGAAGAAACAGAAAATTCTGGGTAGGGTAAGGATATCAAGAAAGATTTCAGAGAATGTTATCTTTGGCTAAGTCTTAAACAAGTCCAGTCCTGTCATCAATAAATGGTTACCATTGCTATCATTAACATCATCATCTCTATTATGTCTCTCCTTCAGCCACCTATGGCTAAATCTCCATGTTCACAGAAATCAGGTTCTCATATGGGCAAACTGGATCATGCCTCAATAAACTGGGTTTATTTAAGTTGCATACAGAATCAATTTACTATAATTAATTGTGCAGTAATCTATGTAGCCTGATCCACTCAGCACTTGCCTGGACTTTCCTGGTTTTAGCACTGAACGTTCAGCATCCCAGGTACCCCTTGGTATCAGTTTTAAAACCCAAAGTTCCCTGTCCTGGGCAAACAGGGGCAATTGATCACCCTAGATCTATATAAATGGTTAATGTGGCTTAAATGATTATTTTCCATTCCACCAATGGTGCATTCATTTTGAAAATGTGGAACTGAAGATAATTTCTAGTCAACCAGCCATCATCAGACACATTAACAATCATCTTTTACTGAGGACATGGTAATTATGCTAGACATTTACCTAATTCAACTCATTACTTTCATTCATAGTTAAAAGCAATGAAGAGTAAATCTGAAGGATTAACCAAAGAGTAAAAATGTCATAGGTTAATTTACAAAATGACATCCTCAATGTCAACAATAATGACATTTTATTATTTTGAAATTTATCACTTTTTTATCTTTTAAAATACTAGAAAGGAGCAAGGTAATAATGACTTTCAGGAATTGAGACACTTATATTAGCTCGCAGGGATAAACATATTTGTAAGTGCATTAGCAATAATTTCCTTCATTCTGATCACAATGAGTGTGTTTCCATGCAAGAATATCTGAACTCATTATTTTGCTTTCAGGTGAATACGTAAGATCAGAAAAATAGACTGGACTTGCAATTTAGCCTTTACTAACTATATGCCAAAATTAAGCCATTTTCACTGACATGACCAGTTGACTTCTTTAAAAAGTAGGTATCAGATTATTTTGGTAAGAAATGCCTAAACACTCAAATCAATCTTGAATAGTAGTGTGGTATCTTGTAATGTAGATTAAATTTATACAACTGCGGAGGAAAGGAGTCCATTCAACTTTGTTATGTATTAGGGTAAAAAATAAAGTGACAGCATCTTTGAGAGAGCTAAATGCTTAATTTTTTTGAGAAAGATAACTATATTATGATGCAAAGATAGTTACTGGGCCATAAAGGGAGGGTATGGACTTCTATTATCATGATTTTCAATTTGCAAAAGCCATATTTCATTTATAACATTAAAACTACTATTTAGAAAAGAAACATGTACTATATATTGTTAAGGATTTAACTACTATCGATACAGTTAAATCGCTGGCATTATGCTCTGGAATTCCAAAAAATATGATGGTTACAGGACATTTTACCTTTTATGTACAAGAATGAGCATGAAAATACTCATCAGTCATTTGTCTAGAATAGACAGCTTATTATATCTGAGTACAGATATTTCCTTTTTCCTTTTATTTTATTTTATTTTGGGGTGATGTCTTGCTATATTTTCCAGGCTGGACTTGAACTCCTGGACTGAAGTGATCCTCCCGCCTCAGCCTCCTAGTGAGCAGCTGGAACTACAAGTGCACAGCACCCAGTCAGGCTACTTTTTTTTTTTTTGATGCCATTCTTTTTCTTGTATTTTTCAACTTTCATCTTACCCAAGCAGTTGCCAGTATTTAATAGCCAACCTTTACCCAGCTCAAGTCACCAACAAATTAAAACTTTTTTTGAGCTATTAAAATTACAGGAAAAAAATCTTTCATAATAGATGGACTTAAAAGATAGCACATTCAGCATGGGTTAATTTTGTACTAGTCTGGGTGCTGTGCATGTGATAATCTGTCTTTCACATAAAGTAATGAAAATGGTTATCTACTTATTGTCATTACTGGTGAAGTGGTATTAATTAATTTCACCAAAGCCCGGAAGTCCAATTTAACCTCCTTTATTCTTATGCTAATTGCTCCGAAGAAGGTGAAGCAATTGATTGAGACAGGAGCTTATTTCAAAAGCCTTGTATATAATGAGAGTGCTTCTGAGCATTCATTAAAGCTGACCATCATATAATACTAGTGATGAGCAGTTTAAAGAACCCGTAATTGGACTCAAACAGAGTGAGAAAGTCAACACTAGTCATTTCCTACAAGTGTAATTTTTTTTTGAATAGAAAAAAAAAAGTCCATGTTAGGTAGGCTAGAGGACCAAAAGCCAAAATATCTGATACTGACAGCAATCTTAGATCACAGGTGACATTTACATTATTATTTGTTTCTTTGCTTCCCAAACCCGCAGCACAATTCTCTGCCATCTCCCCACCCTGTCCTTTTTAAGTAGCTTATTTCAGATAGGTGACCTGGGACATTAGCAGAAAGAAAACAAATCCAGTGAGACTTCTATGATGGGCTGTTGTAAAATGTGAATGTATACTCCACTTGACTTGAAAACAATTTAAACGTAATTAAATCTCTAAAGGAGATTTTTTGTGTCCATCACCCTAGGAAACAGTTAATATGCATGATTCACCCATATAGGAGATAAAAATAGCATTTGTCAGTAATATAATGTGATCAAAACCACTGTAGAAAAACCAATGAGTTTAGAGGATTTTTGTAAATATAATCTGAATTGAAAAGATGATGTGATATAGCAGAGGACAGCAAAGTTTGTGTTTCTTAATGACAGGCCTGATTAGGTACACTTGAGATAGGAAAGTGCCATTGGTGAGAAAAAAGTTTTGGTCCTTGTTAGAAATGTGCTTACTTTTAACTGCATAAGTGTAATTTGTGGGAGTAGGGCAAATTGGAAGGAGAGGCTGCTAAATTTTGCTTTTAGTTCTGTGGTCTGAATGGCCTGCTAGGCAAGTAGAAATTGTTTGCAGGAGTATTTTTAAAGTATCTGGGAGAAATTTTAGAAAAAATTCCAGAAAATATAAATGATTGAATAAATTTTTTCTTTTTTAAGACAGGGTATGGCTCTGTCACCCAGGCTGGAGTGCAGTGGCATGATCTCAGCTCAGTGCAACCTTGTCTCCCAGGCTCAAGTGATTCTCCTATCTCAGCCTCCCAAGTAGCTGGGAATACAGGAGTGTGCCACCATGCCCAGCTAATTTTTTGTATATTTTGTAGAGACAGGGTCTCCCCATGTTGCTCAGGCTGGTCTCAAACTCCTGAGCTCAAGTGATCTACCCATCTCAGCTTCCCAAAGTGCTGGGATTACAGGCATGAGCCACTGAGCCAAGCTGAATGAAATTCTTGTAACATGAAGATTCTGAAGGAATCATAATTTATTTTAATAGTCATCTGTAGTGTACATGCTATAGAAAGATGGTTAAATTGTCCAATTTCCTAAAATTATCTGACTTAATTGTAGAAGAAAAGAAGTTAGGCAGTATTTGGGAAAGAGTCAACTTAAGTATTTACTAATAAATTTCAAAATTATTCACCTATTTCAAGAGGAAAATTTGATTCATGAACCTTAAACTTCAGGATTATCATAATTTTACATATTTTTCAGTCTCTATACTCTAGAGGTAAACACAAAAGACAATCATTAAAAAAGTATTTTCTAAGAACCTAGCACAGGCAAAACACTGTGGATGATGAGATGACAAAATCTTTACTTTTTATATAATTTATTCCTACATTAGAGTCAAGGAGACAATAATTAATTTAAATAATATTACTTAATATTAATTGACTTAACCATCCCCACTTGAATAGTGACATAAATCTCACACTTATACCCCATTTCTCATCACTTACTGTAAATGGAAGAAACTTAGGCTAGTTAGACAGAACTTAAATGTTGATTGCTGTTCTTCCTATCAGTACCACGTTGCAGGAACTGGGATGACTGCACTGACTATGAATACTAGACATTCCCCAGGCACCAAAGACAAGGTGAGAACAGAGAAGCTGCATAACTCAATCCATGCCTATCTGATAAAACCATAGCCAATATTGACTAAGTGTCAGCCGTTGTTAAAGTTTACAAAATCCTATTCACATATATCATCTCATTTAACCTTCACAGCTAACCTGAGAAAAGTATATTAATTTTATAGGTGAGAAAAACATGAAAATGCTAAAATTTAAACAGATTGCCAAGGGTCACATGAGCAGTAAATGGTGGAGTTAGAACTAAAACCTAGGTTAACAAACTTCTGTCATATTGAGAAATACAGAACATAATTATGAGAAAGACATCCCAAGTGGCAATAAATCTGCCACTGAAGATGGCAGCCAGACAGCAAAATGTTGCACAACTCCACCTTTCCAAGTGTGCAAAGCCCCCCCGGGGTCATGGCCACCTGTTGTGGTCCATGATCACTGACTTATCAGGAGCAAGTCCCCAGGTAGCTTTCCTTGGCACCTTCCCCAAACCACTGAGGCCATCCCTTAGAAAGAGCGGGAGTCACTGACCTGAGTGTCATCAGACGGTATCAGTTAGGTGGCCACTAAAACATCAAAATGAGGCAGATGGGCTTGGCTGTGTTGTGACACTGACCTTTGTGGCAAAGCTCATCTGTTATGACTATTAAAATAACAATAATTGCTACTATTGGCCGGGCGCGGTGGCTCATGCCTGTAATCTCAGCAGTTTGGGAGGCTGAGGCAGGCGGATCACGAGGTCAGGAGATCGAGACCATCCTGGCTAACACGGTGAAACCCCGTCTCTACTAAAAATACCAAAAAAATTAGCCGGGCGTAGTGGCGGGCGCCTGTGGTCCCAGCTACTCAGGAGGCTGAGGAAGGAGAATGGCGTGAACCCAGGAAGCGGAGCTCGCAGTGAGCCGAGGTCACGCCACTGCACTCCAGCCTGGGCGACAAAGCGAGACTGTCTCAAAAAAAAAAAAAAAAACCCAATAATTGCTACTATTACCATGATTATTATTATTGTCATGATCTCAGGCATATATCTTAAATAAGTTGGTGAAAAGAGTTGGCTAAGTATCTAAGTGTTCCCGATTCTCTTGATTTGTGGTCATTTGAATCAAAAATGGCTAGAAATTTCTGTTTACTTAGTAAATTCAAGCAAGAACAAATTAACATGACAAATTAACTTGAGTATTTCACATACAAAACAGTTTGTGTTTAATCAAATAATTAACATATTTTACCATAATTTATTGATCATTAAAAGCTGTGTTATAAATGCCTTTTTGTAATAGTTCTCTTTCTTCCTCTTCCTAACAATCTCCCTAGTCACCCATATACGTGCATACCAAGCTAGTATCACTTATCTCTATTCCCCAGTCTCAAGCACTTAAACAGTTCTGGAATATAGCTGTTGCTCAATAAAAGAATAAATATTTGTAGCTAAGCAGAAATGATAAAATTCAGATAGCCTAAAATTTGAATTAAATATTTCACTCTTTGAATACAGCCAAGGTGTTTTTGTCTGAAGACAAGTAAACTACTCTCATTCAAATCTGAGCAACAAGTACTTTTTAGGGAAAAAATAAATAAAGTCGTAGTGAAAAGTCAGATTGACAAAGCCTTGAACTAGGCCAAAGAACATCCATAAAAGTGCTTCTCTTAATTAATGTGTAAGGAGTCTAAATTAACATTCGCTTATAATTTTTAAAATATTTTTTGCAAATAACTAGATCTGTGCTGTGGAGGAAGAATGTTCTTTGTCAGTGCAAACCACACAAGAAACAGTATGGATTCAAAATTCTCAAGAAAAAAATATGCAGCTTGGTTTGGGTGGGTGACAGCAGAAACACTAGAGAGTAATATTCAACCAGAACATATATGAATGTGATCTTGCTCTTTTTATGGCCAGTAATGTGAATAACACATGATTTTATACAGTGTCCACTTCAGTACCATGAGAGCCATTCCCTTATCACTGCATTTCCGTGAACTGGTGCAAAGCATGGAATTCACCCCTAAGGTGAAACTGTCATGCTTACTTTCTTGAAGGGGTATCCCATATAATACAAAAGCCAACTACTCTCACATCCTTGCCCTATGGACATGATTGAGAAGTACCTTAGTGTAACAGCTATAGCTCTAGATTCAGAAGGAGACTTGGGCTCAGCCAAAATATATCACTATCTCCTTGTGAGATCAAGGGTGAGCCACTTCACATCTCTGAGTCCTAGTTTTACCATTTTTAAAACTCCGGAGGTGAGGGGAGCAGAGAACCATTTATACTTAATGATATCATTTGTTATTTCCATAATTCTAAGAAATTAAATTAAATTACTACTAAAGATGTAAAGTGTCTATAAATTGTCATAAATTGAAAAGCCATGCATCCAGCATTCCATTCGGATATTTTGCCTAAGTCTTTTGGACATAAAATTCTTTGCTTTTTATATCAGCTGCTCTAAAAAGAGCATCAGAGAACATATTCAAGCAGTTTCCTGTGGTCTGAATGACATTGTCCCAAGGTTTTTTTCAGTTGTCATATACCAATTTAGTGGAGAAACCTTTTAAAACAACACATTCACAATCATTGTTGTCACTCTTTGCCTATCCATATCCTTAAATGTTGCCTAAAATTGAGCACAAATTGAAAGGAAGTCTCTGCCCTGGGTGAGGAAAGATTCAGGTGAGAAATTTCATGAGCTTTTTAGTTTGACTAATGAGCTCCAATTATGCTTTCTTACATGTATTAAACATTACTTTTTATTTTCTGTTCATGTCTTGGACTTTGAATAATTACAATTTTGTTTCATAAAATAAAATTGGATCGCTCTGGTAACCCCTTACATGTCAAAACATGAATTCTTCAGTTAAAAAATAAAACTGCACTGTATTGATGAGACAACGACACATATAAAATTATGTTCAGTGTTTCTAACATACCTGTACAGGGTTAGAAATAGAGGCAAATAATAGATGCTCCTATGGAAATAACTTTTGTCCTGTATATTAGGATAAAGCTGGAGTCAGACATAGGTAAAATAAATTAAAATGAGTCAAGATTACTTTATTCAATTTTCATCATGACACAGTAAATTTTAGCCTTATAAAACGCATGTTGTGGCATTTTTCCAGCCACATAACGAACCTTAAATTTCTAAGTAGAAGGTTTCATGTGTACCCTACAGCAGTGGACAAGAGCACTCAGCTCAGGTGTCATTCTGGGGCAGTGTCACGTAACCTCAACTTTGAAACAGGATATTTCTAGCTGACTGCACAATTCATGGGTCTGTAGAAATGTGGGGCGATGCAAAGGATTTTCACAGTTCAAAGGCAGGCATGAATTCACTAGATTGGATTCTTTTCCTGTAGATGCCTGACTTACTATCTCTAGACAAGAAAAGACCACATGGAAGAAACTACAAGACTTAGTAGGTTGTTGTGTGTTTTTTTAATCCATTTTCCATTGTCAAAGAGCCATAACTTAAAATTACAAATTGCTATTTAATCTTCTAACCCATCAAAAGAAAATGCTGGAAATGGAAAGAGTGGAAGACAGTGATTTGTAAAACAACTGTATTTTAATTACTGTATTTGTTATGACAGTCATTTATTACACAAATACGATTTAATCGATTCCACTATAGATAAACAGAAAGGCTTTAGAATATGAGGTTCTATGATTCTATCTCTACACCTAGAGGTGCTTTAAGTGATAAAATGCTCTATAAATTCAATTATCTACCCTCTTATACGATAGTGCCATTTCTATTATTATATAATTAACTGAATTGAAACATGTATAAAGTTTTGAAAGAGATTTTACTTTCCTTCATATAATACATTATCAGTTGACATTGACTAGGTCAGTTGGAGTTGCTAGAATCCTCCAATGGCTTTAAAATAACTTGCTTTGTGGTCTGACCCCAAACCATTTGAAAGATATGTTTTTGGCCTTGGTTTGTTTTAATTATAGGCATAAACACTATGGTCAAGACCAGATGCTTATTCTTAAATACAATTCAATTCTAACTTTTGAGTTCAGTGAGAATAATCTGCACATTCTTGTTTTAACAATGAAATGATTACTTCATTGTTTGTGGCTTATAAAAAATGAAAAAAAAACCAGAGTTCTTTATATCCACAACCTATGAAGAGTGAGAGAGATGGCATCAAGAATATTTAAGTACTTTGTCAGTTTTTTTTCTCAACATTCTCTGGGCTAAATGCCTCAAAGACCATAACAACAACGATGGCCATTATTACTATTATTGTTACTGATATTATTTTAACGAGGATAACAGAAGAATAGTGCTGTAAGGTCAATATCGCAAGATTGTTTTTGATCTTAAGATGAAAGACACTAAATGAAAGAAACATTTTCTAATTAAAGAAAGCTTACCATGTCATCAACTGCATACCTATGTAAATTAATTTTTTGGCTACAATAATATCCATTCTACAGAATATCATAACATGTAACCAATAAATCGTGGACATTTGGATTTATTTACAGAGTTTTGCTGTTATAAATAGTAACATAAATGTGGATTAATCTGTCTAAACTAGAATTTGGGGGTTCCAGAGGTGTCACTATTTTTCCTGTGGGAGATTCTCATAATGAAAGAATATAGAGCAGGTAGGAGAGTGATGTCAGCAGTAGTGCATACAAAATATTTAAAAATATAAAAAGTAGAAGATGAAGGCCAGGTGTGGTGGCTCACACCTGTAATCCCAGCACTTTGGGAGGGCAAAGAGGGTGGATCACGAGGTCAGGAGTTCAAGACCAGCCTGGCCAATATGGTGAAACCCCATATCTATTAAAAAATACAAAAATTAGTGGGGCGTGGTGGCACGTGCCTGTAGTCTCAGCTACTTGGGAGGCTGAGGCAGGAGAATGGCTGGAACCCGGGAGGTGGAGGTTGCAGTGAGCCGAGATTGCGCTACTGCACTCCAGCCTGGGCGACAGAGCAACACTGTCTCAAAAAAAAAAAGAAAAGTAGGAGATGAAAATCACATATCGGAACAGAAGTCAGAATGGCTCTAGTTTCCAGGCAAGCAGAGGTGTAGTTAATTTAGAAAAAAATGACAAGACACCCCCATAAAGTACAATTCAGCACCAAAAGGAGGTTTGGAAAAGTAATACAAAAATGAAGACCTTTTCTTTTCACCTAAAGTGGATATAATGATTTTCTAATCACATAAATATGTTTATGTCACATTAGTTTACTTTTTATTGAATTTACTAACTGAATTGTTGTTTAAATGAAAGCACATTAAGCTTATTTATGGAGACATTTCAGGGGCCCATCTTAAAATACTAATGATTTAATCAATGTAATTAACATTTTATTAGTATTTATTAGTTTCTGCTTTTAGGATTTTCCTTATATTTAAAAATTCATATTTTAAGAATTAAAACAAGAAAAAGGTGCAAGAAATTGGTTGCGTGTGTGTGCATGCATACATGCTGCTTAACATTTTTTAAGCATTTTAAAATGAAAATCGCCTTGTTGATTATGAAAATGTCTATAGTCCACATATTCCATTTGAGATGTAATTAATGAAGGCAAGATTTCCCTTAAAGGGTAGACAAAAAATTATCCCCAGGAAACTTCTAATCCATTCCTCTCATTTGTTATGAAGGCTCTCTGATGCAAGATACCTGGAACAAAGACCTCTCTAATCAAATCAGCCTTTGCCTTTCCGGGTAAGGCCCAGCATGTCAATCCTGCTAAAAAGCAGAAGGAATCCTGAAACAGAAGGTTGTAATATGATGAGGAGGAACAAAGGAAGAGGTGAGGAAAAGCAAAATAATCCCTGGCCTTTGTCACTGAGCTCCTTCCAACATCCATTAGTCAAAAAGCTAAACTAGAATCATTCAAGGATAATTTTTTTTTAATTTGCTAAAAAAAAAAGCAGCATAAGAACAAACCGAAATGAATATTGTGGTCTTGAGAGAAAGAACAGTAATTAAGTAGCAAAAGCTTCCTATGTGTGTTGTCTGCTAGTCTCCCATATATGCCTCGATTCTTGGTGCTAACAGAAATCTGGGTCTAGGCTGCCCTCCTCTCAATGTGAGATGTGTGATTTTATTTACTTTATTAATATTATTTTTAATTGACAAGTCACAATTCTATACATTTATAGGGCACAATATGATGCTTTGTTATGTGTATACAACGTAGACTGACTCAACTGAGCTGATTATCCGTCACCTTGCTTACCCATGGATGTGAGATTTTAAGCAAACCAAGGAACCTCTCTGGGCCTCCACTGTCCCTTGGTTAAAACAGCTTTGGCCAGGGTCCACTCCTGCAGCAAATGCTCTCTGAGTACCCTCTATGTAGTAAGGGGTAACATATGTCAAAGTACTTAAATATTTTTAAAATGCTACCCAAACAAATTTAACTTACTAAATTCATTGATTTTTCACCATTTCTGCATACATAACATTGACATCTTTTAAAACCTTGATATGTTTCCCTGTTCCCAGAGATCCCAAGCTTTGATGGGGAGAAGTGTGAGAGTGTGTGTGTTGGTGGGAGAGTGGATAAGAATGGAATAACTCCCAAAATATCACTAATAACCCTTATAGTCAGCCATTCTCTTTGGAGCCTGTGCAGGAGGAAGAGAGGCCTGGAAAACTCACTGAAGAAGAGAACAGAAGCCAGGGAAAAGGAAAAGTTGTGGATTCCATGTGGAAGCAAAAATTTAATTAATTTATAACTTCCAAAACTTCCTCTCTCTCTTTCCCTCAAACTGGAATGAGGTTTGTCCTAAAAATGCTTTCACCTCAAACCCTAAATACATCTGCACTTAATCAAAGAGCCAAAGCAGCTCAAGTTATCCTGAAGTCCTGTAGCATAACTGGTTTAGCCAAGGAGAAGAGAAGGAGTTTCACGAATATGTTTTAATTAAAAGTGAAAACCCCTAAAAATCAAGAGAGGTACTTTTTAGCAATAACAAATCAAACATAAAAATTCCAGGTGTTTGGACATTTAATGACATAAAAATGCACATGATGTTAAATTTTAAATGGCAAGATACAAAATTGAACGTTCATCTAGACATCAGTTTGGTAAACACACATAATTCCATGAGATAGAAATGGGATACAACAGAATATAGTGTATTGTGTCATTTTCCTTTCTTTTGTAATTTTCACTTGTCCAATGTTCTTTAATAAATACAAGAATAACAAAAATAATACAGACTATTTCCAATTGATGGGCTTAAGGTCCAGACTGGCTAGGAAACTCACGATTCAATGTTTTAGCATATACCATCAGGCAAAACTATCAATTTTGAAAGCCCCCACTAAATAAGACCAACTCTAATCACTTCCTCAAAGTAATGAAATATTTTTTAACCAAATCTCAGATGAACTGTCTTGTTTCAAAGAAATCCACCAGAAATCACTCTATTAACTTAAATGTCAGCGCACAGCAGAGAAAAGCTGCTTAACTCCAAAGGCCAGGATCCAATCTTACTTTACGTTATCTACTTCTTTCTAGACACGGTTAGCCATTGGGTTTTATACATGCTGAACAATTCAAAGTACACGTAGCTTTCGGCACTCTTGGTTGTTTCCTTTTTCTGAGGTCCACATGAAAAGTTCTAGAACATGGAATTTACTAAGCTATAGAAATTTTTGGTTACTTCTTTTTGGGCTCCAGGGTTCAAGTGGACCTCAGCAAAAACGAAAACCCTTCGTGCTTGCCAAAGATTGAACAAACCTGATCATCATGAATGAGTCCAAATCAATATCAATGGGGAAAACAATCATGAAGTATACATGCTTTATTCTATCTTTTGCTATTTGCATTTTTTCTCCATAATTTTCATGTCAGCTCCCTTATCAATCCCATGCTCATCATGAATGAGAAGTGGATAATGAGCATCTATCCAGAACAATGTAAAATAAGCAGCATAACGGCAGAGATGTTTTAAGGCTTAAGTAATTCCCGGAAAGGATTCGGTTGTCAAAATACCACTTGAGTTTCTGTACACATCAGCACTAAACTCTGCCTCACAAACTGTGGATGCTTTCTTTACTGTATTCCTATATTGAAGAGAATACTCTCTATCAAGGAACATCAAGGAAACAATTCTATTAGACACAACCAAAAGAAAATCCGTTACTAAATGATAGAGTAGAAGAAAAGATTTTTAATGTTGCTAGCAGAAGTTGGGCCCATACCGATTATAATAATAAAGGCTATTGATATTAACATGTTCTCATCTTTTTTCTATTTCTAACATTATATAGTCTTGAGTCAGCAATGCTTACAGAGGAGGAAATTCCTATTTGCTGAAAACAATAGGAATCTTATAGAACGGAAATTAAAGAGAAAATTAATGTTTTACCCTGGAAACTAAAAATCAAACAAAATATTAGATTAATAGTTGGTATAATTAATTATGCTAAAATATGACCAGGAAATTTACTATATTTTTCACACACATGAAGCAAGAAACGGTTCCAAGATACTGGGTGAGACAGCTGTGTGGTGAAACTAGTAACTCAGAAGTCTCCCTAGTAAGAGCCTTCATTCCACCATGTATTTCATTCCCAGTAAGCACACAGCCAAGAGGGCCACCACAACCCTGACACTTCAGTAACCTACACTCATATTTTTCTGACTGAGACCCACTGGTGATAGAAACTAGGTTATTTCCATGAGCTCAGTTGGAGAAAACAGTCTGTTGACAACGCAGAGCAGAAAAACTCTTACCAGGAAATCCTGGGGATTAAATAGTTGCAAAAGGGGGATGTGGACAGGGACCTTTAACCAGGATGTCACCTTTTTTTTTTTTTTTTTTTTTTTGAGATGGAGTCTCACTCTGTCGCCCCTTCTGGAGTGCAGTCGCTCAATCTCGGCTCACTACAACCTCCATCTCCCAGGTTCAAGTGATTCTCCTGCCTCAGCCTCTCAAGTAGCTGGGACTACAGGCACCCACCATTACACCTGGCTAATTTTTATATCTTTAGCAGAAATGGGGTTTCACCATGTTGGCCAGGCTGGTCTCCAACTCCTGACCTCAGGTGATCCGCTTGCCTCAGCCTCCCAAAGTGCTGAGAGTACAGGTGTGAGTCACCGCGCCAGGCCAGAATCCCGTATTTTAAAGGAGCGGCATAATGATCCCTTCTTCCCCTTTGCCATCATCGTTATCTATGGAAAAATGTAATGAGACCCTTTTTATAAATAATTCAAAGAGGCAACTGCATTTTTGAGCTAACTGGTTTGAAATAGTTTGGGTGTGTCAGTAATCAAAGTCAATCAGCCAGTTTTAATGAGTTCAGATGAAAGATCTTATAAATGATTGAAAAAAAGAGAAGAAACAAGTGAACTCTAAGTCTCTGCTCTAGCTCTTTAGATAAAAACATCTCTCTAGCAAGCACTTACTGCATCTTCACAAACCCATAGTACTATTAGAAGCTGAGTTTTCCCTAAAAGCATTTTTAATATATAATAAGAAAAGTATGTTTATCAGTATGTTTCTATAGGAATTCTTGTTTTTCAGAAATTTGACTAAATTCACTAAAAAAGGTTCCATTGGTTTAACTTTCACACCCACCATAGATGAACAAAACATAATTAGAATGTTATACCCATGTTCATATCAGTATTATTAACCGGTTAAGAGGTGGAAGTAACCCAAGTGTTCACTGATGCAAGAAGAGATAAACAAAATATGGCATATACCATCAAGTGCCGTATAAGGACATTTTGGTCAACAGGAAACTGCATCTACGATGGTGGTCCCATAAGATTATAATACTGTATTTTTACTGTACCTTTTCTCTGTTTAGATATGTTTACATGTATAAATACTTACGATTGTGTTACAATTGCCTATACTACTTAGTACAGTAACATACTTGCACAGTTTGTAGCCTAGGAGCAAAAGATTCTATCGATTAGCCTAGGTGTGTAGTTGGCTATACCATCAAGGCTTGTGTTAAGTCACTCTATGATGTTCGTACAGTGACGAAATGGTCTAATGACGCATTTCTTAGAACATATCCTTGTCATTAAGTGACATATGACTGTATATATAATGGAATATTATTCAGTCTTAAAAATGAAGGACATTCTGATACATGTTGCAATACACGTGAACTTTGAGGGCACTGTGCTAAGTGAAATAAGCCAGTCACACGAGACAAAGCATGATTCCACTTATATGATGTTTCACAAAAACACAAAGTAGAATGGTGGTTGCCAGGGACTGGAGGGTGGGGAAAACCAGGAGTTGTTGTTCAATGGGTACAGAGTTTCATGTTTGCAAGATGACAAAGTCTGGAGCTCTTTCTCACAACAATGTGAACATACCTGACACTACCAAACTGTACGCCTAACAATGGCTAAGACAGCAAATTTCATGGTATGCATATTTTACCACCATGAATCAAAAACAGACTGAACAACAGCCACATAGAATTTGCATGCTGATTCCAGTGCATCTCCTGCATGAAATCAGTTCCAGACAAACTGGAAGTGATACAATAGGGCCAGGGAACCACACTCTTTTTTTTTCCCATCTCGAAAAATATTAAAATGTTGCTTCTATTTGCAAGTTTGAAAATGAAAGGCAAAATTCAATGGATCTAAATGGACTCTTTTCATATATACAGTTTCCAGAAGGGTTTTTCACTTCAGTTATTGGTTAAGTTCCATTTCTTCTTCTAGAAGGAGGGCCTCATAGGGCAGGGTCTGAAGTGGTGAGGCACAATCAGGTTTCTGATTTCTGCCTACATTCCCACATTCATCTGAACATGTGATTCTGAAGTTTGTCTGCAAAGGAGTGCTACAAGTTTATATATTCAGTATACTTAAAGAAGAAGTAAGCAGAACAAAAATCTAAGTTCCAGGCCAAAACGGAAAAATGTAACCTTCTCTTTTAAACTACTGCTTTGGACGTGAAGGAATCTGGGTGCAAATGCAAAAGAATTGCTCATAAAAGAAGTGTCCCTCAAGAAACACAAGATCAGACAGCAGCAAGAAGTAATGGAAACTGGAATTCTTGCATACTGAATGAGTTTTAATTAAAATAGGAATGCATCTTTGAATTATGTTAAAATAGCATACTCACTAATTAAATTAAATAGCCTACTAATTTTTTTCTTTTCATACATTGTTTTGATCACTAGAAGTATTTTCATTACTTTTAAAATTTAGATTCTAAAAATCAGCTGTTGATATTAACTTAAGTATCACTGTTCTAAATACACAACTAAAGAAGAAAATGTTTTTAATATTAATTATTTACATCTGTAACCATGTATGCTTGATACAGATCTAATATCAATGGCTTGTTTTTGAACAGCACAAGTGGAAATTGTACAAGTAGAAATTGCACCCTTTCATTTAGCAGCTTTGACACACTGAAAATAAGCACCAATATACTGATTGCCTCTTTAATCTTGAACTATTCCTTTCCCTGGATCATAGTGCATACATCACCAAAATTACATGGATGAAAGAGCTACAAATTGAGTATGCCATTATTAATTGCCTGCCAAAATCTTATATTAACTGCTGGACATCAGAATTCATATTTTGAACAAACTGAATGGACTAACTCATGGAATGTAATGAACACACAGCTCTTCTTTGAATATTCCATGAATAAACAGGAAAAAATTAACAGCAACAATTTTGTAGGGGAAATATTTTTACCTTCTTTTTGTAATAATTGTACAATTAAAAGCTTGAGAATACACATGTAGTAGCACTAATATAAAAGAATCTGTAATATTAAGTAGGATGCCATGGATATACTACGCAGAGACTATGTACTAGAACAGGCTAAATATAAATTCAATATGAAATTCCACTTGTAATTTCCATACAGAAATAAATCTTAGTACATAAACTACCAGTGCCTATTAAAGGAAACACACACTCGAAAAGAGGTTCCATTCATCAGCAACAAACAATGAATAATGTCAAAAAGTAAAGTAAAAATGTCTTTAAGTTCTGTATTCTATCAATTTTAATTTTTGTATAACATCAGGGGAAGAACAATTAATATTATTTAACTGAGCAGCTTCATCAGGAAGAAGTAATGAATGTTTTCTGGAAATTGGAGCACAAGTCACTTCCTGTCATAAATCTACTGATTCTGCACATTAATAAATACATAAAGACTTAGGAGAACCCAATAAATACATGTTGAATAAATGTATGAGGTTGTCATTCAGAGATTCATTAATCTAACAACCACTAAATTACTAATGTGAATGGAATCATTTCCTTCCTTCTCCTCATTCAATTAGCTCAGTGGTATTCCTTCCTCATAGTCTTCCTTAGACTCATGCATGGCATCCCATTTCCTTCTGCACCATTCAGATTGTCACTATCATCACCATCTTCATCATCATCATCATGTCATTTCTACACCATCAGTTTATTTCCAAAAGGGAACAATTTTTTTGTGTGTGTGTGAGGATTAGACAATACATGCAAAGCATTGAGCACACAATACACGCTTAATAAATGTTTGCTATCAGCAAATTCCTTCATACTGACCCAACTGGCCGACTCACTATGCACTTAACATGTCTGTTTCCCTTTGGCCTTTACTCCCACCTGAAATAACCACACCCATCAGAATCATATGTTACTTTCAAGGCCCACCTCAACTATCCATGCAATATGAAGATGCCTCTGATTCTCTTCCTTCTTAGCCTTATTCCTTCTTAGTTTTTTTTTTTTTCACCTCAAACTAAAGCATTTATTCTTCATACATCTCATATACTACCTTATACTCCAGTTAATGGCAAGGGTTTTATGTCTTTGATGAAACCAAGCTCTTGGAAGACAGAAACTAGCTCTTTCTGTCTCTCTCAATTCTACTACTCTGAACCCAGGGCCTTGTAGAGAACAAGCGCTTAATATGTTTTTTAAGGTATGAAGAGGTAAATAAAACCAAAGATGAGACTTGCAACCTAATTCATAATATAAAACACACATGACTGAATCAAACACCTATGCAGCAGGATGGATGTTTAAATACACACATGAGTATTAAAGATGATTCGAGCTGCTGGAATAGGGACTAAGGAGGAAAGTTTAATGATGACCACAGAGTATAGGAAATGTCTCCAAAGAAGAGTGGAACCTGATCAAGACTTTGCATAGTGGGTAAAATTTGAGAAGCAGAGGAGGACAGGGATGTAAAGAGACTGCAGGCACGGGCTGAACTGAGTACTCGGTATTTGTAGGAATATGTGACCATCACTTCTGCAATAGGAGCCTTCACCCTGTCTAGAGTACTAGAATATGAGAAAAATGAAGTAGATTGTCTAGAACTTTTCCTGCTTCTCCTCTCTTGATAACATCCATTTTGCTGCTTTTTACTTTCCAGAAAGTGAAGTAGAGAAGATATAATATGTGGAACAAAAAATAGTTGGCACCTTGGCAACTTGACGAGTAATTTGAGAAGTAAAATAAGCATTTACTACTACTTTTGCTGTGTATTTTCATCATAAATATAGAAAATTGACAGCTTAATAGAGAAAGGAGAAAACCTCTACCTGGGACATGCAAGTACTTCAAAGTCTTAGAGCTTATAGTATACATGGTGCTATGTGAAGCATCTGTACATGAATAAAAGAAATGCTTGACCTTGAGGAATACATGCATGTCAGCAGAGTACATGGGAAACGGGTGGAAAATACTGGATACTGTCAAAGCCTACAGGAAAGAGAGGAAAGTACTTAGCTCACCTTAGGGATAAAGTACACATTTCTAAGATGAGTAGACTTATGAAATAAAGTTTAAAAGATGACTGAAAGTGAGCTGAGAGGGATGGGGCAATAGGCTTTAGAGAAACTGAACAACTTGAACCAGGTTTGAATGCTGAACGAGATGAATTAAAAAGAAACCATAAAATAGGAATAAAGTGGTTTGTTGGAAGCCTATTCTACATTCCCCCTGGGACTTCATTCCATTATCACGTGTGGTGGGTTCTGGATAGTGTTACAGAGCAGTCTAGGCAGACATCCTCAATTTCACTGCAACTTTTCTTTTGTATTTATAAGGATCTCTAGTCACACATAAAACTGTATTGATTTACAGGCGGCTCTCAGGCATATCTCGCTTTATTTTTATGAGAAGGTAATGTCCACAGTTCTAATTTTGATAAGAACCTTGATTTATTTGGCACCTATGCATTGGGAGACTGAGCAAAATGATCTTTAGATCATCTCCATCTCAGTTGGTGATAACCGTATCCTTTCAATTATTTAGACTGAAATCAGCCTTGACTCCTCTCACTCAAATCCCATATCCAATTCATCATTACATCATTCTAAATCTATCTTCAAAATATATTCAGAACCTAATAATCCAATAATGTCTTTACATCCCCTCCTACAACTCCCACAAACACATCTGGATTACAGCAACAATCTCCTCAGTGGTCCGACTATTTCCACGGGGATCTTGGGATCCTTCTCCACGAGCTATTCTCAACACTGCACGCAGTGATCCCATTAAAACCTAAGGCATCAAGTCCCATGGTCACTCAAAACTCTGCAATAATTCCTCATCTCTTTCAGTGGAAAAGCCATCATTCTTACAATGAATGGCATGCTTCCCTGATCAGGCCTTCATCACCTCTCTGATCTCATCTAATACCTCCTGCCTCCCATGCTACACTTAAGCCATTGGCTTAAGTTGACTACATTGGCCTTCTGCCTGGGCAGTAAGGCCTTTTCTCAGAGTCTGGAACATTCTTCCATACAGCCATATGGTTAACTCCATTAATTCGTTCAAGTCTTTCATCAGCTGTTACTTTTTCAAAGAAGCCTTTTCTGACCATTCTGTTTATGTATTTCTTAAGGGTATTTTTGAAATTTTATTTCTCATTGATACACAAGAGATGTACACACTTTTGGGGGTACATGTGATAATTTAATACATTCATATAATTTATAAAGATCAAATCAGTATAACTGGGATATGCATCATCTTAAACATCTGTTTTTCCTTTATGCTGGGACATTCAAATTATTCTCTTATAACTGTTTTGAAACAGGCAATAGACTCTTAGAAACGATGGTCACCCTACTAATCTATCAAACACTAGCTGTTGTTTTTCTATCAGACTGTATGTTTGTACCTTTTAATCTATTTAAAATAACTATGCTCCTCCACCAGTACTCTGATCTCCTCACACTTATTTTCCCCATATGATGTACTACCTGCTAAGATAGTATATGATTTCTTTGTTTATTGTTCTTTTGTTTGTTTCTCCTTTTAGAGGTAAACTCTTCTCTATTGAGCAGGCACTCAATAAAGAATACAGAACAACAGAAAAAATAAAGTCTTCCACCATTAAAGAATTATCTAATTTATAAGCAGCAGCATGGGATATTGAAAAAAAAAAAAAAAGCCCTAAATGAAGTGGCATTCCTGTTTTTTAGACCAGCCCATGTTTCTTACTAACTGTATGTATTTAAGACCCAGTCATTTCACAATTCTGGATCTTAGTTTCCTCATGAGTAAAAATATTTTGATTAGGTTATCTACAAGATCTCTCTGTTTTTAAAATGTTAATGGCTCTTCTGTGATCTTGTTTAATAACATTGAGATACTTCCAAATCACTGTTATCTTATCATTGACAGCACCCATCATCGCATTAATTTATTGAGTGCATCTGGATAATGAGTAGATTTCTGCCTTGGTAAAATGATAGCATTGTGGAATTCAAAGCCTTTGCAATGGTTCTTCAACAACTAAGATAAGTTATCTTTCTCCTTGTGAAATTGTCCACCATTTTATGACAGAATAAGAAGTTACAGCAATAAATTCAGATATACACACATATAATTGTCCATGTCAATGTCAACAGATGGCATTTTGCCAGAGAGGGCAGCATTTTTATTCAAACCATCCATGTTGCTCTATTTCTGACTGACAGGTAGATTGATGATTATCCTTTTCTGTTCTCCTAAATCCTGAGAACAATGCAGGTATGATGGTAACACATAAATCACACAGAGGAAAAACCACATGAACAAACCAAACCAAAATAAATAGTAGCACATCCATAGCTTTGTCAATAGGTCCCTTGGAATTCCTGGCCCTTTCCTGAAGCCTGTTGTTGTAACTGCAAGCTATCAAACTTGAAATCTAAGGAAATGCACTTTAATTTTTAAAACTGACTAGTAATGACAGCTCATGCTTATATAGCACTATGAGCCAGAGACCATTCCAAACGCTTTATGAACACCAACTCATTTGATCCTCACAAAAAGCCTCTGAGGAAAGAACAGTTATTGCCACCATTTCACAGATGAGAAAATCAGGGCACAGATAGTTCATAGTGTGCATACTGTCACACAGCCAGAGACAGGGCTGGGACTTAAAGGCAATCCGGTTCCAAAGTGTGTGCTCTTAATCACCATACTATCATGAAAGAAAATTCTTTGCAGCCTGAAATCTCTTAAACTCCACGATGTGAATTTTTTACATCACATCAGACTTTGCAAATTATATGTTAAAATGTCCAAAATCATGTCTCAACAAAGTTTGTAATGACTAAACTCTATATTGAATTCTTCCAAATTAAAATGTCAGTGATTTAAGACATGGTTTCAGATTATTTTCTTCCTCCTCCACTCCCATAAGCAAGTTACCCTCAGTGTAACTTTTATTCCGTAAATATATAAATAAGATACCTACTTCATATAAAATACAGGTTGAGTATCCCTTATCCAAAAGGCTTAGGGCCAGAAGTGTTTTGGATTTTGGAATGTTTGCATTATAGCTACCACTGAGCATCTCCAATCTGAAAATCCAAAATCTAAAATGCTCCAACGAGCATTTCCATTGAACATCATGGTGATGCTTAAAAAGTTTCGGATTTTTGGAGCATTTCAGATTTCAAATTTTCATACTTGGGATGCTCAACCTATACACTGTTTGGTGCTATACAGGTCATAAAAACGAGTTAGCTATAACTCTGGGCCTTAGCAAATGGTCAGTCTAGTATGAGCAATAAGCAAGTATCCAAATAAGAACACACAAATCTAAATGTGATAAAGCACAAGTAATAGGTTATGGGGGGTTGGAGGAGGTCTTCAAGAAGAGGGGTCCCATCATCTAATTTGGAGAGGTGAGTCTTGAGGCCTAAGTAGAATTTGGGAGAGGAGAGACTGTTTGAAGAGCACATTTAGAAAAAATAGAATGAGCAAAAACATGGAAGAGAAAAAATAATATTCAGGGCGAGTTCTAGTTGGCTAAAACATGGTCCATCAGGATGAAGACTGGGGAGACAGCTGGAGTTAGGGAAGACAGGAAGTTTGGGGTTCTGCTGCAGGAGCGTCTTCAATGTCACAAGAGAGTTTATGAGATACGTGCTTTGGAAATATTGGTGCTACAGTGTCCTCAAGAAATGAAAATAAAAGTAATTTGTGCTTTATAAATTATAAGGTTTCACAATAAATTTCAAAACAGATGCCATGAAGCCCACTGACTAATTTAGTGGTGCTCATACATTCAAAAAACAATTTCCAATTAGGTGCATGATCAAGGTCTAAAGATTTATAACTGGCTGGCCACGGTGGGTCACGGCTATAATCCCAGCACACTGGGCGGCCAAGGTGGGTGGATCACCTGAGATCAGGAGTTCAAGGCCAGCCTGGCCAACATGGTGAAACCCTGTCTCTAAAAAAAAAAAAAAAAAAATTAGCCAGGCATGATAGTGCATGCCTGTAGCCCCAGCACTCAGGAGAATGAGGCAGGACAATGGTTGAACCCAGGAGGTGGAGGTTGCAGTGAGCCAAGGCTGCGCCACTGTACTCCAGCCTGGGCAACAGAGCAAGACTCTGTCTCAAAAAAAAAAAAAAAAAAAAAGATTTATTACTGCCATTCTACATATTATGAAAGGAGGAACAAGTGAACAAATAAAACATCTGGGAATTAAAATCAGCTCCCCTAAATCTGCCCTGTAAATCCAAGGACCATCAGAACCAAGTAGTTACTCTTTCTCTTCATTTGTCATTCACCTCTCACCCTTGAACTCTGTTGATCCAGAACAGAGCAAGAGTGACATATAAGCAAAATATGTCACCAAAACATGTCACCAAAATGTATGCATTTCCTCAAGGAGAGATCTCAGAGAGATTTTATCCTTTATATAAATGTTTAATATAAATGTTTAACCTGATTAAAATTTGCTTTTTAAACCTGCAGGAGATCAGAACTGTAAATCAGAAGTGTAGAAAAAATGTTTCAATTAATGTACACTGGTTGCAAAGTGACCTGGTAGCTGAAAGCCTAGAAGAGATGAAAATATCAACATTTTCTGGCTCTGTGTGGTCTCTGGCAAGAAAGTTAACATCTTTGGGCTTGTTTCTCTGTGATAAAATAAGAGATTTGGTTCAAAGTGTCTCTAAGATGGCTTAAAGCTCTGTAATTCTAATTTTGATTATGCAATAACCCAACATACAATCAGAACATACATAGTTCTGGGTTATTTAGTAAAAGAGTTAGAATCCCTAATACAACTCAGTATGTCCTAATGAAATAACAGGAGTCAACAAAGATATAACATAACCCAACTATGTCCTAAAGATATCACAGTATTCAACATTGTGGAGATCCTATATTCAATACAACCCATTTAAAATGACAGTAGTCACTAGTATTGTAAGTTATTAAAAGATTTCAATCCAAAATAGATAAAAAAGTTTCAAGGTGACAAATCATCGGCTATTCAGAAAACTCAGCAATCTTGAAGAATGAATTTTGCAAGGATTTTGAGAATCCTTATACTGATCCCACTGATTACATGTATAGTTTACTAAATAGGCAGGGGCTATGTAGGTTATTGACTGTGTACCACAGGTTCCACAGTTCAGATCAATTAAGATTATAAGGATCATATTCATGCAAGACTAAAGTTACTGGTCAGGGGTTAATTTAGATGTCTTCCTGTTATCGTGGAAGTAGGCAGATTTAAAAAACTGAAGTAATTATTTTACATATTTTTGTTTGTTTTTGATGTCAACTGAAGCCTTTATAGATTACATGACATTATTTTTTCTCTTCCTTTTGAAGAATCATAGGAGTTGCTTGATGGGAAAAACTGTGAAATTCAGCTTGCTTTAAAGATTATAGTAAAAAGACATCAGAGTAGTAACCCTGAACGCTACCACGAATCATTCTTAAGATTTGCTTTGTAGGCAGTACTTAGCATCATGTAACAATCAATGGTTACTGATTCCTTTTGCTCCCAGAAGAGCAAGCAATTACGACCCAGGAAGCCCTACCAAGGGATTACAAACAAATGCTAACAAGAGTTCAATTCTACTATCCTTAGATCATTCCATTTATGTATGGAGCTTTTATTGCTGTGACACCAACATATTTCATAAAACAATTACTTCCTGTTACTTAGCAAAGGAAGAGGCAACACTGAAAGTCATCAGGCTAATCATGGTCAAGACTGTGGTTAAGGTCTCACTCACTCTCTCTCCCCTACCCCTCCAGTGAGAAGCCACAGGTCTGGGCCATCTACTCCATAACCTCTGATACTTTAGGACACTGGCTTCAGTGCAGGGTGGGAGAGAGAAGTGTGGAGCCATGTGCCCTGAGATCGCTGGAGAAGAAGGAATAGATGGGGTATGAAAGAACAGAGGAAAGAGGAGAGTAACTGTGAATGGCAAATATGAAAGAAACAAAGGGAGGGAAAAGGAAGGTAAATGTGGGAAATAAAATTATATTACATTGTACACCAGCACAGTAACACAGTTAGGAACAGGAAGATATAGGGTCTTCTGCTTGCCTATGAATTAAGTTTCTTCCTAATGGCAACTATCATTGTCTTCAGTGTTGCTCTCATCTTTCTTCCAAATGCATATGCATATATGTACATTTGGTTTAATTTTAAATTAATAACTTTTAAAATAAAATAAATTATGAAGATGTTTAAATTTGATAATTACATGCATATTGAATTCTGTACTAACTCTGGCTTCAAAGAGAGTTCATGAATTTCTCCTTTGGCTTGGAGACCACCACTCATGAAATGTAACTCAACTACTAAGTGCCTATCACTGAAAATCACAGTAAATCAAGTCTTGTCCTGTCATGTTTCTGATGAAAAATTTAAAATGTTTTACCTGAGGAAGATTTCCATTTTATTTTATCAAGTTTTGTTGGGTCCATCAGCTTATTTCCATTGCACAGTCAGAAAACTTATACCCAGGCAAAATATACTCTAGATTGTTATCAAATATTTTATGCTTCAAAGGGGCTGCCTCATAGCTCCAGTATTGATTTAGAGTTCAATTTCTGCAGCAAATGTATTATACTTGAGTGAATAACAATCAAGATGAACAAAGCATAGAAGTTCTCACATATTTTTAGTTCTACTTTAAAGAATAAATGAAAATACATATATTATGCCCACTACTACACATTTTTGTAAATGGCAAGCTCTTACAAACTTATATCTGTCTGTTAGAAAAACCATAATGTGTACAACAAAAATACCAAAATCCCTTAAGTGTGTATATCTAGAACAGCACTGGCTTCTTCCCTTTTTGTAGGATTGTGGCCAATAATCCAGCTAATAAGATTTCATTTTAAGTTACTTGCAACAGAATCTCCAATATATACTTAAGGTCCAATTATTTTCTACTTTTAAAACTTTTTTTTTCTCTTTTACTCTAGCAGTTAGGCATAGGGCTAGAAGTTTTTTTGTCCACCCCTCCCAAACCTATTAATAAACAACCTGTTTGTCGAAATTTAAAAATATTTTTATCTGCCCATTTTATTGTCAAATAATTTTCCCCTTCATTTAGAATATTATGTGTATGAATTATACATATGTATATATACACACATAGTAGATGTATTACACCCAAAGAATTTCTACATTTGATTTGGCTCATATAAAATTATTCGATGTATATTATTTCCATGGTTTTTGTCAAATGCTGAAAACAACTCATAGACGTTAATTCCTATCTTTTGAGATCAGGAAATCCCAGTTTGGAACAATAAAAAGAGTAAGGTGAACATAATCTTAGGATTCATGGTATTTCTCGCCAAGTTCTTCCCTTGCACCACATCTAAACTGTATAGATTGTTTTCCGTTGTCCCAATCTTTCCAAAGATGGTACTTCCTTGACAAACACAATTTTACATACCATGCAGTCTTTTCCTCTCTCAAAAGTAACTCCTTATCGCTTTCCCTATAATGAAGCCCCTCATGCAGTGATTTTTGGACATTACTCAAAAAGTAATAATCTATGTAACTCAAAAAGTAATAATCTATGTATTCTAACCAATTTTTATAAGGGAAAAAATATGCCTTTTATGACACTGGGCTCATGAAATTAGTAAAGTCCTACAGACCATTTTAAGGCATAACAAATTAATTCACTGGTAAAGAACCCCTACAATTTATTTCTAGAAATGTTAGCACTTGTGAATATATGCATATACGAACCCTGATAGAAAGGACAAAGAAGGAATTCAATATATTTTTAAGCTCTGTTTTCTTTAGGTAGAGTAACCACTTTTGTCCTTATCACGATCTCTTGAGAGTTTTAGATGTTAACATCCCCCATTTGTTTGGATGTAAAACTAAATCTCAAGTGAAGTGATTTCCTTAAAGTCACACAGCATGCAAGAGGTAGAGCTGGTATTTGATCTCGAGTTTCCGGTATAATTCCTACTTTAGCATGATGTATCATCAACTCTTCACTTCCTTCAAAGTTTTTCATAAGGTTCCCCTAAAACTCCAAAACGTATTCTCCAGACACTGTTACCAAACCACTGTCAAGATCAAAGGAGAAAAAGAACAAAGTGAGGCAGGGAGTTAAAATAGAACGAGGGAGAAAATTGGTGCTGGTTTTGTATTTTTTATGTCTCGGGCCTAGGACTCAGAGTTTTCCAAAACCTCATTTAACCTCCTAACAGCCCCAAGACATGTATATTATTATTATTATCACATTTAAATGAGGAAACAGATTTAACATGATGGTCTAACTTGCTTAAGGCCATGAAGAGGGACAAGTAGGATTGAAATTCAAGTCTACCTACTGGAAAGCTAACACCCTGAGACAATAAACTGAGAGAACCAGAGTTGTAAGAGAGTTCAGTAGTAAATATAGTTAATCATCTGCGAGGAACATAAATCTCCCTCAACAGTGTCACTGCTTGAATACTTTTAGCACTAAGGAACTAATTTCTTTCCAAGTATGTAACACATTTCAGTTGGGATAACATTGATCGTTAAACATTTTCCCATATATTATATTGTTGGGAGACAGGTGTCCAGCCTCCGGAGGGGTGTCGTATACATATCAATATCATAAAGGTAAAATTATTTTTTTGAGGTAGAGTCTGACTCTGTCACCCAGGCTGGAGTGCAGTGGCACGATCTCGGCTCACTGCAACCTCCACCTCCCGGGTTCAAGCGATTCTCCTGCCTCAGCCTCCCGAGTAGCTGGGATTATGGGCATGAGCCCCCACCCCTGGCTAATTTTTGTATTTTTAGTAGAGACAGGGTTTCACCATGTTGGCCAGGTTGGTCTGGAACTCCTGACCTCAGGTGATCCTCCCACCTTGGCCTCCCAAAGTGCTGGGATTACAGGCGTAAGCCACCGCACCTGGCCAAAATTCTCTTCTCTAAAGAAGACATCTGCTATAGGGTGATAAAAGTTTTACTAATTAGTATTTAAATAATAAATGGGAAAACCAAATCTTTTAAATTATGATAACATAACATATGCTACTTGAATAAATGCTAAAAACAGTTTTGAGAAGAAAAGCAAGTGTAGCAAAGGTAAGGATGACTTCAGTTTTAGTCTCAGCACTGCCACTGATTGGTTGTAGTGACATTGGGCAAGTCACTTCACTTTTCCAGACCTGCCTTTTCTCACTTAGGAAGTGACACAAATAATCTATAAAAATGTTCAGCATATAAAATTCTATGATTATAAGACATTAGTTATATTATTCAGAAACACTCTTTGAATGTCTACACACACACACACACACACACACACGATAAAATTCACTGCAGTAAAGATTACAATCAGCTTTGAGATGATGAGAATTAACTTCACTCACTGCTAGTCAATCACTCTTCATGTGAATAGTATATGAACACATGCCTTTATTCAGTTTAAGAACTAAACAACTTAATGGCAGATTCTAGTCTTCGTCCGTACAGTGAAATGAAAAACCCTTGGGAATATTTTAATACTCTTGATGTTATAGAAGCCAAAACAATACATAAAAATATGACCAAAATACAGAAACAAAAATATTTACAGCTACCAACTCCCTAGAATCTGAAAATAATCTTAGAATCTTTATGTACATGCTAGAAGAATTATATATATATTTTTCATCTTAAGAGGATGCTCCTAAAGGGCCAGACAGATCAAACTTTTCTCACTACTCCAATGGTTTGATTAGATAGTGCCATATGGTGAATCACCCCTGGCTACTCAGCCTGTTGGTAGCAGAGGTGGGATTGCTGTCACTTAAAGGACACTGCTGGGCAACTGTTCAGTATTTGGTAGATGGAGAAGAAAACCTATTAAGAAAAGACAGGAGTGGAAGTCAAAAGGTGAATAACATGACAGTAAAGAAGAAGAAATGCTGAATGAAGAGGGTATACGTATAAGAAAGCAAGAAATATCTCAAATTGCATTATGCAATTAGATTCTTAAAATCCGCTAGAACATAAGCTCCCTGAGGGCAGGCACTCTAGAACAGAGTCTGGCACAGAGTAGGCACTTAGCATACATTCACTGAATGAAAAAAACAAAACAAAACAAACAAACAAACAAAAAAAAGAGGAAATAATGTGAAGAAAAACAAAGCATTGATGTAGAGCAAAAGTAAAAAAAGTAGAAACATGAGCATAAAAGTAGACGGAATGTAGTTTATGCTGTAGTAGAATGTTCAATGGACTCTGTGGACAAGTTATATTCCTGGTTCTCAGGGGCATCTAAACAAGTCATAACTTTTTATGCTTTGGTTTTTCAATCTATAAAATACCTCTTCCTTCATGCTTTAAAAGGATACTACAAAGAGTTGTTAAAAGGAAGAGGGAAGGAGGAAGAACACAGATGTATGGTTTGGAACATTGTTTTCTGGGAGTACAGAAATGCTGATGTCCAAAAACAGAAAAACTGGAATCAAGCACTCTAAAGAAAAAAAAGAGGAAAAGATCAAGAAGAAGGTTAAAATTTGATTTAATTATGTCATTAAGAAACTGGTATATTGGTCATTGACTAGACATATTTTTTTGTATGTCTGTAATATATGAAAGTGCCAATCAGCATTAAAATGCAATAAACAAAGTTTCAATAAAGACAGTTGAAATTATTTTGATATGATGCAATGAAATACTGACCTATAAAGCCAAAATGACATAATTACAAAAATAAAAAAGAGTCACTATATAATTGGGAAGGTAGGAAGGAAAGAGGAGAAGAAGACTGAGTTGGGTATCACAAAGGAATAGAGAGGAGAAAACAAAATGGGTTATGAAGAAAAGAAGTGAGCCATAGAGCAATCTGCTATATATGAGGGAAGAACTCACCCTAGGCAACCCATGCTGTTTTCAGAAGCAAGCTGAACAATGTATGGATGATCAAATAAAAAGGGAAAAGACCACCACGACTGAAAATTTAATAAGAGCAAAACAGGAAGGCGAGAAGAAAATTTAATTTTAGTGATATGCACTAAACACACACTTGAACAGTGGTCCCATTTAAAGCACTTCCTTAATTCTCAGTCTGATGCTACATTAGTCTCTAGCTCCAACTCTCTACAATAAGGATACGATGATAGAAGGAAACAGGAGAGAGAGAGAGTGTATGTGTTTAAATTCTCAGAGACAGAGACATTTTCTAATGCTTTGGATTTTGCCACATTTCTCAGAGTTTAGTATATTTTAAGAATTTCACTAGGCATTTCTGAGCCTGGGTTCCTTCATTGGAAAATTTATGAAATTATTCAGTTCCAATAGAAGATCTTTCAGTCTCTTCCAGTTTTTAATATTTTAGGCTGTAATCGGCTATGATTAAAGTGGAGAGAAGTTATTTAAAATCACTCTTCTGAAATACCTACAAATATAGTTACCAAGAACTAGAAGAAGGATCCATTAGAATTTAAATGAATGGTACTTTTAAATAGAAGGGAAGAAATCCTATGGTACATCCAACTCATCATGTCGATCTTTGGCAAATGGTTACTAATTCTTATTGTCACTGCGGTAACAATGGTTTGTCATACAATCCCATAATAAGACTTAGGACAAAGCAAAACAAAGTTGGCCCAAGATGAAAATACCAACACATTCTTGCATCCAAGAATCTGTTGTCAAGCAGGGAGGATCTCATATCCAGAAAACATTTTCTTTCAAGATGGTACCACTGTTTCCTGGCTATAATTTAATTAACCAGCTCTTTTTATGATAATCTAAGTTTGCAATCTCCCAACAGTCAGGGTAGGAAAAATTTTAAAGCCCAGACAAAGAAAACAAATGAATAGTGCAAGTATTATGTGACTCACTGAGAAGTAAAAACTTCATTAGTATCATGACAATATAATCATTGTGGTAGTGGGAAACCATTAACCATATTTAGAAATACTTTAGAATAAAAATATATACTTATATACATTATTCCAATTCTGCATTGGACTTCTTAAGACCTACATGAATGCATAGATTAATATCATGAAAATATGAAATATTACTTTATGAAAGAAATACCCATTTTAGAAAATTCGACATAGCCACTATACCTTAAGGCAATTTAAAATGTCATATTTTGCCTTTTATTATAACAATGACAAAGAATGTTGTAACTTGACAAGAGTCAGTGAGGGAGTAATTCTAGTATTTATAAAATAAGACTCTAATACTAGTAGGTAGATTGGTTTGGGGAGCAACGCTGCAGACACAATTACTGGGATTGTCTCTCTTCTACTCTCTCAGGCTCCAGGATAAAGAAGAATCAATTAGCCCTCAACAGTCTATGACCTTGAAGGCTACAGCTCTGTGCATAATGTGCTGAATATGCTGAGACAGAAAAAAAAATGGAAAAGGGAGAATAAAGTCCTAAAACCACTGAAGAGCATGTTTCACATATGATAATGTCATTTTCAAATATAAGCCATGACAGCTTAGTTTATGTCAAAAACATGCACGGTAAAAGGAACGTCCCAGTTCTTTCTGTGACTAAACAATACTTTCTTAGTTGAAAAATACAACCCCTTTGTAAGCCTTTTTTTTTTTTTTTTTTTTTTTTGCTTTCCATTAATTAGTGGTTACAACCTTTTTAAACAACAACAAAAACAACCACTTACAAGTCTCTAAAAACAAAGCTGCTTGGACCAATCCCTTTCAAACACTACTCTCCCACCAGCAACCCCCCCCCCAAAAAAAGTAGGCTCACAATTTTTAGAATACAAGACTTGATTTTTTTTGAAGGAACTAGTCCAAAAAATTAACAGAGTTTCCTTATAGGTTTTAAAGTGTTAACCAACTAACTGTCTACCCCTAACTTTTCAGGAGAAAACTACTTCCCAGAGTGCTTCTCTAGGCTTATCTCCGATGCACTTCAAAACGTTGCAGCTGTGCATCTGGCCAAACCGTGATGTTTTTAGGCAGCAGTAAATCTCTTCCATTTATTGCAGATGCCACAATATCAATGCCCTGGCTTGGGGAAAAAAAAAACTCATAAGGATAAGGAATATGTAATCTACTAAAACACTTAGTAGAAAAATTTACTTTACAAAATAATTTATCAAAACTTTACAACATACTTTCTGACATGGTCTTAGACCAGGAAAACGTGCTAGATGTTTCTTTGTTTTCTTGATTTCCTCAGATGACAAAATTATAGAATTTAGTTGAAGTGTTTTTCAAAGGGCATTTTTTTCTTTCTCTGGACAACGAAACCTGTTCAAGCAGATTTCAATTAAACACAAGTTTAAAATGATCAAGTAACCTTGTCCTCCTGGTGAATTTTGCTTCTCTTTGCAGGATCTGCACTTGCTTTTTATAGCCTGTCATTTCATCTGGGTATTATTTCCCGGTCACTTTGCCAGGTGGGAAGAGGCAGCAAAGGCAGTGATGCCTGTCAGACTTTTAATGATGCTTCAGGGATTTGATAAAGATACAAAGCAGTGTCTGCATGAAGGAGGTTTTCCCTCCTAGAAAACAAGACTTATTTTTTACTTTAAATCTTTGCCACTGAATCTGGTGTGTGTGAAATGATTGGGAGTTACAGGCACAAATCAAGTTTTTCTGTGTTTCTATAGCATGCTGCACTACTTCACACTGAACATGATATCTGGAAAAGGTATTCTTTATTCTTCATTACTGTCCAGAGGAAAAACAAAAGAGGCATTTCGTCAGAGAAATTGTCAACTCTCTTTTAACCCTAAGAGCTTTCATGCAAGTTATTAAGAACCAAATTTTCTGATCTTGTACTTTTCTACTAAGTAAATATTCCTCATGGTAAAAAGTGATAGGAGATAGAGACAACAAAAATAAACTAGAAACATTTTTAAAAGGCTATAGAAAACTCCTCCCTTCTATATTGATATTTAGAACAGTCATGCTTTCATTCCTGTCAACTTTCCACTCTAAAGCTATTGCAATTACCAGTGCAAACAGGAATGTATTGTTTTTAAGAGCATGGGCTCTCTTCACATCACAGGTTATTAAACTGGGCTGCTGCAATCTGCCAAACTAATAATATGACACATGTGTAAAAAAAAAAAAAAAAAAAAAAGATGTAACTTACTAATGGATCTTGTACTTTTTAATGACTGCTAAGGAAGCTATTTAAACATTTGATTATAGAAGACAAAACTAATTTGGGAAAATCCTTCATGCAGAATCCTACTGTGTCCTGGACAAAATAAAGCTGCCACTAATAAATGCTCACTAACTGAAAGTACCATCTGGGCAGGACAGCAGTCGTCTCAAGCTAGTGAGAGGCGAGCACCGTAAATGTCTTAAGACTTGCTGCAATCTCAGAAAGAACCAATTAAGATACAAAAGTAGGGAGAAGTGGTTAGTGGACGGAAAGGAGAGAGAGACAACAGGCAGCTTGGGGTCGCTGAGAGGTAGAGGGTAACAGAAAGGTGACAGGAAATCTATGATGGGGAAGAAAAAGACACAAAATAATACTCACTGGTATATGAAAGTCACATTTCTATAAGACATAAGAGACGGCCTGATGTTTTAATTTTAAAATGTGTCAGAAATAAATTGAATTTAACAAATTCAAGCATGACTTGCAGATGCTGAAGTTTTGCATTCCCGGTACCAGACTGAACAATGTGGCTAGAGAGAGCTGCTGTTACAACACTGGTTCGGACCCGGAGTTTGCAAGATCATTTTACTCGGCCCTTCAATGCCATCCCAAGCATCTCAAACACAGGCTTTGCTTAAACAAAACCAGGCAACTAAAATGCAAGAAGAAAGGGAAATGTCCTTTGGGGACCTCAAACCCACCCCTTTCCTTTATTTATCATCATCATCATCTCTCTCTCTCTCTACTTACAAAGTTTAGGAGCAGTTTGGAGATTAGTTTCTGTTGTTTGTGGCTGAGTTGCTGACTTGGGCGTTCTCACCTCAGGGTTCCGGGTGGGTGAAGGGAAGGATGGCGCAGTGGACGGCAAGAAAGAAAAGGCAAAAATACGATTCTTCGGTGTCGGTGCCGCTGATGGTTCAAAGGAGACAGCAGCCTTGTCACCTTGCACTGTAACTTGAACCTCACTTTCAGATTGAGCCCTAGAGACAGGTGAAGTGTATGCCTCAGACGACACCCACACAGCTGAGGCAGCAGTTGGGTCCAGAGAAATAATAGGGTCCTGGCCTAACCCCCCAGGGTCAAGGTGAGTAGGAGAGTCATATTCAAAGATCTTGTCCACAAATACCCACTTGAGGCCGGCGATGCAGAGGCAGAGGCTGACCAGGCAAGCCAGGATGGGGACAATGCAGATTTTCTCTGAGTTGAGGCAACCTCTCAGGCGCTCAGCTTCTAGGCACGCACAGCAGGGCACGGCCAGGCCCACGAGTCCAGGGGTTCTCCCATCTTCAGTCTGGGGCTCTGGCATGTCTTCTGCTGCCGGAAGCCCATCAAGAGATGGGTCTGCACTCAGCTGAGTGGAGGGGCTGGAGGACCTCTCGGTGGCGACCTCAGACATGTCTGGGGAATAAATCTCCATCGGCTCACCTCCAGAAGAAGGCCTGGCTGCTCTCACGGTCCATTACCACGCAAAGGCCCCCCCAACCAAATGATACAGCATCTTACAGGGGGAAATCGATAAATCGTCCAAGCCCGAGGCCATTATCAAAATCAAGAAGAGTTCAGAAAGATGCAAGGGGGGAAGAAAAGCTCCTAGTAACTACAAAATCAAAGTATATCGTAATAATTCTTTAAGCTGCTGTTTCTGGGCCACTTTTCTAGTTCTTTTAAACGCTACTCCAAACCATCCCGGGCTCGTCAAGAGGACAGGGACCAAAATAGATCGACGGAGCTGCCTGCTGGTTAATTAAGTAAACCAGTAGCCCAAACTGAAAGGCATGTTTCTCACCTCCAGCATCTGAAGCTGGTGTCTGCTCAGATGAAGAAAACAACTGTCATGCAGGAGAAGTAAAAGCAGAAGGAGGACCAGCGGCGGTGGCGGCGGCGGCAGCAGCGGCGGCGGCAGGAGAGGCAGTAGTGACAATAGCAACAGCATCCTGTTGTGTTAACGCGACGACGGCTGAAAGGGGCTGAATCATTACAGAGCAGCAGGTGCCTGCCCTCGGAGCATCACTGCAAACAGGATCAGAGGGCTCCGGAGGCAAGAGTGCAGCCAGGAGGGGCGGTCACTCCCTTCCCCGCCCTGCCTCCACCCCACCCCCGACTACTCCTCTTTGTCCTTCTTGAGTGCTCATTCACTTTCTTCCTCTGCGGCTCTTCTCTGCTTCAGTCTCTTTCTCTTTCTTTCTCTTCTTCATCCAAGCCCGTCCTCTCTCTCTCCTCTCTCTTTCCTCCACCTCTCCCAACCCCCACTCCCCACTCTCTATCCACACTCTGGAGCTGCAGGCTGGTCTGAGTAAAATCAGTATCCCCAGCCACACAGGACTGCCAGTGACTTCCTATTTTATCCAATTAGAAGGAATAAAGGCCATCAAATCAAAGAGAGGCAGGCAGGCATCAGTTAAGCCTAGTCCCCATGGCCCCCACCCGTTTTCCTCCTTTTTCTTTCTTTCTCTACAAAAGCTGTCCCAGTCTTCTTCCACCCCCACCTTGCCGGCTTTCAGTCTCTTTTCCTTCACCCACTGTTGGGTCAGAAAAAGCCAGCGATCGATGCTAGCAATCTAACAAAGCTGGGATGGCGATGGGGGTGGGGGGGGTGTAGGTGGGACCTTATGGGTTGGACCTGAGGCTTGGCAAAGTCTGCTATCTGATTCCTCCCTAGAGAGGTAAGCTTTTCAACAGCAATTTCTTCCTGCCTGCTGCTGAGAGATAGCATTCCTTCCCTAGCCCTCTAATAAGTTTTGTTCACTAACAGGACTGTTATTACCTGATTTTCAACCAACAGTTTGAACATTTTTTTCCTAACCATGGACAGCTCTGCCTTTAGCCCTTTTTGCAATGACTATGTAAGACTTTGTCATGCCCAGGGAGAAATGCTGAGTACAGGCTGGAGGAAGGGAGTGCTAGGGGAGGGGTTGGCAGCCCATATATCCCCTGCTGTGGTCCCCTTTGAATTTCCACTTTCTGTCTCACTCAAAGAAGACTAGACTAATGTCAAGCTAACAGGAAGCACCAGTAAGTAACAGAGTTATGATGCGAGCAAAGCTACCACTTCATTTTTAGATTAGCCTTTCATGGTGACTCCACACTGCAGAGGTTTGAATTCCCTGGCACTGTAATATATACCACATGTCCTCAGCTATCACCGCACTGCAAGTACTAAGAAGAGTTTTCTATGAGAGCATGCCTTTTTGGTTAGGTTTCAGGAGCTTTATCTTTCAGATAGTTTCAATGCGGACCTTTTTTTTCTTTTAAAACAACAGTCATTAAAACAGTAGAAGAAATGCACTGTTCTTAATAGAGACCACAGGCTTCCCCAAGCACTGTGCACGCCACCGCACACGATATGCATCTGAACCTGTAATCCACACTTACTGTGACTGGACATCTAAACGGTTTCCAAGGAACCATTTTGTTCACTTATGTCAATAGGAGTCTGTAAAACTCTCTCTAAATCTATACTACATAGCCATCATATGAGTCCCTGAAGCAATAAAATTTAGAATTCAAGTCCTGAGAAAATCTGCTTTAAGCACATTATATTTTGTAGGGCACAATCTCCACTACTTTGAGGTATGTTTCAGCTTTAAACGGCAGGAGATAAGAATATTATCACTTCTTCCTTCAAGATGAAATTAGTCCATAATTATACATGATTTAAAGGGTCTTAACATCTTAAACTGTGTTTGCAGTACTATAACTAACAACAACAAAAGCCTGTGCCAATTTGCATAATTGTAACCATGACTATGACAAGTTTATGAGCAACATGAGTTATCTTTAAGTGCATCTCTCTATAATCTGCATTTATATACCAGTAAATGGTGTTTAAAAATAATTCCGATGCTTATTTTCTAGGTTTATTTGACTTTAAAGCAGTGAGAGCTCTCTTACAAAGATTCTAGCAAAGGACATACAATTTCATGGTGTAGAAAATGTCTATCGAAGCATTTAAAGCATACAAACTGAAAGATAGTGAGATCTCAATGATCAATATTCATGTAAATATTCAGAAACAATATCAGCAGGTATTTATGCTAAACTAGGGTAATTTATAATTTCTTCAAAAAGCACCCAGTTAAAATATATGGCACTGAATTCCCCAATTTTGACCTAAACCAAAACTATTATACTCGATACACTAGCATTTCATCCAAGGTGAAGGTCAGCTAAGTTTCAAAGACCAAAACGGGGTTCAGGTGGCCTCAAGTCAGGCAGATAGGAGAAAATACCAAGCATGATAACACATAGTTTATAAAAGTGGTCTTTAACTTACACCAATAGCAATTATTCACCTTACCTCAACCATTAAGAGCAAACATATTCAGCAGAAAAAAAAAAAAGTTACTGGGCATTGCTCTAGCTGTTACACTGAAAATACCCAACACTTACAGAGAAAACCAACATTTTATACAAAGACTAGGACAACACATCAGAGAGAGAATCCTATGGACTGCCACAAGTACTCTTTCCCTTGGACTACATAAGCCAGACTTTGGGATGTGTCTGTTTTCCCCCCGGAAAGGCATTCCAGGAACCCTGTGGCACCTTGGTGTTAAGATTAATCTGCAGACAGCCAGCTTCCTATAACATTGTTTTTTTCCACCAAATTGGAAAATGAATGTAAATGAGGAAATGGAGAAGGATGGGAGGTGAAGAATAAAAGAATTCTCCATTAGCTCTACCCTTGGGACTAGGACGCAGAAGTTGCCTTTCTGCCGTCAACAAATCCTCTATAGCAATAAAACAGTGAGAAAGGAAAGTGTGAATGGGGTTAGAGGTCAGAATTTCCTTTGGATAAAACATGCATGTTTGTAGGAAAAACTGCAAGGATATATCATTTTAACCCTTTAAGCTCTACCCCAGTAAAGCCCAGGAACACCCCATTTCCATGTCCTCTCAGAAAAATAAACTAGACAATTTTTTTACTACCTTTTTAAGCCTTTTATTACCATCTCCCTCACGATAATAAAAGCTACCTTTGTTGAGTTCCACTCAGGTGACAGGCACTCTGCTAGGTTCATAATATACATTATTTCTGATCTTCACTAATCCCATACAGTCCATATTTATCTTAAATTTTTTTTTTTTATTTCATTGGCCCAGGCAGCTTAGGTAATTTTGCCATGGACACACAGCTATGTGGCCAAGATTTGAGTACGTTCTGATTCATCCTATGTCTGCTGAAAAATACTGCTTTTGTTATTTCATCAAAAGGGTGCATTTGATTATATTATTGATTACATATCACTTCAAGGAGAGACTATGAGAACCAGAATATGTAACAATGAAATCGGAATTATTACCTTAATATAATTTGTAAACAAACTTAAAAGGATCTAGTTTCCAAAATAAGACTTCTACAATTTTGCCTAATAATTTTTAGAAATTATAAGAATTAAGCATAGGCCATTTAAATACTATCTATTTATCATTTAAATCAAATGAGCTCTTCCATGGTCTCATTCCAGGACTTTCCTTGGGAAGTGATTTCAGTTATGTATTGCTGTGAAACAAACTGCCTGGAAATAGCTTCCAACAACCGCTATTTTATTCTGTAGGTTTACTGGGTTCAGCTGAGTGGTTCTTCTGCTTCATTTGACGTCAGCTGGTGCTGCAGGTGAGGTGCAACTAGGTGCAACTAGGTGGAAACATTCAAGATGGCTCCCACACACGATGACTGGCAGCTGCTGCTAGATGCCAGCCGGCACTGTGAAATGGTGCACCAACCTGTGGCCTCTCCTTGTGGCTTGAGCTTCCCACAGCATGGTGGCCAGGTTGTGAGAGAAAGCACCCCAAGAAGAAAACACAAGCTGCCAGTTCTTTTAAAAGTCTGTGCCTGAAAGCAGAACAAACTATTTCCACTGCATCCTATTGGTTAAGAAGTCACCGTGCCAGCCCAGACTCAAGGACAGAAGAAATAAATTTTGAGGGAGAAAGTGGCAAAGAATTTGCAGCCACAATTAATCTGCCACAGAGGATAAGGAAGTAAATGCTAGTATGCCAACCTGGATCAAGAAGAGACATGGTAATATAGAATGGGATTTGGCAGAATAAAGTAAAATATACTTGTATTTCTGATCCACTTTCATAATATTTCAGCTTCCTTCTAAGCTGGCTTCAATGAAGAAAAAAATCCTGTAATATCATCAAATAAAAAATACTAGAATTCCTCTGCTACTTCAATTCAAGCTAGGCTATGAATTCAAGCTAGTCATTCTGCTTTACTTTTATTTACTTTATCATCAGAAGAATGTACGGTAGCTCCAACAGATGAAAGAGAATGATAAATGACATTTTGCTTTTGACCTTATTACTCACTTACTTTCTCTTTGACTTTTTTCCTGTATCTTGGCGATATAACTCTAAAAATATTATCTCCAAAATCTAAAAATATTATCACTGAAAATGTTTATTCTTGCTCCTAAATTTTACGGCTGGCAAAAGAGTAGAATTTACTTCATGGTATCTAACATAAAATAAAAATGATGGCAGCAGTTGTTTCATTTGGAGAGATCCCTACATACAAATGGCAATTATTTATTTATTTGCTGAGGAATTATGAAATCATAATTTTCACAAGAAAGCTCCATGCCCTAAAGTTGACTTTAAAAACTTGCAGCTTCTCTGGAGGATACAGTACACCAATGGGTCTGTTGGCTTCCTCCACCTATCCAAAAAACATGCCCTCAGCTAGGTCTCAGCTCCTTGACGAAGCCCTTCCCATTTTCCAAATCATAGACCCAGCATTTCTTAACTGTATCATTTATTGGGGTACATGTTCACAGTCATGTGTCATCATTTAATTACATCGTGTATACAGGGCTGAAGAATGCAATTTCTTTGAAGGCAAAGACTATCAGTATTTGATTGTCCCAAACTTAGAGCTGGGCTATCCATTCAATACATACATTTTGTTTGGTTTTACTTTTGATTGGGATTGCATTACACAGATTATGGGGTCTCTAATAAATCAGTGGGCTTTATTCATAGCCATCTATCTAAAATACCCTCTATACTCCTCTCCATTTTTTCAAGTCTTTTAATGGTCTATTCAGATACTTCCTTATCAAATTTTCTCTGATTGTTCCAAAATATGCCTTGAATTAATTTAGCCTGATCTAGTGAAACTCAACTACCACAGATCCTATCAGTGGAGGGAAATTTTGGAATATGCTAATATTTAAGTATTTTTTCTTGTCATTCCTCTCTCCCCAGCTAAACAGAAAAGTTCTCTGAGAGCAAACCAAATCCATGTGCTGTTTGATGTTCTTGTCCATTATTTATGATGCAAAATGGGTGAGATGAATGAAACTCATTTTACCTTACTGTGCATGTCTTTTCTGCCCACTTTAAAGGTGAGTCAAGACTGATTATTCTTACCCAGTGAAAATGTTCTCAGAGCAGACAATTTGACTTAATTTTAAGCATTACTTTGTGAGATGCTATATCAAGTACTTGATATTGACTGTGCTCTGTGTTCTCATTCTGTAACACGATGAGCAATTTACTCTGGTACATTTTGTTCTTTATGAGTTTAGATCCTCTGTAACTGAAGATACAGTAAATGATCTCAAAGATGAGGAGATGAGAATTTCATATGGAAAGATATTTTAATTGCATATGATAGTTATAGTGAGTTTGCTTTACTTTGGGAGAACCTATTAATTTCTCTCTCTCCATAAGTAAAATCATTAATTTTCTACAAACACAGTTTATTGGTCATTTTACAAGTTGCCCTTCTTTTAAAATTCAACTGGAGAAGTTTTGGAATTAGATGGAAGGGGTGGTTGCACAACACTGCAATAAATGCAACTGAGTTGTTGACTTTCAAATGGTTAATTTTGCTGTGTGAATTTCAACTCAAGGAAAAATGAGACTTTGTTATGTGTCGGCTGCCCTTTCTTCTAGAAAGTATCAATAGGCAATATGGCACTGAATCTCAGGCAATTATTAACTATGAACTCTGAACTTAATATTAATTTACATATATAAAAATGTATTTATGTATATACATGTATATATTTAGAGACAGGGTTTCACTCTGTCTCCCAAGCTGGAGTGCAGTGGCGCAATCCTAGTCACTGCAGCCTTGATGTCCTGGGCTCAAGCAATCCTCCTACCTTAGCCTCTCAAGTAGCTGAGACTACAGGTGCATGCCACCATGCCTGGCTAACTTATTTTTGAACTATTATGATTATTATTATTATTTTGTAGAGGCAGGGTCTCACTTTCATACCCAGGCTAGAATGCAATGGTGCAATCATAATTCACCATAGCCTCAAACTCCTGGCCTCAACAATCGTCCCACCTCAGCCTCCCAAAGTGCTGGTATTATAGTCGTGAGCCACCATGCCTGCCAATATGTATATTTTAAATGGGGAAATAGGATGGAGTTGAACAGTGAAAAATATTTTTGTATATAAAACAGGATAGAAAGATAAGCCTTTGCTCATGTTCTCATAAGCCTTTTGAATTCAGAGTCTCAATGACATATCCATTTACTAGTTTCTATGTGTGTATGTGTGTGTGTGTGTGTGTGTGTGTGTGTGTGCACGTCTGAGATCTTTGGGATGAAGGACTCCACTGGAAATAAGTGCCAAGGATGAGGGGCAAATGGCAGTCTTCCTGTATTATCTGTGTTTTCTTATCAAACGTGATAAACTCAACACCAGAATGTCAGCTCCATAAGGCCATGCACTTGTGTCTGCGTCCACTGCTACATCCCCAGTACCTAGAGCATGCCTGGCACACAGCAGACATTTGTTAAGCAAATGCATCCAAATGAAAACGACATAGAAGAGGGATGAATAAACTATGGGAAACATCTCTGAGACATGTGTTTTACCAGTGTGAGTAAATGCAAATAATGTTAAATTACTGTGTGTGTGGTGTGTGTCTGTGTGTGTGTGACAAAAAGAAGAAAAAACAAAAGAAACATTATCTTTATGCAGACTAATCTGAGGTTATGTGGATGAATGGTCATTTCTAACATTTACTGGAGCAATATATGTTGGCTTAGCTACCTTGAGCAAATATCTGTGCTGTATCTCATTAATATTCACTATTACAGTTACGTTCAGGGCATAGAGCAGCACAGCTCAGAGAGATTTTCTGTTTGTTTTTCATTCTTCTGGCAAATGTAACAGAAATGCAAGTTATAATTTTGCTTTTATGTACATATCCAATGTGCAATCTTATTTAATGAAAATGATAATGGATGTAGTTTAATGCAGTAAGAGAAGTTTTAGCTAAAAACAAGGAAGAAATACCTTGAATAACCAATGTCAGTTTAATATAAATTTAGCAAAGTTTTAAAAATGGGAGTGATTGAACTTGACTTATACTTAAGCACTAGCTATTTGTTTTAAAGTTCAGTTGCTTGTCAGCCAATTCTATAAACTGGTCCCCCAACCAACCCAGAAATGTAGTTAGTCAGTATATAGCACAGCATATCACTTATAGCAAATGCTCTAGAAATATGTGTTAATTTGATTTTTAAATCTCCTGCTTAAAATAGAGAGAAACGGTTGGGCATGAGATTATACACATGTGAAGGCAGTTATGAATTACTCATAAGAGAGTACCAGCTATTCAAGAGACTGAAACTTCACATAAGCCCATGTATAAAATATACTTGCACAACATTCCCAGAATAAAGAAAGCTTGAGGAAAGGGATTACCTGAAATATTCTACTTTTAAACACGGTTCAAATTTCTTTTCTCTTTTATATTTATTTATTTATTTTGAGATGGAGTCTTGCTCCGTCACTTAGGCTGGAGTGCAGTGGCGCGCTCTCACCTCACTGCAGCCTCCACCTCCCAGGTTCCAGTGATTCTCCTGTCTTGGCTTCCTAGGTAGCTGGGATTACAGGCATGCACCACCACACCTGGCTAATTTTTGTATTTTTAGTAGAGATGGGGTTTCTCCATGTTGGCCAGGCTGGTCTCCAACTCCTGACCTCTGGTGATCCACCCACCTCGGCCTCCCAAAGTGCTAGGATTATAGGCGAGAGCCACCACGCCTGGCCAGTTCAAATTTCTAAATCTGAAAAGACCTTAGCCAGAGAAAACATCTTACAATATACATTTTCCTTAGAGTACACACAGTATTTTTCTCCTTGTTGCTAATTAAAGTGAAAATACAAAGTTGCACCAAAGGAAAAAAAAAAGAAGAAGAAATAAAAATATATGCAGTTTCCAGAACTGATTTGGCATTCCTAGTGAGCCACCTAAGCGTCAGGCAACTCTACCGTAAGGTCATAACCTTTATGATGCTCGTGGAAGCAGACGTATCCCATTTAAAATGAAATGCCAATCTCATTTTCCTGCTGCTTTTTCAGCTCAAGGGGTGGAAACCTTTTCGGTTTACAGCAAATTGTTACAATTTTCATTACTTAAAAAGATATTAATTTGAAAGTTGTAAGATAAAAATGTCTTATGATTTGACCTCAAGCTCAAATGTTTCTATCATAAATTTTACAATAGGTTGCTAGAGTCGGATTTGTTTAAGAATGACTTGTTTCTTTTCTGTCCAACATGGTAGCTCCTGCCTGTGATCCCAACTACTAGGGAGGATGAGGCAGGAGGATTGCTTGAGGTCAGGAGTCTGAGACCAGCCTGGGCAACAGAAGGAGACCATATCTCTAAAACACTGGGAGAAAAAAGAAAATAGACTTGTTTCTTTTCTTTCTATTTCAGTAGTTATTTAGAGTAAAAGAATTTAGGTTTAATGCAAAGGTCAACTGTAATCTCAATAATAATTAGATTTAAATTTTTTTATTGACTGAATGTTGGAGCTGCAACAGGTCTTACCCATGAATTTTATTTATTTATTTATTTTTGTTATACTTTAAGTTCTAGGGTACGTATGCACAACGTGCAGGTTTGTTACACAGGTATACATGTGCCATGTTAGTTTGCTGCACCCATTACATGAATTTTATTTTATACAAGAAGAAAAAAGTTATTGGGAGGTAAAAACAAACAAACAAAAAACCTGCTTAGAGTCATACAGAAATTAATTTCCAAGTCAGGACTGGGAATCACATCTATTTCTCCTTCTTTTTAATTAATTTCTACAAAGGAAAGCTCTTTAGTTGCATATTGCCAATTCAGATACACACACTTGATTAGAGAGTTTAGATTTTCTCTCACTTAGGGCCATGAATGATGTCTGTACCAATACCTCACTTTGACTGTTTCCCTGGACCATTTCTACTTGAAAGTTTACTCTTTAATGCTCCCACGACCACTTGTGGTCACAACTCTACTTAATGGGTCTCTTTCTGAAAGATATTCAGAGACTAATATTCATATTTGGACTCTGTTATTAAACAGCATTTTATCAAACTAAGGGAGCACACAAAATGTGTGCTCCAGAACCCAACAACTTCCCCTGAGAACAGGCTGGAGATTAGACGCTACCTGAACTGTGGGAGCATTACAATTAGCTTTATTGCTTACATAGGAAAGTATAGAATAAAGAAACTACAGAGGATAGGAAGGCAATGTATTCTCAGGAAAGAAGACTGTCACCAAAATGGGAGTCGCCGAACATTACTGCAGTAGCTCAAACACAAACTACCAAAAATTGTCGGTATCTGGGAATCAGGGAGCCAAGGTTACATCCTCTTTTAATTTGGAGAATCAAAAGCCTGGGACAGGGGAAGGAGTAATTATTAAGGAACAGGAACAAGAAGGCTGCTACTTCTGAGTTATACTCTGAAATATGATGACTAGAAAACCCTCGGTCCAAATACGGTGCCTTATTTGAGAGAAACATATATTCTATTTGATAGCATAATCCATGACCTACATGTTCTCTTAAACAATGTAATAAAATATATATACTATGCATGCTGGGATATTTGGGGTTAAAATGAACTCGTGTATACTTGAAATTTCATCAAAAAATAAAAAGTTGCTAGATAAATGGGTAGACATTTGGTAAGCAAATATAGGAAAATATTAACTGCAAAATCTCGGTAGTGGGCATAAGTTTGTTTACTGAATGATTAATTCACCTTTTCTCTATGTTTGAAAATTTCATAATAAAATGCTGGAACTTTTTAAAAATTTTTTCATGGTGTTTCTGGGTTCATATATGATAAAGAGCCTATCTTGATATACTATAGTAAATCTTATTATAAAACTCATTACCTATGCCAAAGAAACAAAATAATCCACCAATTCTATATTTAGTAACCTCCACTTGCTTATATTTTTCCTCCTCTGCATTGTCCCCCAGCCTCCACCCATCACTACCTCTTTCCCCTACTACTTTTATTTTAAGGAATTGATTTTTAAGATGAATTTCAAAATAATATCAAGGGTAAAAGATTCATATAATTTTAACCATTATCTAATAATGACAATGAGGTATCCTTATATGGTAACCATTAATTGCCATAGAACATCTAAGAGCTTTTTCTGCCCCCCTCCACTCACCCAATACCATTTATTTATTGAGAAAGGATTTTCCTTAATGCTATACTTTGATCCCTGGGGAATTAGAACATCTATGAATAATGTGACTTGAGAAAATGTAAAGTTCACATTACTGAAAAAATCTGAAAGGTTAGATGGTAAGCTTATTCTGTTGAAATCAGTAGAATCCTCGGGTTATTCAGGACACTCCCATTCTGAACACACCTTTTCCAATGGTCAACTGGTGAGTGGACCATAAGGCCAGAGGCTCCAGTGTGAAGGCTGAGCTTCTCTGCTGCTGGATTTTCCACCCAGTGATTCATACAGATATTTTATAAACTATTAAATATGTATGATGCAGTCCAAAGCCCCTCTAAAAGCATCCGTATTTAACTAAATCATGTCCTTGACAGCAAGAGGCATGCAGAGCAATTTAACCTAGCAGGAAAAGTACTTCTTTTACAAATCACTGCAGTGCAGAGCTTCAACCATATGCTTCTTTTTGCCTCCACCCCCCGCGCCCAAACACATCCAGTAAGAAAGGAATGGCTTAGCTTAATTGGTTTGAAATGCTTTTAGATAGGATTCTAAAACAAAACATAAGTCTTTAGAAGTGTTTCTCAAAAACTTTACCACCTTAAGGCTTTGCCACTACTCTGTCCCTAGAGGTCAGAGAAATAACCCAGCCTCAGGTTAAGTCTCCTTATCCTGGGGTTAAATACCTGGAATTAGCCCTCTCTCTTCTATCATGCTCTTCCAAATGTTTACTGCTGTTTACTGACTGATATCAAAGGCATCTAAAAAGTATTAATGTACAACTAGATCCTCCCTATTCTTCTCTTTCACCTTAAAAAAGATTCAAAGAAAAAAGTTTTGGATGGGAAACTTCAGGGCACATCAAAAGTTAAATGATTGTTACCCATTCACAACCTAAGACCAAATAATCTAGTGAGATAAGAAGTACCGATTAAGCAGTTTTCCAAGGTACCTAAGCATTTGGCAATGCAAAAGAATAGCAGAGGGATCTCTACATTTTTAAAAAAGTGCAATGACAACGTAAAACATTTTTAGAAATCTCATGCACAGAATTAACTGTGCTCCCAGAGACAGGTGGTTTTACAATAACCTGTGGTGGGGGAAAAATGTGTTGAATGAGTACAAAAATAATTAACTTACTGTCAAAAAAGAATCAGGGCTAAATGCTTGAATTGTCCAACTCAGAATGAAATGGCGTTACTGTAATTCAGCCAACTGATCAGGAAATGTGCTGTGCAGCTTTGAAATGAACTTCTTTTCACAATCTGGCAGGTACAAAATGGAAAACCTCAGGATGACCTGCTTTTCAAAAGCAGTAGATTTTAAATTTTAAGGTCATTGTACAGGGTGTAATAAAAATAGCTACCATTTCTTTTTTTTTTTTTTTTTTTTTTGAGACGGAGTCTCGCTCTGTCACCCAGGCTGGAGTGCAGTGGCGCGATCTCGGCTCACTGCAAGCTCCGCCTCCCGGGTTCAGGCCATTCTCCTGCCTCAGCCTCTCCGAGTAGCTGGGACTACAGGCGCCCGCCACCACGCCCGGCTAATTTTTTTTTTGTATTTTTAGTAGAGACGGGGTTTCACCCTGTTAGCCAGGATGGTCTCGATCTCCTGACCTCGTGATCCGCCCGCCTCGGCCTCCCAAAGTGCTGGGATTATAAGCGTGAGCCACCGTGCCCGGCCAAATAGCTACCATTTCTAAAGACCTAATCTATATGTTAATTTACTTAGCTACCCATCCACCTATCCATCCAAAAGATGTTTACTAAATGACCGTATCTGTGCCAGGCATTGTGCTGAGGTTTGTAGATTTCGTTAGAGGAAATTAAAGTAATTTCCATCTTATAGTTTCCCTTTTCTTCTAAAGTAGCAAGTGCGATCTGCAGAGAGTGAAGGCATGATTTGAATTTTTAGAGTGGTAAGGTCTGAGTCACCTTAGAAAATGGAAGAGAAGGCTGACTGTGAAAAACAGAAACAGGTCAGACATTGTGCCAAGTAGTATATATACATCAGTTTTTATTTATAATCTTTACAATCAGTATGCAAAGTAACTGATATTCTTATTCTACAGATGAAAAAAGTGAGGATTAAAAAAGATGCACAGATAACCCACAATTACATAGCTAGTAAACGGTGAAGCAAAGATTCAAATCATCTGAACTTCAAAAGCCATTTTTTCCGTACCACTGTACAATATCTTTATACTGATATAAAGTATGGAAGAAGACTCTCAAAGCATTTTGTAAAATCATCAATTACATAAGAGATCACTGTTTCTGTTGTTGAGCTCTACAGTAAAATTTTTATTTGGACTTACACAAGACTCAACGGGAGGAACAGAGAAGAAAAGAAGAAAACAAAAAGTGATGATGAGAATGTATATGTTCACATTCATATTACAGTTTCTACTTTGGACAGATTTATTTTTCAGATCAGTTTAGCTTTTTCCAACACCAGGATTTAATGTGGAATATTAGGTTGTCAACTTAATTATGTTATGTGTCTTAAGTCTGGCCATGACAAAACCAACCCATTTAAATGATGTTGCTAGTAAGTACACGAATCAAAATAATTTAACATACTAAACAGTATGATGGCCCTCTGTTGCATAATTCTTTGAGCATCAACAAGATGAAGGAAGAAGGCATGTCACAAACTCAGAGTTAAGCAGAAAAATGTGATTTCTCTCTTTCAATTTTTTAAGAGTTTTAATCAGTATTCGAAAGCACAATACAATTACAGCAAATTAGAAATCAAATTAAAATGAAAAGGGAAGATCAGATCAGTAGTTACTGTTTCGTCTGCCACAGATTTCCCATTTATTTTTAAAAATGTATGGTTTTTCAAAGTTTTTCCACAGACATTCTAGGTTGATTCTCTCTCTGCCGCTTTATGCAAATTTTTTTTTTTTTTTTTTTTTTTTTTAAGACAAGATCTTGCTCAGCCTCAAACTCCTGGGCTCAAATGATCCTGCTGCTTCAGCCTCCCAATTGGCTGGGACTACAGGTATGCATCACAACACCTGGCTAATTTTTAAAATTTCTTTGTAAAGATAGAATCTCACAATGTTGCCCAGGCTAGTCTCGAACTCCTGGCCTCAAGCGATCCTCCTGCCTCAGCCTCCCAAAGTACTGGGACTACAGGTGAGAGAAGACTCACCTACAGACTACTGCTCCTGGCCTTAAGCAACTTGATTCATTCCTTCAGTTATTTTTTTAAGCAAGTGCCTCATATGTACCAGGACCTACCCAAGACTGAGAGGAAGAGGAAGGAAGGCACTGGGGAAAGAGATTGCAATAGTTTCTGCTCCTATGATATTTAAATTCTAGTGGAAGACTTAGTTTTCCTAATCTCAGGTGGGCACAAAGGCAGACTTCAGAAGTAAGAGTCCATAGTCTTATAATGGAATCTATTTGTGCAGCTGACACATAGTGGAGTAATTCTTTTTTAATGAACCTGTCAGGAAACACTGTTTATTGTATATGCGTGTCTAAGTATCTGAAATTTTCCTTCACTCCGGATCCAGTTATGGAAATGTTTTCTTCTGATAGTGTTTTGTTTGATTAGTGATAGAAGAAGAATGCAGAATTCAATTCCAGAAGGGATCAGGCCCAGGCAAGAGGCCTTTGGAGGTACTGGACAATTACACACAGAAAAACATCATCTATCTGTTTCCATTCTCGGTAACCATCAAAACAAAACAGCCACAAAAGCAGACTAGGCTGTCATTGTAATTTAATGATCGCATTTTTTCAAAGCTGTTGTCTTGATTGTTTTTGGTAGATGGATTAAAATAAATAAATAAAAGAAAGCATTAATACAGTTTATTATTATCTTTTTGATGAATTGAAGCCTTATTTACTGGTGACACCAAAGCACAACTTGAAAGTACAGTTAGTCAGATTTCCTGAATTGTTAAAGAAATGTGTTAATTTCATAGAAATTCTAAAATAACAGCATAAAAAGCAGTCGAAAATCAAAGAGAAAAAAATAAATTACATGAATATAGATACATATCTGATTTAAAAATTTGTTGCTTATAGACCCTGGGTTAATTAATAAGGAAATTCTACAGGAATCAAAGAAATAAGTGTTAAAATATTTTGACTAAACATTAGTTCTGATAACAACCCAGCTCTGCAAAATCATTGGCATGTCAAATGCTAACGAGGACGAGAATGAATTTTAGAATTAAACTTACAAGCTATCATGTTTCTGAATGAATGAGCTGCTCAGAGATGAACTGATGGTAACTAAAGAAATCAATAATAAAATGATCAGGATGAACATCCTGTATCATATTAGAAACAATTTTCCTTTCTTTCAGTTAATTCTGATGAAAACATACAAGGCTGTAGAGCAACAAGTTTCTCATCAACATCTAAATCAATTTGAATTTTTTATCCTTACAGTATAATCATAACACTGAACAATGTCATTGTGTGACATGTCCAATTAAGGCATGTCCAGTGAAGAAAAGAGTGTATACTTCGATGGAACTTGCTTATTTTATATTAACATGGCTTGAAGGTACATTTTAAAAGGTTGCTAACATGATTTTCACTTTAAAAATCGGTTTCTCTTGTTTAAATACTATTTTCTCTGATGCTCAAAAATAAAACATTACTTTTTAATGCCACAAGTTTATAAACACTTTGAAGTTAAAAGTATAAATATGCATTATTTACTTTGCTATTAACTTATTAATACAGCATTTACCTTTTTCATTACAAATTCAATAATTTGTTATACCACTAAGTTACATGGAGCATTAGATATTATGTTAAACAAAGATCTTGTTGCTATTGTTCTTAAGAACAAGTGTGCCCACCCCCAAAAAGCCAGTGAATTCTGTGCAAATTAAAAGAGATTTTTTAAATGAGTAGTAAATCAGATCCAATTATGAGCAACAGAGTCTCAAAGGTTCCTAGATTAACCTCACCAGAACTTTCCATGTTGAATTAAGCATGCAGTTTGGTCAGCAAAGATATTCTTTTTCTATATCTTGTTTATATCTACTATAAATGCCATAAGCATTCCATTAGCATTAACCCAGTGATTAATGCATATGTCATGGTCTCAGGTTCTAATCAGTGATAATAACTGCCTACAACTATTTCCACAACTGTTCATCTCCCAACTCTTTTACCCTGACTAACAAAGAAGTGCCTACTAAAGTCTAAGAGTTCATGTAGTTACAGGAAACCAGATGCATTATTTATAAGGATGCAGAGGCTAGAAAGTTCGGCTGTGTCGCTTACCCCAGCAGCGGTAGGCTCTAAGCTATTGGCAATAGGACCACTGCCAGTGCATTAGAAGATGAGATAGAAGGGATCCCTGCCAAATAAAATAGCTAAGTAATAACAAATGTTAAAAAAGGAGAGCCTTGGGGGTTGGAAGGAGTCTTGAGATCACTGTTGAAGCACAATTCAGGAGATCACCAAGCTTTTGCACTCAATACAGAAAGAAGAGTTGTAATCCCAATTAATTCTTTGTGTCTTATCTTTCTTATTTGTGTTTTAGTTACAGTAATACATTCTTTTTTAAAAAAAAAGTTACTGTAATATCTCTACATAAATGAGAAATTACAACTGGTATAAAAGAGGTAAAGCACACAGTATGAGATTTCAAGTTCAGGTATAATTAATTGTGTGTTTGTATGGTCTGCCCTGTTTAGAAATCCACACTACTGTTTTAGTGATCCAGGAAAAATCAGTATTTTTCTTCTTTGATTTCAAAGAAAAATAAACCCAGATACAAAAAGCCACAATTCCTTATTCTTCATGTGTTCCAACTGATATATTGCTACAGACAGATACCTGTTGTGGCTTTAAGTAGATTCTGAGATAGTGCCATTCAAGTTTCATTTTCTGTTTAATCATCGTCAGTCAGTTGGAATTTACACCACAGCACAAGAGGCTGCATGCTTTAAATGTTAACAACAGCAGGGGATGAGAATGCCATCTTGCCTGAAAAAAAAAAAAAAACCTAAAATCTGACAAAATAAGTCAATTGAAACACAGAAAAAAGAAAACTTAACATACGGATTGTTAAAACAAATAACCTTCCATATCAATCTGAAACTTAAACTAAAAGCTATGGTTGCAGTCTGCCTCTCAAAACTGATCTTAATGTTACCATCGACTTCAAACATGAAGTAGCTGAGGCTACATATCACATAGTGTGTTTATTCTTTTCTTTGAATAACCTAAGCATTTCAGATGTTTAATGCATATCCTTTTATCTACAATGTCATTCTCATCATTATCTCCTCATCCCAAATATGTGTGCACAGGGAGGTAGACGGGATAAAGTTTGTGGCATTCTTTTTAAATTATCCAAATACCAAATAAATATAATTTGGTACCTAAAATTGTTCTACTTTTAACACCTTTTATCATACTAAATTGGTCTGTCTATTTCTGAATCTTGCTTAGGAGACTGGGTTCATAGAGCAGATTTGGTCATCTCATTAGGGAAAAAGGACCATTTCTGAAAGTAGCTGCAATGATCATTTGCCCTTTAGACTAGTAGGATAGAGGTCACACGAAGAGCTTTCTGAGCTCAAGAAGTGTTCTTCTGAGCCTTCAACCTCTATCACCTGTGAGTGAAAAGAACACAGGATGAAGAGTCAGAAAGACTGAGGTTAAATCCTGCTTCTACCACTACTTGACAAATATTGAATTGTCTTGAGTATCAGTCTCCCCATCTGTATAATGGGACTAACAATATCCATTCTCAGATGAAAGCATCTGACACATAGTAGATGCTTATTAAAAAATATTATTGTTGTCTATTATTACTATTAAGGATAATAAATGAAAAATCCATGTTATTGACACTACTGCGGCACTTCTCTTGTTCCCAAGCAAGTGCCTCTTCAGCACTACAGAGAGGAACAGCGACCAGTTAATAAGTAGATTCTGGAGTAATCTGTAATAATCCTATCAAAGGAGAAACAGATTTTTACAAATCACCATGAAGACGAGTATTTATGATAAAATGAAAAAAATCTTCCAGATGTAAAAACCAGAAATAAATTTAAAATATACATATATAGAACGTGAATGCTTCTCAAAATGTTACAAGTTCTCTAATAAATATTATTTAAGCCAATGTTAGTTTTTTAAAACTTTGATTTTAAAATACTTAAATATCTGTGTCCATGATTTAAGGTGAAGGTGGTTTTCTTTTCATTGTATATGTGTACAACTTAAAAAATGATAATCCAACAAAAAAATTCATTAACTCACTGTTGATGTTGACATCCATTTAATAAATACTTCCTGAGAACTGGCATAGTAATAAGTTATGGGAATAGAAATACAAATCAACCAAAATTCTTCCCTCCAGTATTTTACATTCTGGTGTGGGAACTGATGTGCATATCACTATGGATAAGAAGTGGCAAGACTGTGGTTCAAGCAAGAGCTATGGGACCACCTAGAGAGAACTGCTGGGGACTAGAAGATAGTCTAACATCTGAGTATAACTGCAAAATAGTAAAAGGTTTAATTTTACTCCTTGATTGGACAAAGAAAATTTTTTATAATTTCAGACCATTGTTTTAATAAAATATACCCAGGTCTGCACATCAAATAAAAAGGAAGGAGAAGAGTTATGACATTTTGAAAACTGAGACTACAGCCAACTCTATTCTTCATGAAGACCTTCTCCACCAGAAGCTTTTATTAGACTAATTCCTCGGTGCAGTATTTACCCAAAAGATCACAGCCAGTGTTCTAGAAACCTTAAAAAATAAGCAGGGGCTGGGCGTGGTGGTTCATGCCTGTAATACCAGCACTTTGGGAGGCCAAGGCGGGTGGATCACTTGAGGTCAGGAGTTTGAGACCAGCCTGGCCAACATGGTGAAACCCTGTGTCTACCAAAAATACAAAATATTAGCCAGGTGTGGTGGTGCATACCTGTAATCCCAGCTACTCAGGAGGCTGAGGCAGGAGAATCGCTTGAAGTGGGTCAGCGGAGGTTGCAGTGAGCCGAGATCATGCCACTACACTCCACCCTGGGTGACAGAGTGAGACTCCGTACCAAAAAAAAAAAAGGCGGAAAGTTTTATTATATTTGTTTCTGTGTGTACACATGTAGTGCACGTTACTTTCCATTTTTCTTTATTTTTCTCACTAAGCTGAATGAGTTTAAATATGAGTCCTCTTTACCGGCACTGTAAAATCATTTTTAAAGGTTTTAATAAACCTCTTAGGTATCTTTGAGTCATCCATTTCCCTCCAAACCTTATCTTCGTTTCACATACAGTCTCATTTGCACACACAAGGTAGTTCTCCCACCCCCATAATCTATGTATCCTAAAACATACCCAGGGACCCTTCGTATAGTTTATTTTCTCACAGATAACTTGGATTAAGTCTGAACAAAGATGCATGTATGCTGTGGAACATTAGGGAGGTGAAATTAAGAAGCTGGTATGAGAACAACAGAGGAAAAAAATGCATCTGGATCAAGTAAGAGAAATGTACAAAATTTCTGAAAAATCTACTATGGCCACTTAAATAATTTTCTCTCAGATATATGTAAGGCTATGTAAGGCTATGCCTCTTCGTATCACATTTCATCATAAAAATATCCTGTTTGACAAGGCAGGTTCCTCCTGGTACATTTCATCAGAGCTGGGGCATATTAGATTTTACAGCTTTAAGAGAAAGCAGCAACAGCAACTTCCTTTTCATAGCTTTGTAGACAGAGAATTGTTGAAAAAAAAAAATCTGTTCTCAAAGCTACATTATTTGTGAAAGAAATGGATTTTTATAGGCTGATTCAATATGTAGATTTCTAGGTTAAAATGTAGGACAATATTTGTGTGGAACATTAAAAACTAACATTTTAAATATTTTGTCATGCAGAATTTTATTTTTTAATATATCTTAATTCCCATTTGTAGTTGAAATCTTTATCAAATGGCACAGAAGCTTCTTGTCAGTTAGTCACTGCTCTTAATACACGAATTTTAAGAAAATTGAGGGAGGAATGATCATACAGGCAAAATTTTTGTTTTATAATTTTAACAGATTAATTTACTTTACTGGATTCCTTGATTATAACTAGGCATCCTTTTTAAAATTTACCACTTCTCTCTTCTTTGGGTCAATTCTTTAAAAAATAAAAATTAAAAAACAGAACTAGTCTTACTTAACGAATAAAACGAGTTCAGGAAATTGCAAGCTGGGTATGGTGGCTCACGTCTATAATCTCAGCACTTAGGGGCTGAGGTGGGAGCACTTAGGGGCTGAGGTGGGAGCATTACTTGAGTCCAGAAGTTTGAAACCAGCCTGGGCAACATAGTAAGACCTTGTCTCTATTAAAAAAAAAAAATTGCAACCTTTTCATATACGCACATTTCCAGATGGCCTAAACAAAAGTATCTTCTCAGATATGTACCATAGCGTTTGCAAATCCATCTCTGTATCAAGGATAAGTGTCTGCTCATCAACGATTCAACTTACCATACTATAGTCATGCTTTTCTAAAAGTTTCTAGTTATATTTCAAAAAGTTCCCCAAACTACTTTCAAAACACTATTTAGTGTAAATTAATTTCCAGCACCTTTAATCATCCCTAATCTTTTATTCTTGACAGTAAATTATAGAATGCCATCATCTTTTAAAATGAGATAAATTTCAGGATTTTGATTTCTTAGTAAAATGACCTATAAATATGAAGTAGAAACAACAATTTGCTATTTTAGAAGACAGACAACAGTAAAATAATAATAAAAAAAGTAATAATAATATTTTCTTTCTTTTCTTTTTTTTTTTGAGACACAGTCTTGCTCTGTCGCCCAGGCTGGAGTGCAGTGGCGCAATCTCGGCTCACTGCAAACTCCGCCTCCCAGGTTCACGCCATTCTCCTGCCTCAGCCTGACCAGTAGCTGGGACTACAGGCGCCCGCCACCACGCCCAGCTAATTTTTTGTATTTTTAGTAGCGATGGGATTTCACCATGTTAGCCAGGATGATCTCGATCTCCTGACCTCGTGATTCACCTCCCTCGGCCTCCCAAAGTGCTGGGATTATAGGCGTGAGCCACCGCACCCGGCTGGCTTTTCTATTTTAAGGAATATTACAAAAAAATAAAAACTTGATTTGAAAGTCTTCCTCTTGCCATATTTTACTTCCCATTATGATTATGTGTCATTATGCACAATTAATCACAATTGAACTTTTTACTTTGCTGCGAACTCCTTCAGCCCAAGGACTATTTCCCAATCATTACACCTCCCACCTCCCAAGAAATATGCATACACATTTCCTAGCCTCATGCTGAAATACAGTAGGACCTGGTTATTATCTATTCATTTTCATTAAAGAGAGGGAAAGTTTTGGCTGAGCACAGTGGCTCACACCTGTAATCCCAGCACTTTGGGAGGCCGAGGTAGGCAGATCATTTGAGGTCAGGAGTTCAAGACCAGCCTGGCCAACATGGTGAAACGCCATCTCTACTAAAAATACAAAAATTAGCCAGGTGTGGTGGCATGCACCTGTAATCCCAGCTACTCGGGAAGCTGAGGCAAAAGAATCGCTTGAACTCAGGAGGCCAAGGTTGCAGTGAGCCGAGATCACACCACTGCACTCCAGCCTGACTACAGAGCTAGACTCCATCTCAAAAAAAGAAAAAAAAAAGGGAAAGTTTTCAGTGATCTAAGGATCAAAGAGCAAAAACAGGGCCATCCCATTTTAATTCACCTACATTCACCACTCACTTGCTATTTGACCTTAAGTGTCACTTGGCCTATCCCTATCTGTATTTTACTTTCCCTACCATTGAAATAATGAGAATAGCCCAAAATTTCTTTAAAAATTTAAAGGAAAGACTGATTAAATTTGTGATAATTACAAATATAAATTTCTGCAACATTTTACAAAGCCAGGCATTCTCTCTCTGGCTCTCTCCTGACATTTCCTAAAAAGCTCTTTAAAGTTTGGTATTCACTCAAGAGGTAGTGCTAGAATACCTCAGCAAAGAACAAACCAAAGAGCCCATCTTGATGGGTAAATTCAACCTAAACACCAAACCTGAAATCAGAGATAGTTATGGACTTGAATAAAGATGAGCATAGCTCTAGGCTATAAGCCACAGTGACCAAATTACTTGGTTTTTGAGAGTTTGTTGACCTTTGGTAGACTAAGAGATAAAATGAAAAGTGGCATTCCAACATCTTTAATGATTAGCTAAACTATATATACACAGGACCTTTATTAAAGAAATGAATGAAGTATTCACAGCTTGTATGGGAGATGCATTATAACAAGAGTGGGACAGAGAAAAGTAGAAGATGTCCACAGATGAACTACCGGAGTTGTTATTTTGTTTAGGTTTAAATGGTGATGTCTACAAGTCTGATAAAACCTCAATCAGTGTTATCTCACAGCTGAACAAGACCTGGTGAGTTTTCTATACAATATTAAATGGAATGGGCTAAGCATGCTCTTTTTCTTTCCAAATTGAAAAACAAAAAACACCCAAACCCTAATCAACATACAATTACTCTGGTAAAAGAAACTAGCAAATTTTCAAAATCTCCTCAATCATGGATTTTTTTTAAGGGATCCATATCAAGTACTCTGACTTTTGACATCAAAGGTAGAACATTTTACAGATTTCAAAATGCTTCCCATGCATTCTAATTTCAAAACTGTAACTTGTTTCTCTATGTTTTTCTACTTTCTTTCAAAAGGCAGAATTTCCTGGGTTACAAAGAGGGCACTGTTAAGAGTAATTATAATGGCTCATACGTACTAATGAGTCTTTTAAAAAAAAGATACTGCAATTATATTCAGTTTTCCAGCTTATTATTTTCTTCAGATTGCTCAACCTGCTTAGTTTCGTCTGCCCAATGAAACACAATTTTCAACGACACCTATTTTTAATTTTCCTTTAAAATTCTGTTACTAATACCACCTATTTTCTGATTTTTCTAAGGTTGTTTGCTCATCAGTTGTCAATGATTGTGTTGTTTTGCTGTCTAGCTCACTTTTCCTTTCTTTTGCTACAGAACTCTCCTCTCTGTAATGATTCTACACCACGTGGTTCCCATGGGGCTGAGCCCATCTGCCCTCACTAACCCCAACACACACAGCAGTGGATATGTGCCCCAGCCCCCACTCAGCTGGAGGCATTAATCTCCTTGGATGCAGTATTTTAGGGTCATACATGATGCAATCAGGGCCAATCATATTCTTCCCTAAAATGTGCTGTTTAGATAAGGAGTAGACTTTCCCTTCTTTTTAGAACTACCTATTTGTTCTTTGACTTGGGACAAGTCACAGATTTCTGAATGTCAAGTCCCTCATCCATGGGATGAAATCTAAGCCACTGAGTTGTATAAATAAATGACTCAAAATAAGAAAATATGCCTTATAAAATGTAAAGTATGATACAAGTATCAATGATATATCTATATCTATATAGATATAGATATATATCTCATACACATACACACACACGCACACATATTTTATGGTTCAAAAGAATAATTCTGTAAAGTGTTAATTTCAACCAATACAAAAGGTCAAAGCTTAATCAAAACTTTTTAGATTCTCTTCTCCATTGGTGGAATGCAATGACAGACAGTGAATGACTTTAGAAAGGGCAAAGGCAGAAGTAAAGAAATAAATTATACTTGCAAACAGTATTGTTTAAAAAAGAAAAAGAAGATATATTCATGTACATAATAAATGAACTGATTGTGAAGGCAGTAACTTGCTTGCACCTATGAATGGCTATAATATATGAGCCCCAACTCTTGCACCAAGTCACTCTAGTATCCTAAAAATCTGTAACTAACTCTCCAGCCAACCAAAAAGATAAGGTAATACCAGTAGGGCAATTTTCTTTTTGAATTATTATTTTATTTCTATATGATGCATGATAATTTGTTTGTCATTCTCCACAGTGGGAAGAGCCACCAACCCATGAAAAATGCCATGTTTATAGAAATCTGAAAACACAATTTCCATTCAATTAAAAGTAGCTCTCCAACAGCGGCAGGAGAGGTTCACATGTTATGACCAATAAACATCTGAAATTGAAATGACATTTTTCCAGCTAAGAATCATTTAGCTAAGCTCCCAGAAGATTTTTTCTACAATAAAAGCAGGTAAGTCAGTTACAACTGAGGGTAGAATGTAAGAGCCATGGGTCTAAATTTCACCAGTGGACCACCCAGATCTGGTCCAATCTAATCAATACATATTAGTGTGCTATTCCCAAGTGAACCATTCTATCTCATTATGACAGAAATGTCTCTGCAAAGACATTCTTTTCCTTCAGCTAGGTTTTTTAGGTGCCAAATTAAAAACTGAATTGTTCATTTCATTCAGAGATTTCAAAGAAGACTTCCTAGGTAAGTTCCTTTAAAATGAAGCCTTAGCCGAGAATATATAATATTTTGAAAAGACATAGTGATTTCCTGGCAAAGAACTGTCAGCATCATCACTTAGGCTAAAATCATAAACTCGTTTCCTTCTCCAACAATAAGGGCATTTTCCAACGTTGTTGAAGTAAGATGCAGAGACTCTCTGACTTTTATTCTCTTTTTATAGCCATGTCACTTTTCCACACACTAGCTCTCTTCCATACATGAAGGGACCACCTTAAAGCAAAGTTGTGCTAAATGATATACCTGCATTTTCTCACATTAGACTTCCCAATATATATGTTCAAAATAAATAGGGTTCTTCAGACCTAGAAACTGAATCTCGGGGCCGGGCATGGTGGCTTATGCCTGCAATTCCAACACTTTGGTAGGCTGAGATGGGTGAATCACTCGAGTCCAGGAGTTCGATAGCAGTGTGGGCAACATGGCGAAACCCGGTCTCTAAAAAAATTACTCAGGTGTGGTGGCACACGCATGTAGTGCCAGCTACTAGGGAGGCTGAGGTAGGAAGATGGCTTGAGCCCAGGAGGTCAAGGCTGCAGTGAGCCATGAGTGCACTACTGCACTCCAGCCTGGGTGACAGAGAGAAACCTTGTCAAAAGAAGAAAAGAAAAGAACAGAACAGAAAAGAAGAGGAGAGGAGAGGAGAGACAAAACTGAGTCTCAGGGAAGTCACATAATTTGTTTAAAATTATACAGTAATTATTTATTTTATTATTTTTCAGACAGGGTCTCTGTTGCCCAGGCTGGAGTGTAGTAGTGAGATCATGGCTTACTGAAACCTCAATCTCCTGGGCTCAAATGATCGATTTGCTCAAGCAATCCTCCCACTATGGCCTCCCAAAGTGCTGGGATTACAAGCATGAGCCACCGTGGTTGTCCTCAGCATTAGTATTTAGACTTAAGAGCATGAGTCCACTCAGCATTTGTGTTCTTCCCTTTCATTCACCTGCCATGCTTTGACGTGTAACATGAAGATCACGTGGGTACAACTGGCCCCAGATAAGTCATTTACTTTAATCCACCACATATACTCCCAATAAACTTTGTGTCAAAGGCTACTTTTCAATCCACTCACAGAATCCCATTTCTTTCAATAGTAAGGGCTTTTTCTTTGAGGCAGCAAAACGTTATGTGACATAGCAGGCCACTGCATTATCTGGGGTTAAATGCTGCTGTGTGACTTTGGACAACATATATCAGTTTCAACATCTGTACAGTGTAATAAGTTTTCATCATAACCATGAGTCATCATCCACGTAAAACATCTATCACAGCACTTGGCACACAGTAAGCCTTCAATAAATGCTTGCTATTATTCATATTTGAAACAGATATTACCACTTCAACTATTTTCCCGGGATTTATCTTGATTTTCTTTCCTATTACTATTTGTTAGATTTTCCGTTTTGTTTTCCTCATTTATGTATTAAATTGGAATGGATGGTGCTTAATTCAGCAAAGTGGTTGGTATAACAATTTTTTATGGTATTCAACAGAATTGTCTGCAAAATGGGGCTACTGGCAGCTGGCACCTCCAGAAGAAGTCATTAAAGCTTATTCTAAACAATCACTTTACTTCTGCTGATTCTATAAAAGGAGTAACAAGATAATCCTATTGACTGTTTTGTAAGGTTCAAGTTCTTCTTCTAAAACTTGTCACTTACATGTAATAGAAAACTCATTTAGGCAATTACCTATACGTTTTTAGTCACGGATGCCTCATTTACGAAAAAACAAAAGAAAATAAAGAAAATTATAATTTTGATCTTTACTAGGAGATTAGTATAAAGAACTTAAAAAATATAATTAACAACTCTAAACTAGTGAATGAACAATGGAAGTTTCCAATTTCCAAAAATTGAGTAGTAAATATTGTCTTACAAAGGGAAGGACTAAGAACTTTGATATTTCACTGATATTTACAAGTGGTAGGAAAAATAAACAGAAAGGGGGCAAAACCGATAAAGTGTTTGTAAATGAAAAATCCCTTAAAAACCTCCAGTCAAGAATGATTTCTTTATTGTTACAGTGATCTATAAAATATATTTCTGATTAGTATTTAAAAACATGAGAAAAATGCTTATAATATATCAAGTAGGTAGATGGGTAGGTGAGTGACTTCTATTTTCTTCTTTTTGTTTTTTTCTTTTTCTTTCTTTCTTTTTTTTTTGTTTGTTTGTTTTTATTTTAAGAGAGACAAGTTCTCGCTCTGTTGCCCAGGCTGGAGTGCAGAGGTTCAACCATAACTTAGGACAGCCTCAAACTCCTGGGCTCAGGTGATCCTCCCACCTCAGCCTCCCAAGTAGCTGAGTCTTCAGGGCTGCCACCAGGCCTGGCTAATTTATTTATTTTTTGTAGAGATGAGGTCTCAATGTGTTGCCCAGACTGGTCCCGAACTCCTGGTGTCAAGCTATCCTCCCTCTTTGGCCTCTCAAAGTGCTAGGATTACAGGCATGAGCCACCATGCCTGCTCTTTTTTTTTCTTTTCTTTTCTAATCCAACATGAGTTAAAGAGGAGAAAAGGGAACTTTGGGGGCTGTGAAGTCTGATCCATCTCCTCTGCCTGTATCTGTTTGCTCTAAAAGCGTCCCCTGTCTTACACTGACCCCCAAATCGCAGAGAACTGTTTAATACATAAAATGTTTGCTGAATCCATGCTACTTCAGAGAGGCTTTTCAACATTTACTTTAGAAAACACCAATGTCATTAGTTCAAATAATGTAGCCGGTACAGGCACAATCACATTAGAAAAGCAGAGTTCGCTTTTCAAATGCAGGGATTTACTAGCATCTCCTTGCTGGCTAAAATAAAGTGAAAAGAAATCTATTCTTTGAAGCTGATTATTTTTGACCAGGCAAACTTTTCTGAGGCCTTTGACTTTTTTATATATTTGGCATTTTTGAGTCTGGCTTATTGTTATTGCTGACTCTTCAAGGTTCACCTTCAGCCTTTACTAAATGGAGATACCTGTACCTCACAGCTGTTCCCTGCAATGCAAGTCCTGAGTGTGGCTGCCTTGAAATGGACTGTGTGCTTCATGTTATTTTCATTATTGTAACTAAGACTGGACCTGGTTCCTGCCACGACTGGTTTATATTTTCAAACTGAAGAGCATATTTTCATGAGATTAAAAAATGTAATAAACCTGCCAATGTACCCGCTGAATCTAAAATTTTACAAAACACACTAGGATTAGTAAAAAATGCATATTGTAATTATAAAGAAACAAGTAAAATACTAGTTAATATGAAGAAGTATAATGAAAAAGCCAAAGGAGAAAATAAAATGGAACACCAAAAGTTAAAAACCAAAAACAAAAGCAGCCTTGGTTTTACCTATGGCTTTTGTTTCTCTAACACCTCACAACCAGTTGGTTAGGGAATCTTGCTGGCTTGACTTTCAAACTATTACAGACTGACTGTTTTTTGCCACCTCTACTGCTACCAGCCTGGGCCAGGCCACTATGCTCTCAGCAAAAGCCACCTAACTGGCATCCTGGATTCCACCCCCTGCTCCCAGTGAGTCATTCCTCATATAGGAGCCAGAGTGAGTCCATTAAATACCAGTGTCCTGACAATGGCCTACAAGGCACTACATGCTCGTGCCCCAGGGTCTGTGGCCTTCATCTTCTATATTTCATCCCTTTGTTCCTTCTACTCCAACTCCACAGGGCTCCTTATGGTCCCCTACAGGGCACACGAGCCATGCTTTTGCCTAAGGGCCTTTGTATAGCCTGTTCTTTGCCTAAATAGAGTTTTCCCAGATGTTTGTTTTTTTGTTTGTTTGTTTTTCTTGAAACAGAGTCTCCCTCTGTCACCCAGGCTGGAGTGCAGTGGCACAATCACAGCTCACTGCAGCCTCCACCTCCTGAGTGCAAGTGATCCTCCCACCTCGGCCTCCCAAGAAGGTGGGACTACAAGTGCATGCCACCAAGTCCAGCTAAGTTTTCGATTTTCTGTAGAGCCGAGGTCTGACTAATGTTACCCAGACTGGCCTCAAACTCTTGGGCTCAAGCAATCTTCCTGCCTTGGCCTCCCAAAATGCTAGGATTACAGGCATGAGCCACCATGCCCAGTCAGTTTCCCTAGATATTTGCAAAGTTAACCCTTCACTTCTTTCCAGTTTTTGTCCAAATATCAACAATTTAATGAGACTTACCTTGATCAACCTAATAAAAATCACAAGTCTCAGCTCTCCTTATCCCCTCCCCTCCTCTACTGCTTCTCATTTTTGGACTACGTAGCACCTTCTAATATATCGTGTAACTAGTTTATTATATTCATTGTTTATATTCTCCTAATAAAATTAAGTTCCATAAAAAATGTGTTCATGAATCAATTCAACCATATTTACTGAGAACTTACCATGACCCGGGGTGACTGATGTGTGAAAATGGCACATTGAAATATTTTAATATCATGGTACACAAAGCTTCCTTTCTTAGTTTTAAACCATTGCCAAATATCAAAAACTAATTCTACTGAGAGTTAGGGAATGGAGTCAGATTTCATAATTATTTCTCTCTCAGTGATAATGCAATGAATAGAAACATAAACTGAGAGATTCATTTCAGTTCCCCAAAGCTTGGGAAAACCAAAAGAAGTACTTTTTTACATTCCCAAACTGCTCAGATATGCTTAAGGATAGTATCTATGGTCCCACTGATGATAGCATGAAGGGCTCCAATTACAAGAGTTTCAATAACTTTATTCAATGAATCACACAGGAGAGAAACTATTTCCAGACAAAATGCCAAAAAAGAAAAACCTAGTATTTGCTTCTGTAGAATAAACACTTAAAAAAAAAAAAAAAGCTCAATGTGATTCCTTGATGCTAGCTATATAAAATCCATATAATTATACTAATCTTTTTATAAGTAGAATTAAAAAACAAATAGCACAAATTCCCCAGCAGAAATTATCATTTTGGAGGATATGATGAGAGCCCTTGGAACACATAGGAAACTAATTTAGCCCTTTCTAGCATTTCATTTCCTGTTTGATCTCACTAGGCTATTGCCATCAATCCAGTTAAATGATGCTTTATGTAGTTAAAATATAGCCAAAACACCATACTTCACACAATAAAAGATAATTTTATACCATATAGTTACAGTTCTAGTATCACCAACCTGGAGGGAAAGGCTGTAACATCAAACAGGATTTATTTAAACAGATTGACAAAACAACTTAAATTGCCAAAAGGACAGACTTTCTTTTCATGAGTTTTCCTACCCTACTGATAGCAAAAGGAAATTGTTCCTTCAACACACTCTCCAGATTGAAATAGAATAACTAGGAACATCTATTTATTGAAGAGCTTATCAAACTGAGAAATGCTTTAAATAAGGAGCTAACATAAGGAAGAGAAAGACTATAGTTATAAGTTTAATTTTCAAGGTTTGATAAACTCCCGTTGAGTATCAAAATTTAATACGATGATATTCTCAATTTATAAGTATCAAAAACTCTTTATACTAGTCCTTGCTAATATCTTAAGTTCCCCCGACATAGCACAAAACCCCAATCAATCTAACAGTTATAGAAGTCCACAAGCACAAAGCCCATTTCATATTAAACAGACGAAAACTAATCTGAGATCTTGCCTAGGGACTTGCTTTCAAACATTTTCATAATTAGTTACTTGCTATCAAATTTGAATTAAGGGCATCTATATATAGTTTTCTTACTCCATCACAGCTGACTTTATATGAGAATGAAGAAGTTTTGGAACGGAGGCTCCAAACAGCTGGGTATCATGCCTCAGGCAGTTGCTGAAGGCATCCAGGCAAGCTGAAAAGACACACAATGTGCTCTATTGCTTGCTAGGAATTAGGCCTCAGAACTTGTGCAATTATTTTTCAATATTCAAAGCCACCAGATTACCCTAAAACTAATACATTTGTGGTGTATTTTAATATTCTTATGTATATTGGGAGGACAAGATGTCTAGTTGTCCTTAAGCATATTAGGAGGCCATTTCTACTCCAAACAGCAAATACCACCTATTGCCAAACTCAATACTCTGACCCTTAATAGGGGCAGAGGATAGACGTGAACATGACCTTCCAAAGCAGATAGTGTCTTGAGTTAAAAACCAGTGAACAGAATATTTAAGTATACTTACATGAAGAAGTATTTGCTCCTTCTGTTGATACTGATATTCTAATGGGAGACTCTATAAAACATAAAAGTGGAATGAAGCTTTATTGAGTCATGCTGCTTGGACTCTTAAATTAGAAATTTGCCAGGCTTGGGTATCGCCTAGTAAAAGAGTACTAGAACACCGTGCAACAGAGAAGCTGAAGCATTTATAAGTCAGAAGATATATGCAACACTCAAAGACCACAAAGGAATATTACCATAGTCTAGACCCAAAGACTTTTAAAAGGGATGAAAATGGAGTCAATCCATCTGTAAGAATATCCCACACACCAAGCGTTATCTGAACTTCCAAGAGAGACTACTCTGAAGAGATCCACATCACAGGTGAGAAAGAAAATTCCTTCTTTCAGATGTGGTCTTGATTTTGAGAAAACATGAAACCAAAGAGAACAGCCCCTGGATTCCAAGAGAGTGAAAGCCAACTTTCATGCATGCCAAATAAATAAACAAACAAGATTGAGAGTATTTCCAGGCAACTTGGATCTGCATAAACATCGTGACCAGAAAGTGCTGAAAAGTCCATACAAAGTCTGCTAGAGCAATAGAATAATTACATTAGGATCAAACAAACCATGCTAATTAAATAAATCATACAAGATTTTCTTAGGTAGCAAAGATAAAAGAAGAAAAAACAGTCATTAAGTACAGAGAGAATGAAAAATATGACTCATGCAGAAAAAAGCATGGAATGGATGGGTTTTCATTAGTAAGAAATAAAGAAGTCTTAGTATCAAAGGATTGAAAGTCAACAGCCAGAAAGTTATCAAGATTCATGTCACATATTAAGAAATAATAGTTACAGTCAATTTCCCAAGACAAGTTCTATATAAATGTAAAAGCTCTTTTTTCCTAATGGCATTTACTGGAGTCAGATAATGAAGTCCCTATATTACAGAAATGTGTAAATGAAAGGTGAAGAAATTCAGAATATTTGATTTTTTTTCTTTTATTCTCTCTCTTTCCCTCTTTTTTCCTTCCTTCCTTCCTTTCCTCAGAAGAGTAACAACCTCTTAGACTCCAGATCATACCATTCTACAACACACATACACTTACAGCTTGGTAATGACATATGAATATGCCCTAAATATAGCTAAAGTAGTCTAGGATACAGAGATGTTTAGCTTTTATGGTTTTAAAAAATGGCTTTGAAGGGAAGAGGAAACCAATGGAGGTAAGATGGAAAAAGGCATGTTGAGTATAGGTCATTCTATAGTTTCAACAAGGTACTAGCCATAATGAAAAACTCAATGAAGCTAAAATATTAAATGTGGAGTAATAAAAAGAATATTGAACTTGAAGTACCTTCTCTTCTACTTCCTGAGATATATGACTTAACATTTCTAATACTTCAGTTTTCTCATCTGTAAAATGAGGAAAAATGATGTCTTGTTTCACAAGTTTATTGTGATTATCAAATGAAATTTAAGAATTTTTGTAAAAGAAAAGGCACCATGCAAAACCAAGTTACCATTGTATCTCTGAGATGAATTTCCAATCTTGGGTCTTCAAAAATTTTCTTCCAAATAAAGATTAATTTTTAAATGTTCTAAGGCTCTATTAATTATAGAATTACAAAGAATAAGTTTAAAAAATGAAATACATAGAGGATAGATTAAATTTGTAGCTTGTGAAGAAATCAATGAATTATGGTTATATATGCATTGCTAAAGTTGGGTTCTAAGTTGCTAATATCTGCTCAGACTATAAGTGCTATCAGCAAATATTACAGGCAAGTGAGAAACCAACCAAAACAAAAGACAACAGCATTTTTAAATGTCAGGCTGCAAGTCTTTTTGTTTTGCTTTGTTTTATTTTGTTTTTTGTTTGAAGTTTAGCGATCCACAACTGATCATTAGAAACCCAAAGGTCACAAATCAGATGTTGATAAATTATCCAGGAATACACTCTGAGGGGTGAAAGAGTAGAAGGCAGCTAAGAGAAGCACCTGGAAAGACATAAAAACTGAGCTTGTAACTCAGATATATCTCCTTTACTTGCTTAATGTCATTAAGTTGCATCTAGATGTAGATTTCTTTCACTCATGTATGTTTCTCAGGCCTAAGTTTGAAGACGCAGCAAGAACCATCCTCCCTTGAGTAAAATCCAAAAAGACAGAACAAGGTTGAGAAAAATATTGAAGCAGAAAACAAGAGCAGCTGAGAGGTTTGGATGCAGAAGGGGTTCTGATTAGTAGAAGGAGCAGCCAGCAGTTATGGTTGTCATTCTGGTTAGTAAAATTTGCCAGGCTTATTTTCCTTACCTGAAGACACATATGCTCCTTCAGTTGAGGCTGGCATGCCAGTGATGATCTCTGAAAAAAGAAAGGTGATAGGACATTATGATATATAAGCAGGAGGCCGGGAGCAGGTACCACAGCCTGCCTTGGAACTAAACGTTAAGTGTAAAGGAAGGAAGTATTGCAAGGGAGTGAGAAAAGTCCAGGCTTTAACCGTACAGAGAGTGAGAAATGTAGAAAGACAGTCCAAATTGACAGTTCTCCTTTCTTAGGCAAAGAGCATAAAATCAGCTGTGCTAGAATAATTAGGAGGCATTCACTGCCCCCAGTTGGGTCAGTGAGGAAGAATTTATGTCAAAGAGGCAGTAGGCTTCTCAGGAAGAAAAGTCGAAACAGGGGAACTAAGAAAGTCAAAGCTATCGGATTGCCAAGCTGTAGTAAGAATTTTTAAGTTACAGATCTTTGAACAAGTACATTTTTGTTTAAAAATAAAATTAAGCCATGTTTCTAATTAGGATTGCTGAAAAACATAAAGTTCTGGCATTGAACTCTATTTAAAATTGCCAGTGAGAATGAAGACAGGTGCCTTATCATACGATAGACATCAGCTACCCAGGCAGTAAGTATTCAGCTTCCACCCAAAGAAATGAAGGATGAATCCAACCTGTATACTTCTGGATACATCATTTTCATGAGGATTGTGATAGTCTTATTCAAACTTCCAACTTGTTTTCTTACTGCCTTTATGATGGAATGGGTAGTTACATTGTCTGATTCCATATTCAGTTCTGAAAAGGGCTTCAGTTTGGCAGAATCTAACACTTTTAGCAAGGTACAGTTTTTTGAAGCCTGGAAAGATGCAGAGATGCAATGATGTATATCATTCAAGTTTCACTGTGTCATAAGTCTTGCCAAATGACTTAACGGTAGTTCACATTTTCTAACCAGGACAAAAGATAGTTGAATCTACTGTGATACTATCTACCGTACAAAAATTATGAGAGCTAACCAAGAATCCTAAGCAGGTCATATATAATTTTATGTTTAAATTAATATTCTGTTAATCATGAGTAGAAAACTGTATTACCAATATAATCATATTTAAATACAGATACGGCCATTTAGGGTTTCCAAGATTGGACTAGTCTAGTAGGTAAGCGGAATCAATTTAAGCGTCGATATTTCTTCAAACTCTGAAGCTTCTCTAGGGACAAAAGATTTTGTGGAATTGAAAGGGAAACAAAGTCATGTGAGACTCAGCAGCAATGTTTAAGAATAAGTGATTAGCAATATACCTTTAGTAAGACCAAATGTGTCTTTCTGCTGCAAATTAAGTGTGGATGATCCCCTCTAATCACAGATTGAGAGGGCAAACTATTCAAGGAGTAAGCTTGGTTTCAATACATCAAAGTTGCCTACATTGGCTCTTACATCCACTAAAAATGGGGCTAAGTGAAAGGAATTAGTATGTGAGGCTACATCATTTTCTCAGGATTTTCTCAAGCATCAGGCGAGAAAGAGGATATTCCGAATTGGTAATATGAAGATATCTGTTTCTGAAGCAGCTCCAACAAGCTCTCCTGATTTGGGCTGCAGAAAATGAAATTGTTCTTCTTTGAGAAAATGTAATCTGAGAGAAACATATTAGAGATTCAAAGTGTGTGTCCTTCTCTAGAAATATCTAGAAGAGCCATGTTTCCAAACAAAGGACCTACACTAAGAGAGATGCTTCCTTCTCTTGTCCTTCAGGATTCATCAATGTCATTACAACCAGATGAAGTCGTAAACCCAAGGTGCTCAGCTAGAGCTGGGCAAAAGTCCTAATCCCAGCTCGGATATCAAGACTCTTTTCAAATTTATTTTTGACAAACAAAGTAGCTGTCCACTGTGACCTTCCAAGAAGAAAAAAAAAATCAGAACTTTTCTATCTCTGGCAAAAAATACCTCAGATTAGAGGGAAGGTTAACCATAATGTTTCATTTTTTAATTGAATGTTACATTAAAATACCAGAACAGGAGGTTACTACAAAGACGCATCTACACAGAGACAACTTAAAATAACCCCTCTTCCTAAAATTAGGTATTTATCTTGGAGACCTTAAAATATCTTTAATGATTATGGTTTCAAATACAAACTTTCTGAATTAATCCTGGAGGAAATACAAGCTCAAAAGTTAACCTATACTTCTACACCAAAGGAGTCTTCATTTTAAAAAGAATCTTGCTAGTAAGAAAGTTAATCTTTTTAATTAAAACCACTCAGCAAGCATTTTTATGTGTGCTATGGGTGGAATTTATAGATTTGGAAAACAGCCTTTTGTTAAAAGTAAATTGAAAGTAATTTTATATTACACTTACAGACTTTTAAAAAAGCATTAAATCCTGCAATCTTCATGATGTTTATTTAAGCAACATATTTTCCCATAGTAATTTGGTACATTAAATTTGTTAATTTATAAAGGACAGCCCCTTCATTAGTGCAAATTAATGAGGTTTTAGAATGATCAGAAACTGAACACAGCTGAGCAACTTATGCTGAACAGGCAAGTAAACATAATGAATATTAGTATATTTGTAATGTTTGAATTCTTTCTTAATAAACTGGGTCTGGTCTCAGGAAAAAGTTGCATGGTCTCAAAGATATCTTCTAGAAAGGAATTTTTCTAATTATTATGAATGTAACATGTTTGCAATTTCACCATGGTCATAATATACTAAATATAATTATGTAGCAAAATATCCATATACACATTGTATACAGTATATACAAACATACATAAAATGTGTCCGTGTGTATTCCAACATTCCCTTATGTGACTTTGTTTTTGCAAACTTACAGGTCACTGCTGGACATACAAAAATTTTGATCAAGTGATTTCTTTAAAAGATTTAAAAGTGGACACATTTATTTATTAGCGGTTATAAAGATAACTTGAGGAACATCTTTTGAGTACTCAGGTTCTTCCTGTTTATAATGAATGCTTACTCTAAGGCAACTGAGAAATTTTGAAATTAATAAACGGTGTAGAGACAGGATGGATACCCTACATTGAAAAGACAAATCTACCCTATTGCTTTCATATTGTTCTCACGCATTTGCCTTCCTGGGCATCCTACATAATATAACATACATGTAGACTGTTATACAAATTATAAAACATATTTTACATGCTTTTCAACATAACTGCAGGTTGTTTCCCAATATTGTGAAACTTCTAACATCATTATCAATTAGGGAGAGGGGATAAGGCTAAGCCTATTACCAGTATGAGTTCATTTTTAAAAGCCACAATTGATAATTTAATTAAATTTTATAAAAATAATATTTTAATATTTTTCTGCTCACCTCAAATGAAACAGCTATTTTACTGCTACAAGCCCAATTGCTCCTGTGGGAACTTGAATCTCACTCAAATAATTTTTCTTCTGATTAAAAAAGAAAACTTAGGAGAAGATATGATTGATTAGTTGTATATTCTCCTATATTAATCTTTTAAAAGAAAGCATTACTTAATTAATTTGGAAACCAATAAAGTCTATTATTCTCTTCCCTACTCTAAAGCCCAAGAGTTTTCACAAACTTGTTAGCTAAGAATTAATTGCTAAGTCAAGGTTTCCTATATACAGACTGAGACAAATAAACCACAAATACAAATGAACATATAGTGTGTAGAGTGTGTAAACATAGTGTATGTGGCCTTTTCTGCTGTCATATACGAATTAATGAAAGGAATTCACTCATAAGTTATCACATAATTACTGCCTATGAGATCCTTTGTTATATGAAAACCCAACTGGTCTTTGTAAGCTTTACATTGTCCCAGAGGTAATTAGCAGATTGCATAGGTTGATATATGTCTACTATAGGATAAATTACTTTCTCTAATTCTGAATAAAGCAGGGGTTGAAAGGCATTGGAAAAGACCGAAAACACCTACATTTCTAAAATGTAGGTTGGCAAAATGCTTGACTGTATTATTTTCTAAGTGCTTGAAAACAGTATAAGAACGGCCACTGTTACACTCAAGCATATACTGTTTCAAGGGGAATTTCCGAATTTTTTAATCATTTCATTTATATTTAGTCACTAATCCGGATAGATCTAAACAATGAGTTTCATCGCAGAAGACTTTTATGATCTAATTTTATTCTAATAATTATTATAGCTGCCTTAATGGGATTAAACATCATGCCAAACAGCAAGGTCATCTGGGGAGAAAGTAAACAGCCTCCTACGAATGTCTCCCCCAACCTCCCCGTCTCTCTTAGAATCTTGTATCAAAATATATTCTAAGCATGTTGGAACACACAAAAAGTAACTGTGTGAGAATTTAAGTAAATCACAAGGAATCCTTTGCAGAGGAAAGAATTAGGATAATTAGATTGCAGCAACCTACACAGATCATTCATCAAGGAAACCTGTATAGAAATTCTCAAAACTATAGCCATGAACTTCTTGGAAATATATAGAAAAGGTGAAAAGATGAAATTAATAAAGTGACTGATAGTTCATAGAAAATATAAATTAAAATCTCAAGGGGAGTTCTACATAATGTAATAGTTTGACAGCATGTTCTTATTTTAACAACTTTTTTTTTTTTTTTAGAATCCCCAATGAAACAATAAATTCTTGGCCAGGTGTGGTGGTTCACACCTGTAATCCAAGCACTTTGGGAGTCCAAAGTGGGCAGATCATTTGAGGTCAGGAGTTAGAGACCAGCATGGCCAACATGGCGAAACCTTGTCTACAAAAAATACAAAAATTAGCTGGGGTGTGGTGGGGAGTGTCTAGAATCTCAGCTACACAAGAGGCTGAGGCAGGAGAATTGCTTGAATCCCTGAGGTGGAGGTTGCAGTGAGCCGAGATCCTGCCACTGCACTCCAGCCTGGGTGACACAGCAAAATACCGTTTAAAAAAAAAAAAAAAAAGGAGAGAGAGAGACAGAGGGAGGGAGGGAGGGAGGGAGGGAAAGGGAGGAAGGAAGGAAGGAAGGAAGGAGGGAAGGAAGGAAATTCTTGAGAATTCTACTCTCCATCAGCCCAAGTCAATGGTAAATATCTATTGAGGAAGACATGGTTCAGTGGTGTGGCAATTTATAACCCCAGTAGAAAGTGCCCTTTTTCTCTCTGAAAAAGTGTTTCTGTGCAACATCTGCCCTGATTCCTAGGGAGACAGGAATGAGACAACACAAAGGAAGTGCATCTAAGCCCCAGAGAGCTCAGAACCCAACTGAGGCTTCTTTGACAACCAAGCATTGAATAGAATATAGCAAATTCATAGATAGCAGTGGAAGAGGATAAGGGATCAAGATGATTGCATATTTTCCTTCTGGATGCACTATAACTAGGACTCTAAGGTGCAGAGCAAAAAGGGTATCTCCTCTAATATACAGGAAACTGGCCTTGTCAATCATGGTGCCTGCCAAGCCACAGGCCTAGCTGAGCTGCATGCTCCACCACCAGCATTTGAAGACAGGAGCTTCTGGGCAGCTATGTTTCTGGCTCCACCCTCCTTAGTTGAGGCAGCAGTGGACGTATGACCAGAGGGCAGATAATTTGTAAGTTCTCTAGGTCTTTTTTTTTTTTTTTGAGATGGAGTCTCTTAATGAATATGGAACAATCAACTTTGCTAATAGGATTCTTGGTCTGGGGAATTTCATTGGGGAACAAAGGAATACAATAGAGGTTAAAGCTGAAAGAATGCCTGAAAATGCCATGAAGAATATGGCCACGTGGGGGCAAGAAACAGGTCAAAGTTTGGAATTATAAAGAGGCGGAGTTTGAAAGTAGGAGAGGTGAGAAGAGTAGGAAAGAATACAAAAGTTAAAAAAGTATCAGAAGCATATTAAAGGTAGAAACACCAGAGAGAAAAGCCACACACTAGCATTGCTTAAATTCGCAGAGATGCCCCGCATACAATTCCATCTCCTCGAGGCTGAGTTATGATGAAGTTCTAGTTCTTCGCCATAGAATCCCTCACTCCTTAGGCCTCATACCATTCCTTCAGCTTCTGTTCTTTATAAGCAAAAGAATCTCACTTCAACATTTGCAAGCATATAGTCAGCTACAGAGTAAGGCTGGGCGCAGCGGCTCACACCTGTAATCCCAGCACTTTGGGAGTTCAAGGTGGGCAGACTTCTTGAACTCAGGAGTTCCACAGTGGGCAACATAGTTGAACCCAGGAGTTCCACAGTGGGCAACATAGCAACACTCCATCTCAAAAAAAATTTTTTTTTTTTTAATTAGCTAGGCATAATGGCATACACCTGGCTACTCAGGGGGCTGAGGTGGGAGGATCCCTTCAGTCCAGGAGTCAGAGGTTGCAGTGAGCCAAGATCACACCACTGCACCCTAGCCTGGGTGACAGAGTGAAACCCTGTCTCAAAAAACAAAAAACAAATCACACACAAAAAAACATTTCAGATACAGATGGAACTGCACTGTGGTAGAAATGAAGAAAAAAAAAAAACCTGGGTTCACATCTCCTTTTGCTGCTAAATATCTCTGTGATCCTGAATAAGTCTGTTTTCTATGCTAAGTCTTTTATTCTTTTTTAATACAATGAAGGGGTTGGATAAGGATGATCTATTCCTAACATTCCAAGAAGAGAATAAAAAGAAGGCCAACGTGCATTGCAATTGAGACTCTTCATTCTCATTCTTCAGAGGCTTTAATTACATAAGTCCATAGGAACCTATTTCTGAAATAATTTTTGTTGGTTGTTTAAGAAGGATTTACTTAAAATATTCCATGAACTTCTCTTTATTCTTGCCAAGTAAAAAAGACTCATTATCAAAAACACCTGGAGTTTCATCTCTCTACCCTAAAATTGGTCAACACTACATATTCAAATTTGATCACCAGACCAAGACTTGAGTGAATTAATGTGGAAAAAATGAATTAGCTGTTTTTCCTATGTAAGAAATGTAAAAAGCCATATTATCAAACTTTCAGTACCCCCAAATTAATAAAAAAGGAATTCTATGGGTTTTTTCCAGGAATAATACAGTAGTAAATAATTCATTGCTTAATCCTGTAAATCAGAAACCATGGAATAGTCAATATGATACTTCTGTAGACACTCAGTGAGACTATGACACTAGCTTTAATTTTATTTTCCTGGGACTTTGTGGTATAGCTACACGAATCAAATCCAAGTGTCAAAAATCACAATTGAATAGCATTAACTATGAGGAGACACACTGAACCAAGCCAGTGACAAACTGAGGAGAACGAGCTTTAAACAATGGTTATAGTAGAAAGTAAAAATAGCCCATTAAAATCAATTTTTTAATGTGTGTTTCAGGTAGCATCCTATAGAATTCCATGTGGGGTAATGTAATACTAGCAAACTACTATTGCTTAACCTGCCCTGGTTAAAAAATAAAGTGATGCTATATTTACTCATATAAATTTTAAATGGCTTTTACATTTTAAACGGTAATAAACAGGACTCCTAATGGTAATGGAAACTCCTGTTCCCTGCTCTCCTTTACTCTCTATGGAGGGAGATATTTAAAATGAAAGTGATAAACTTTGATTACTCTGCGATGGAGCAGATCCTTGAGAAGTCCAGAGAGGATGAGGCATTAACCTGAATTTTCCCAGCCCTGTTTCTGATTTTTATCTCCCTTCTCACTTTCTTAGTATGTTACAGAAGAATCAAGTGACAAAAACTACATCAGCCTCCCATAGAATTAACCCTTAAAATTACTTTAACTCTACCTGGGCTGAATTGGCATTTTTACCTTATCATTTTAAGAGCACTTGCCCTTGAAATGCAGAATCTTTCTCATCTCCATCAAGAAGTCATGCAGTTAGGCTTGGTTTTATAACAGATGCAAAATTTTGTAAAGGCAATAGTTAAGTGCCATAATGCAATAAATAAATAAATAAATAAATAAAGAAGCACCAAAGGTTTTAAAATAGCATTTGATTATTCTAAAAGGTTTAAGGAAGCATTGCTAGGTCATCATCATCATCATCAGCTCCTATAGATGATTCCACCAAATCACGGAGTATCAGGCTATTACAAAACAGAAAGCCATCAGCTGTGGTTCTTTTACTTTCCTGGAATAACTCACAGAAGTTGTCAGAGGTAGACTGTACTTCTTACCTCTAAGTCATTCATTTGTTTAACAAGTATTGCCTGGTACTATTCTGAAGAAAGCTGAAGATGAAGCCTCTTCATAGTAGGAAATTTATTGCCTCTAAGACGGTCCTAATTTCAAAATTAATAGGCCTAAAAAAAATTAATGGTTTCACTTTCTACTACCTAATGCCAGATGTAATGGGAATAAAATTGCCAGAAGTGAGTCAGGACTGTATTCTGCACACACACAGAATATATGCATATTATATATGTATGCATCTTACATATGTAATATATAATATGCATATATAATCCATATATAAAATATATATACATATATAATACATATATACATATATTATATATATAATATGCATATATTGTGTGTGCATGTGTACACATCGTGTATATATATCCTGTATATATATATATGACTGTATTCTGTTGTTCAGAGAGCCAAAGACTTGACTGCCCTCCCTGAGTAACTGAAAAAAAAATGGTATAACCTCTATCTTTTAGCAACCCAACCTATCTCTGCCATTCATGGCCTTATTAAAATCCTTTTGTAAAAAAATACATATATTTCAGGTCTATATAATCTCATGGAGTAGAGAAATTTATGAAAGACATACAAGATCCTTGGAACATCTGGTTTTCTTTCTTTGATTTTAATTTGTTCACAATGAGATTTAACACACCCGTCTATTATGAGTCTTACCACATGTTTTGATTACTCTTGTTACAGATTGAGGAACAGAATATCGTAGGTATCTCTTACCGTTTGATTCCACGATGGTGATATTGGCAGAGGCACTGTCATTTCCTAATTTGCTGATCACTTTGCACATATACTCTCCAGAATCAGCCAGTGATGCTTTGTTAATGCGAAGTTCTGACTTCCTATAAGATCAGGACCAAAGTGGTGTCAGTATATATCACAGAAATCCAGAAAATATAAATATATACTTTTCTATGCTTTCAGAGTTCTCAAACTGCCTCTCCCACCTTACACATATGTTAAAATACAACTTCCATTACATTGATCTGACCGCATTTTACCTAGAGTAAAAGACGCATCGCATTTAAGTTATACCACGGATTTCATCGCAATTTTCTCACCTAAATTAGTAGTTTAAAGGAAGTCTTCTGTAGCTTTTCTTTTCACTCCCTTACCATCACCAATAACTGTGTTATACCTTAGATTTTTAAACCCATTTGGTTAATTTTCTTACTTTTCTATATCCAAATGCCATCAGCCACTAGGGTTTAGGAAGAGAAAAATGTATAAAATCATTTCCTACAAGTCTGTTAAGGACACTTACTGAAGGTTAGACTAGATAAAAAAATACTGTGCACTCTTCTTCTCAGTAGAGTAACATCAAGAATAATGTTAATTTTGAATGAAGAGGATTTATCAATTCCAAAAGGAAGGGAATTTTCTTTCCTTAAGATTCTCATTGCTGGGAGCATAGTACCACATGAAAGGTTTTTAATACTGGAATAAATATTTGGGCAATATTATCACACAGTTTTATAAAACTCTGAATATTACATCAACATTCACTTTTTTTTTTGAACATGGGCAGCATTGTGATTTGCTGTGTCTGTGTTTTACTATTGCACATAACCTATAATTTAAGCAGTCTCCAAGATAAAAGAACTCAGAACAGCAGGGATTGGCTCAGAGTTTACTGAAGTCTTTCTAAAGAATTATTCTAAAGCCTGGTGTGGTGGCATGCCCCTGGAATCCCAGCTACTTGGGAGGCTGAGATGAGAGAATCACTTGGGCCCAAGAATTCAAGGCTGCAGTGTGCCATGATCATGCCAGTGAAGAGGCACTGTACTCGTTCGGGCAGCATGGCGGGACCCCATCTCCAAAAAATAATAGCAATCCTTCTATGCTGTAGCCTGGTAATGGTGATTTCTTGGGCTCTTAAGGGGAAAATAACGACAAGGGAGAAAACAAAGGAGGAAGAAATGTCAGCAATCCTTCTGGTTGCAAATCTCCCACGTTATACTTTGCTAGTTGTCTGGTGAATTTTCTGGTCTTCTTGTCACACATTAATGTTAACTGAGAAAAATCAATTGTTCCAAATATAATTCCTACTAGTATCCTCCAGTCTATCTGATTGAACCATCCAAAGTTCCACATGTAGGCCCCCTGATCTTCCACCTCTGTGCTTTTGTCTGTGTCATTTTTTTCTTCCTACAATGGGGGTCCTGCATTCCTATGCATCAAAATCTCAGCTGACCTTCCAGGGCCATGTCAGGTGCCAATTGCTTCACCAAGCCCCTCCTGGTCATGTAGCTGGAGCTGCTCTCACATGTCTAAATTCTGATAGCCCTGAGTACATCTCTCATGAGAGTTCCATCAGTATGTCTCATCTCTCGACCTAGGACATATACTTTGGAGAGTGTAGCTATAATGTCAACTTCTTGCTAGTCTCATGGAGCATACATCAGGCTATGCTTTGTCTTCAGACATTATTGAATAAATGTGTGAATGAATGAATAAAATACCTGGATATTTGCTTAAGTACTCAGCAGAATCTAATATTTCTAACACTGGTTGGGAGGAAAGAAAATTGCCATAATGAGAGGGCACAGACCATCAGAGGTGGTCCAGAACAGGGGCAGTGATGGTCAAACCAATATAGGGGTTGAAAAATTAACTTCACGGCTGGGAGCAGTGGCTCATGTCTGTAATCCCAGCACTTTGGGAGGCCAAGGAAGGCAGATCATGAGGTCAGGAGTTCGAGACCAGCCTGGCCAACATAGTGAAACCCTGTCTCTACTAAAAATACAAAAATTAGCCAGGTGTGGTGGCATGCACCTGTAGTCCCAGCTACTCGGGAGATTGAGGCAGGAGAATCGTTTGAACCCAGGAGGCAGAGGTTGTAGTGAGCCGAGACCACACCATTGTACTCCAGCCTGAGTGACAGAGTGAGACTTGGTCAAAAAAACAAAAAAAAAACAACAACAACAAAAAAGAAAAGTTAACTTCGCTAGTCATGACTCAATGATGTCAACAGGTAAACCTGAGGTAACAAAGCAATGTGTTCCACATTCAAATAAATTTGGAAAATATTAGGTGAAATAAAGATAGGCTTTTCATTAACTTTAATCTCACAGGATTTCTCAAGGTCTTGAATATGCTGACGTACTCTGACTCCCCGAAAGGGGATATGTTATTTATTTTCTCTCAAATTTATTTGACCGTGGAATCCTTTTCATTCACAAGGCCTATCTGTTAATATTTTCTGAAAATAATGGTCAACGGAACAAAGTTGACAAAAGTGGACATAATTTAACAGCCTTATCTATCTATGGAATGGGGAGACCACCAAGGGCCATTTAAAGAATATTCACACATCAACCAGAGACATTACTCATAGGAAAGTTTCCCCAAAGTATATCCCTATAAGCCAGAATGGGCCATTTTGATGACAAGTATCTTTGCAAATAGATATGTCTTAACAATAAAATATGACAATTTTTAAAATTATCAAAATAAAACAATATTAGAATACCACCCAATGCAGGTTGTATTAATTTTTAGGCTGAATTTTGGAGTGTTCAAATACTGTATGATTTTTAAAATGGATTATCAGCTATTTATCTCCTTTGATCACACATGACAAGTTTCCTTCATGACTATTTGAAAAATAGTGAGAAAAAATTGGATAAGTACTGTAGGATTTTCTAGCCCAACATTTAGCATAGGTTGCTGGAAGAATTTTCATGTATAACCATGAAACCACTAGCAATAATAGATAAATTATGAACAACATCAGGGTGGGGCATAATATCTTGATTTTCAATGCCACAGAAAGAGTAAATGTCTAAAGTAAGAAACAGTAGCTTTTCTTAAGTCCCCAAATTCTGAGATAAGATTACAACAACATCCCAAGAATTTACAACTCCAAGATTATTACAACACCCTCAAGAACAACCCTTCTTTCCTATTTATACAAATCTAGGAACAATCCTGTTTGTATGTAAAGACTCCCTTTCTTGACCCAATGCAATTAACATTTTAACTATTGAACTAGATGGAACTATAAGAAAACATGTGTAATCATATTTACAGTTAACATAATCTTAAAGGGATAAGTCTTAAAATCAAACTTCTCCTAATAGGCTTTGGCCTTGTTTCCTGGAATACTATTCCTAGTGATGCAATCAAATGTTAGGCTTTAAAAGAAAGAGAGATTTAAAAAAATGGTTCTATGCTAAAATAAATGTTGCATTAAAAAAAGTTAAATAGGTCTCTTTACAACAATGCATCTCAGTGGTTTTTTGCAAATCTGTACTGTGAATTTCTAAGGCAGCCGTGACATGTGGCCATAGAATCTTTTCTATGGAGAACACGCTTGGGAATCCTAGGACAGAACATCAATGGGCCAAGACTAAAATTCAATTTGATCGAGATAAGCATCACAAGTACATTCACGTTCGAAAACTGGTGACATAAATACAAGAGGAGATATCCCTCGACTACAATATATGCAGAAATAAGGATTTCTAATTAGCCACATGCTTATTATTAACCCATTTTTAAACTATTTTTAAAAAGAAAGAAGAACAAAAAAACCTTATGTACTCTTTAGCCAAATTAATATTAAAGCAGAGCATCAATCAACTTGGATAAAAGCCCCAATACATTCCTCATTGGCTGGATCATATCTAGAATGCTGAATTATACTTTGGATATACTTTGGAATGATATTTGATGATTAAAAAAAACATAATTAAAGGACTTTAGAAGAGGGTGATCAGAATTGAATAGGGCCTAGAAATCTTATCACTAGAGAGGATTATGTTAAAGAAACAGAGGTCCCACTGGCAGACAACTATGAATGAAATATGAGTAGCTATTTAAATATATTTCCTGGATGCATATGGAAAAGGAAATTATTTGGGATTGCTAAGGCTTACAGGAAAACTAAGTCTTACAGGAAAAAGGAAACATGTTTTGAATGATATTACATAGAAGAACTTTTCTGAGCATTCAAAAATGTATAGGGTGTCTTGTGAAAGAGTTAGGTTTTCTCTTTGGAAAGATTCAAGTCTGGATAGCCACCTGCCAAGCACATTCTTACAAGAATATCTCTATGCAGAGCAAGATTAAATTAGATCAGTGGTTTTAACTATTTTTTACAACAAAATCCTGTTTTAAAATGAAAGCTTAAATCAGAACCTCATATTCAAAAATATCACACAGAAAGTGTTCCAGGTCAGAGTGACTGGTAATCCTTTTTGCAATTCAATAGAAATTTAGGACTCTACAGGGACATCTTTGGAAAACCACTGACCTCAAGGAGCATAAAGACCCCTCTGAATTCTAATGATACATTTAACTATGGGATTCATCCAGCCTTGTGTCCTAGAGTAGGGACAGAATGTAGTAAGAGTGTAGAATGAGCCAAATCTTCCCTGAAAATTATATATTGCAAAAAGATTTGGGGCTTTGATAAGTATGGATACAACAGTCTTCTTCTTCTCTTTTCTGTAAGATACCATACTCTGTCTATAAGAAGGAAATTAGCTTGGAAAGACTACTTGATTCCCTTATAGTCATAAATTTAACTTTTTGCTCTTTAATTGATGAGTTTTCCAGGGATCTGGAGGAAGGCTGGTGTTTCAATGGATTTTTATTTTCTAAAAATATTAAATGAGTTAATTCGTGTAAAGTGTTTAAAATAATTTTTGCAATATAATAACTTCCCAATAAGTGTTAGCTATTATATAGTAATTACATTCTATATTCCTGAAATATTTGGATTTTCATAATAAGCATGCATTACTTTTAGAATAAGAAAAAAACAGTACAGTGTAAAAATAAATTAATGTGAAGTAATTTGAAGAAAAAAGTTCTGAATATTAATTTCCTTTTCATTTTTTTAATATCAGAAAGTACACTGTGTTTTTTACTGAGTGCTCACTTACAAGGTGAATTCAAGGTTCCATTAGCTATTATTTAGTTTAGTTTTATTTTAACTCGATTATTCTACCATAGTTACAGGCTAAGGCAACTTAAACACACATAGGGATGAACTCTTCTGTTTATACAGTTTTGGTTCCCTGACCCCTAAGGAATTATATAGACAGTGTTTCTGTGTGTGTGTGTGTGTCCAACACTGCTTCAGATAGTGTAAAACTGATCATCGTGAAAAGGACAAAGAAGTGAAAGAGGAAATTATGATTTTTTTTTTAAGTATAGAGACGGGGTCTTGCTATGTTTCCCAGGCTGGTCTTGAACTCCTGCGCTCAAGAGATCCTCAGTAGCTGGGACTGCAGGTACACACCACTGTGCTTGGCTAAAAGAGAGGCTTCTTAAGCAACAGAACCAGTCACTGTACCAAGTGCCTCACATAAACCACATGGGATGCCACTGAGGATTCCCATTTTCTACATAAGAACATTGAGATTTCATTATATATAAAGTTCAAGTGATCTGCCAGAGTTGCTCAGCTAATATGGGAAAAAAATGCACATAAACTTTTTCCATTATAAAGCCAAAAAAAGCAACCATTAAAAATAGAGGAAATAATTGTAATATTTGTCCAATGTGAATAAACCAATGAGAGCCAATTTTAAACAAAATTAAAATATGTAAGAGCTGAGGCAAAATTAAGGGTGTCCAAAAGTGTGTGAAACATACAAATAATAGGAAGCCAGCCTTTAATAAAGCTAAGATAGAACAGGTATTTAAATGAGGTCAATCTGCCAGTCCTCACATATGAATCTGTCACACGCCAAGCTTTTTAACCAGTTTTCTTGATCAAAATCATCCACCAGTCAAAGAAAACAAGAACAAAGACATAAGCAGACATATAACATGAGGGTAGTTTCCATTTCTTTTCATTGGTCCCACACATGGGTTAGCCAAATAAACAAAGGCTCAATGGGAATTCAAAAATCATACGAAGAACATGTAGGAATGTAGTTTTTAGTAGGACCGTGGGCAAAAGAAGGGTAAGATTTTACAAAATAATAGAAATTGCATAATGAAATTGTTCCATTATACACCAAGGGATTAAAAGGATATGCTGGCTGCTATGCATAATCTAGATTATAAGAAGTGTGAAAAAGAAGTCAAGACTAAGGATTGGGAAACAGTCAATGTATTTAAATAAAGAGAATCCCAGAAAAATCTTACGCCTCAAACTAAACTTCACCTCTGCTTGGTTGATCATAGCCTAAGAAAAAGTTTAAGTCAAGTAACCAACTAACCACTGCAAAACACTAATAGTCTGAATGTCTTAGTAATTAAAAATCATTAATAGTAATATATAAATGAATCTAAAAAATAAGAATCTTTTAATTAAAGACATATCCTAAGCATGCCAGAGCCCTATGTTCTGACTTCTGACTTTATGTAGCAAAATCACAAACGTCTGTTGAAAAAACACAAGACAGAGTCAGACCTATTTCAAATCTAAGTTTAACTATTCATTACCAGTATGATCTACAGGAAGAAACTCAGCTTCCTTCATTTTCAGGATATTAATGTTTTAAATGGGTAAAACAATAATTATATTCCTTCTACTTATATTTACAGGATAAATTGAAATAACAGAACACCTTGCAAATGTTAATTAAATTGAGATTCAGTTGGATCCTTTAATCTTAAAAAAACTGACGATGCTTTTTTTAATAAAAAGACGCAATTTTAGAAATGACAAAATACCCAATTCTAAAAACTGATAAGATGATCACTTATCAAATACCTGTCCACTCTATACAAAGTATGTCTTATTTTTAGATCAAATATGTTAACTGTTTTGCTGCGAGTGATTTATGGTTGCATCACTTCAATACATTTTTCCCCATTTAATTCTTTCCAGCAAGACTATTGTTTAAAAGAAGTAATTTCTGACTATTGCCCTTTCTGGTGTAATGGGATTTTATTAATATGTAGACAGTGCTCTTAGCTGTCTGGACCTATGAAGCCAATATGAAAACACTTTTCTGAATACTAACGATACTTTTATATGTCATCGAAGCCATATAACAAATTACCTCTTTAAGTATACATGTACCTTTTCTAAAGCCTATTCGTTCTAGTCAGTTCACTTTTTTAAAAAATTCATTTTCTCATCTTATCTACCAAACTTCATTTGCTTCTCTCCAGGTGGCATCAGATTGAATATCTGCAATGTGACATGCTTTCTTCTAGATGAAATTCTCCTCCCTCCCTTCCTCCTCCCCTGCTCTAACAGTGTTTCAACACATAACTTCCAGAATTCCCATGTTTCATATAAGACTGAACTAGATAATCTCTATACAATCTTATGACACCCGCCCCTGGGCACAGAGATTGTAATGCCCTATACCTCTTTAATTTCTCCACAGTCCTAGCATAAAACCTTTCATGGGCACTTAAATATTACTGGTATCCTTTGACAGCCACATTGAAATAAATGAGACATCACCCTGCATGTAGAGATAAATTCATTTCTTACTAACTTGTCTGATGAAAAGCAAACATCAAAATCGATTCCATCCAAAATCTAGGAGTATTTTTTTATCCTGTTAAACTTCTTTATAAGAGTCATACTTATCTTTTCAATTCATTCATTGTATTTCCTCCTCCCCTCATGCACATATGCTGTTAAACACGAGACTTAGAGTCAGATCTATTTCAAATCTAACTTTAACCATTCATTACCACTATGATCTACAGGAAGAAACTTAACTTCCTTCATTCTAAGTATATTACATTTTTTAATGGGTATAACAATAATAAACTCAGCTCTCACTGAGTCTCTTACTAGTTATAGGACTTGAGGCAGAGTAGAACACTTTTTTGACCCTCAATTTCCTAATCTGCAAAATAATATAGTTGTCACGTGTTGTTGAACTGCTACATATTGGAATAATGTAAAAAAATAAGTAATATTAGGTATAAAAATGCCAAGTCTCTTTACAGTACTATGTTTTGTATCTTTGAAGTACCACCTGCTGCAGAAAGTGATACAACCCTTTCTTTTACACTTTATTATACTTCCAAAGCTATAGATCTATCTGACATGATCAATAACTAGAGTCAACATGTAGTTAATAAAGTAAGTATGTAGCTAATAAAGTAAGTATGTAGCTAATAAAACCACAGAAACTAGAAAAAAAAAAACTAACTACAGTCATCAGAGCAAAATCTTTGATAAGATTAAATTTAATTCTCATTGTAATCACTTTGCTCATGAATGTGTAACAACTTTCTGGTTAATGTCCTATGAAATCAAAGTATAGGAGATTGTTCTGTTGCTTCTGTTACCATACTTAGGGGTTCACTGGAACCCTGTGAGATGTGAGTGCAGAAAATGTCATCTTTGAGTTTAGAACCACTATTATACATGTCACATTGATTAAAGGACTCCTTAGAAGCAAAAATCCAACCTACTTATCTCTTCTCTGATTTCAAAATGTAGTTTGATATTAGAAGAAATGATTCTTATGTAAGGAAGTAAATAAGAATGAAGAGTGTAGGGATGATAACAGAGCATCATTTTAGAGTAGATACAGAATGCATCCACCAAGATGTTACAGGAGTCACATGAAGCCCTATCAAATATGGACCTCCTGGGGGAGGGTAGGAACATGTAAAATTCTTGCTACCTAACATTACCTAATTTTAAAATCTGCTAGAGTGATGATGTGCTTTATCAGCAGTGTCAGTTAAAAATTCTTATTAGATAAAATTATATCATTAACCCCTTGTTAAAAAATAGTCTCAATTCAACTGGTTACATTCCAATTCTTTCCATAAATCTATTCACTGAGCTTTACAATGAAGTTGTGATTTTAACTGTGTAAGGCACTGGTACTCTAAATTATCATATGCATTTGTCTTATTTTAAAGAAATTGCATTTTTTTTTTGAGGTGGAGTCTTGCTCTGTTGCCCAGGCTGGAGTGCGGTGGCGTGCTCTTGGCTCACTGCAACCTCCGCCTCCTGGGTTCAAGTGATTCTCCTGCCTCAGCCTCCCAAGTAGCTGGGATTACAGGCACCCACCACTCCCAGCTACTTTTTGTGTTTTTAGCAGAGACAGGGTTTCACCATGTTGGCCAGGCTGGTCTCAAACTCCTGACTTCAGGTGATCTACCCTCCTTGGCCTCCCAAAGAGCTGGGATTACAGTTGTGAGCCACCGTCCCGGCCAAGAAATTGAATTTTAGGATCTATTACTATGACAGCATCTACCACTAATGCTCTCTTCCTTCTTCCCTTCCATCTCTTCTTACTTCCTACAGTTCTTTCTCCAGCCATCCTTTATTTCCTTCATCAATAAGATGTAAGAACCACAAGAATTCTTGCCTATGCGATAAAACGATTTTTTGTCATTATATCATGAAACAGCTTTTCACTTATTATCTATGTTTCTGATAGAAAATTCACTTATTAGGGTCTAAATAACATTTATATGTTATCTTATTGCTGGGGGCAGTCTCTACTATTTTATGCATTATACTTACCCTGGCTTTTTTTGTATCTTGATATTTTGTGGTTTGTTTTTTCGATTCAATTCATTCCCATTCTTGAACCACTTGAATCTGAGAGAGGAGTATTCAGAACTAGTTTCACACCGAAGGACTAGTTTGGAACCTGCAGCCGATTCCTGGCTTTTCATCTCTTTCAATCGGGGAGGCAAGGCTAAAAGAAGAAAAGAGAACGAAAAACAATTCTGATCAGCAGGCAATCTTTCAAAGAGAAACATTTAATCTGGAGTTAGCCTGATCAAGGCACCATTCCAAAGGTTTTATTAACAGAGAGAAAAACAATTTCCAAATGGATGAACGAAAATGGATCTCATCTTGGAGAAAAATAAAATGCCCAAATAAAATATACTCAGAAGAAAAGAGAGAACCAAGATTAGAAAATTATCCCTTAAAATATTCTAGATAGTTACTTCTTCAAGCTTTATATTCTCTGATGCCATTAAGAATCCTGAATGTTGGTAATTTCAAAGAGCCAAAAGTCTGTGTTAAAGGAGCATATGTAGGCCAGGCGCGGTGGCTCACGCCTGTAATCCCCCAACTTCGGGAGGCTGAGGCAGGAGAATCACTTGAGCTCAGAAGTTGGAGACCAGTTTGGGCAACATGGTGAAACCCCACCTCTATGAAAATACAAAAATTAGCCTGGCATGGTGGCATGTGCCTGTAGTGCCAGCTACCTGGGAGGCTGAGGTGGAAAGACCACCTGAGCCCAGGAGGTCAATGCTGCAGTGAGCTGTGATCCCACCACTGCACTTCAGCCTGGGCAACAGAGTGAGATTCTGTTTCAAAAAGAAATTTAAAAAATAAAATAAAAAATAAAAAGGAGAATATGTAACCGGGCCATTATTTTTAAAGCATGTTCACATCCCAAATCACAGTGTATCACAGTTCTGTGAATAGGCGCAGGAAGCATCACATCCATTTTTAAAATCGGGAAGTTTAATTTCAGAGATAAGTAAGTGGCTGACTTTATCCATGGTTACAAAGTTTGTGGGTACTCGGAGCTAGGGCTCATTTCACTATCCTGTCATCAGAGGGGACCAAAGAACACAGAAAAACCATCATTCTTAACAATGGCTCCTTTCTTCAAGACAGAAATTCTCTGATGCTATCACTCTTTGACTGGACCTACATAGTTGCTATCCCATACACAATGAATGGACGATTCCAGATGACCACTACTCGAAACAAATTCTCTCTTTGATTGGATTTAGTGCATCTAAATAGTCTCAACAGAGACTGTGAGTACTTAAATTATGCATTAACTTGGAGAATAAATTAAACACCTACATACCATTCTTATTTTAAGCACGACTGCTTAAAAATGTCTACTGAAATACTTACAGATAAAATGTTACAATATCTGAGATTTGCTTCAAGATAATATGGTGGTGGGGAATGGATAGGCATAAAGGTGAAAAACAATTACCAAGAAGCTGATAACTGTGGAAGCTGGGTAATACGGATGTGTGGTGGTGTGTTACGCAATTCTATATAGTATGTCTAATTCTGTTTATCATAGACATTTCTTAAAAGCATAGATGAATAAATTTTCCTCTGTACACATCATTTCACTTAATAATCAACAAACGTCACAGAACCTGAGAATTCAATAACTCTCAGTTTCCTCTGAGTCTCAGAAAAGCCAGCTACAAAATCTACTTCTGCTCCAGTTCAGGAATGTTAAACAGGAACTCCCAGAAAACAAACCCAGGCAAATGAGTCTGTACCTCCCTGATTCAGTACCTAATTATTCACTGGGTAAGGGGCTCAAGACTCCAAGGACAGTAATCAGGGTCACCTAACCATGAACAGGAAATAGAGGACCTTTCCTACTCAGGGAACTCTATTTGTTTTTCTATGATTCTGCCCTTGCCAAGTAAATCCTAAAAATGTCAAGAATGAACATATGAAGTTTCCAATAAATTTCAGAAAAAAATCATTTGAATGCTGTGATTTCTTAGCAGTACCCCTACAGTTACATATCCCCCTTTTTATTTATTTGGTGGCTGGGAGATGAGGTGGAGAAGCAGGCATTTAATGTAGTAGACACACTGGCAAATTAGAAAACTTATTTTAGCTGTTCCTAGCCCTTGATACCTGATTATTTTGTCTGGTTCTTTTTTTTTTTTTTTTTGACAGCTTGAAAATATTTTTTTCTGAAGAGCTTTCATAGAAGTCTTTTTAAAATGTGGTTCATGAATCTCTGTTTTGCAGGTTTTTAAAAACAGAATAAATTATCATGTATCTGAAATAGTGTCTACCTATTTCTGTTAACTCCTTAAGACCATTTTTAATTTTGTGAGCCTGGTGATGAAATTTATTTATTTATTTATTTAGACAGGATCTTGCTCGGCTGCACAGGCTGGAGTGCAGTGGCATGAACATGGTTCACTGAAACCTCCACCTATTGGGCTCAAGGGACCCTCCCACCTCAGCCTCCCGAGTAACTGGAACCAGAAGTGCATGCCACCATGCCTGGCTAATTGTTGTATTTTTTGTAGAGACAGAGTTTCGCCATGTTAGCCAGGCTGGTCTCCACATCCTGGGCTCAAACAATCCGCCTGCCTTGGCCTCCCAGAATGTTGGGATTACAGGTGTGAGCCAATGGCCTGGTGAAGGGTTTTAAAGAAACAAATATGCTGGCGCTAAATGACACCAAAAAAACTGGTTTACATATATTAAGAAAAATACATTGCCTCATTAATTTATGTATAAACTGAAATAACTAGTTTGAATTCTTCACCCCTCTGAATTTTACATTTAACTTGGGAACACACAAGAACTTCCAAGGTTTATTCCCTTGTCTGTAAGCAAAATGCCTTATACATGAATTTTCTTCTCTGCTGCCCCTGAGATAGCAAGACTAACGCCCCCTTCTTCCTATTCCTCCTCAGCCTACTCAACATGAAGATGACAAGGATGAAGACCTTTATAATGATCCACTTTCACCTGATGAATAGTAAATATATTTTCTCTTCCTTGTAATAATTTCTTTATGTTACTGTATTATAAGAATACCATATATAATACATACAAGTTAAAAATATTTATTAATCAACTGTAGTATCGATAAGACTTTCAGTCAACAGTAGGCTATTAGTAGTTAGGTTTGGGGGGGTCAAAAGTTATTCTTAAATTTTTGACCACACAGGGGATTGGCACTCCTAATGCCTGCATTGTCTGAGTGTCAACTGTACTTCAGATACCTTTGCTTTAAGGACCATGTTTCCCCACTTACCACTCCATATATTTGCTTATCGATATAGTCTAAACGTAAATCTATGGAGACTTTGTTTTCTTCCACTTTGATAAACATTTTATCATAAAATCAGTTTGCTTCTCTCTTTCCTTCTTTTCTCTCATTCCCTCTTTTCTTTTCTCTCTCTAGCTCATCTCTCCTTCCTCTTCACCTTCTATCTTCATTAGTTTATTTCTTATTTCTGTATTAGGGATCTTGATTTCAAACATGAGGAAACAATACGACAAATTCAAAATGAGAGATATTCTATAAAACAACTGAAGTAGGCTTTAAAATCAATGTAATAAATAACAAAAGAAGACTGTGAATGTGATCTAGATTAAAGGAGATTAAAGAGACATGGCAAGTCAATGCAATGTGGAGCTACTGATTGGATCCTGCTCCAAAGGAAAAAGAGCTATATAGGATATTTTTGGGACTACTGGGGAAATGTGAATAAAAATATTGTATCAAAATTAAATTTCTCAAGCGGGAGCACTGCATTGTGGTTACGCAAAGGAATCTCCTTGTTCTTAGACAATATCTGCTTAAGCATTTAGGGGTGAAATGTCATGATGTCTTCAACTAAACTTTAGATGGTTTAGCAAATAGAAATACATTTATACATATACATACTAACACATACAGAGGAAAAAAAAATCAGGAGCTTTGGTCTATCTCTGATTTTCTGCCTTTCTCATCTGATATTTCTGCCATTAGATAAAAGACCTAGGCTTCATTAAGTACGCGTGTGTGTGTGTGTGTGCATTAGTCTGTTCTTTTTTCTTTTTTTCTTTTTAACTTTTATTTTAGGTGCAGCAGGTACATGTGCAGATTTTTATATGGGTAAATTGTTGCAGGGGTTTGCTGCACGGATGATTTCATCGTCCAAGTAATAAGCATAGTACCTAACTGGTAGTTCTCAAACGTCACGTTCCTTTCACCCTCTGCTCTCAAGGAGGTTCTGGTGTCTATGGTTTGCTTCTTTATGTTCATGTCATTAAGTATTTTTAAAGTCTTGGTTAATTTGCAGTCATGAAAGAAATTCTTGTAAATATTTGAGTTAATAATTTATAAGTTAAATTTAATTAATTAATAATGATAATATTTAAATTCATTTAAATTATTTAAATTCTGCAAGCGGTATTGCATTGAAATGCTCACATGGTTCATCCTCACAATCGTGACTTCAGGGCTCTACCCCACTAGGTCTTTTGATGGAAGGAAACCAATCACTCATTGGGCAGGTCAACATTTCTCTTTTTCTTTGGGGTCCATACGCGGAGTGGTACATCCCTTGCCTTATGAGATGCTCTACAATGCAATGAGGCAGAGACCTTCAGATCCAAGGTCCTTCTTAGCTAAAATACCCCCTCCTAAGCTGACCCTGATGTAGGAACATTTCTCGATGTTTGGGGTTCAAGGATACCTCTAGTGACCAGCCTGAATTTCTCTCTCTTGCACATAGTTTCAAATCCATCAGATGTGGAAAAGTTCATGGCTACTCTAACTTTGCATCCCTAGAGGTCCAGGTGTAATAATGTGCCTGCTGCATCCTCCTGGGGTAACTTCTATGACATGAGGATATCCAGCTTTTCAGAAAACAGCTCTCTTAAGATGGTAACTCAAAATCCTCCATAGCATAAGTGAAGAAACACATCTGTGTACTAACAACAGAGCTGCACAATTGCATCCTTGACCTATGAGTGTTCTGCTGTCAGTGGTACCTTCTAGACAAGGACTATACAAAGTTTCTCACTTACTCAGGGCAGAGCTCAAATTCAAGTATCAAGAACACAGGGCAAAACTTTTAAATCTTTTTTTGTCTTTGTGGATATTATTTCAAACTTTTTGTCTTCCAGGACTACTGGAATAGCCCTGAATATTTCACAGATTCTTATAAAAGTGCAAACTAATATTTGAGCCCATGTGGTTTGTATGATTTTCTTCATCTATCCATAATGAGTCAATTTTCAACAGAGTAAATTTTTTGTCAGAGATTATATAAATAGCTATCTGTTAATAGAATTCATTTTCAATGTATACATGTTTCTCAGGCATATGGTTTACTCATATGAAACAATCTCATTTATTTCACTGAAATAAAACCTATTCACCAAGTATCTTCTAATACCCAGGAATAACTTTATAAGGTCAATGGTAGTTCCTAAACTTAGGGTCAATTCTTGTTAACTAAGTACTCAAATTATAAAAGTGCAAAAACATTTTTACTTGTCTTGCAAGTCTTATCTAAGCATAAAAGGTCTGTTAATTAAAAACTGGTTGAAGGCAAGCTCAAGGGTAAGTTAATGCTTCAAATGCAGGAGGTGTTCCGAAAATCTTAAGCATGATTTAATTGTATTTGGTCTACCGCAGTTCATAATTTTACTTTCTACATGTTTCTAGAGAGGCGGTAGTTCCACACCCTGAAACAATTTAATAACAGAGCAAGTTTTAAGCAGTCTGTGCCTAAATCTATTTCAAACTTGCTTGACATTAATATAAACATATCCACACCCTTAGAAATGCATCAACAGAGGCACACAGTCAAGTGCAAGGAACAGTCTTTTAAAAGAGACACGCAAATGCCGTCAGAGCAATGCCACACATTTCACAGGCGCTTCTTTTGAATACTTCTTTTTACAGGTTTTAAGTGTTTTCAAAGATTTTAAAAGATCACAAATATACTCTTCTGATTCTAACTCAAAACATGCAGGTATACGAAGTATACTTCCAAAGTTTACTTTTGTACTCTGCTTTTCCTATTTGCTATGTCACACAAGTTAGGAAAAAAAGTGGTTATAATCAAAAAATACTTATATTTCATATTCTGACCACCACAAAAACTCAATGCAACATGTTCATTTATTCCAATAATTTAATGAGTGAATAAATACTTGTGGTAAGGGCAAAATAAATTTCCAAAAAAAAAACCTCATTCATCTAAGCAATCCTCTTGTTTTAATCATCTACTGTGCCCTTATTTTTCAAATATTATCCGTGCAGCTATATCAAATACTGCACTGTATTGTTAAGAACAGGAAACAAATTTTAGCATGTGTATGCTGCAGAGATATGCTGATGGCATGTGACACTAGATAAGTTGTTATTTCTGGTCTCTGAAGGATCTGACAATGCAAAGCTAGCTCATATCTTTACTCTCCACGTTTGTGCAGCTAATCTGAAGAGCCTCAACACATTGAACAAATTACACAGGAAACCTGCAAAATATTATCAAGTAACAATGAGCTTTCAGCTATGATCCCAGCTAAGTCTTCCCTGCATAAATGTGTAAAAAGCCCACCATCACATATGTGCAGATCCCACAGTGACAACCGGTGACTGACAATCATGTTAGCTAATGAAAACCACACGAATACCATTAATCAATCCTCTATGCAGGATGTCCTTTGGTATTAACCATGACTATTAAGTCATGTTAGAAGTAGATAAATTACTATGGAGTGTCTCCAAAACTCCCCCGATCATATTTTTCCCTCCTTGTACTATCTCACGAAGTTGATTACAGTCCTGCAACAGAGTGGATAAACTTTGTGCTCTTCCATCTGGTCTTCTCTTCTGAGCTGCACTCACAAATTTGGCTATAAAAGGGAAAGTTTGTCTTATCAGATGAAAATGTGTAAATATAGCTGTGTCAAAGGCAGCACATTCTAGTGGTAACGGTATTTCGGAATGCACCTAGGTTTTAATGTCCTGCTACTGATGCAGTGGGTGATGTTGAGTTACATCCTGAATCGCCCAACAAGATCATTATTTGTTGCCACCTGTGGTGATGTTGTGCTCACCCCACCCTGTGCTCTAGCTGAATCAGGCTTCAGACAGAATGTTCTTGATTCAAGTTAAATAGAGTTCCCTGTGAGCTGGAATGGAGTTGCTATTTGTCCCTGCCTATTGAGGAAGGAGGATGGCACCTTCATTTGAAATAAAAGTTGCCATAAAATTCAGTATTTTGTTACAATATATTCTCAAGCTGACTCTGTTTACCACTGGCAGCAAACTAAATCCAACCAGCAAACACGCTGGGAATAGGCTTCAAAGTAGGGTTAAGATGGCTGGACTCTGGAAATTCCATTCTAGCAGTTCCATGTCCAGCTCCTTATGTAATGCAACGATGTGTATATGAACTACTGAATAATTTCTTTGCAAGCACATCACATGCATAGAACGTGTCATTATACAACAGAAAAGAATAAAATTGGGGGCACTATTTCAGCATTTTACTTCTAACACTCATCATAGTGGTGCCACTACCGCCAAAGTTGGCTTCTTACTAGTGCTTCATTTTAATTTCCCAAAGATATTGGTTTCCTTTGGTGGGAGATTTTACATACGGATGTCCTCCAAGTTTCACTTCTCACAATTAACTGCTACACAATGACTGAAACAGTATGATTCTTTAAGATATTTGATTTGAGGGTATGAGCCACAATCAGCTCAGTTAAACAGTATGCTTATGCTAAGGCCATTGAAGATGATTAACCATATTCTCCATCTGAAAACCATACTCAACTGACTGCATTTAAAAAACATGTAGAGGGCTGGGCACTGGTGGCTCACACCTGCAATCCCAGCACTTTGGGAGGCCGAGGCAGATGGATCACTTGAGATCAAGAGTTCAAGGCCAGCCTGACCAACATGGTGAAACCCCATCTCTACTAAAAATACAAAAATTAGCCAAGCATTGTGGCACACATCTGTAATCCCAGTTACTAGGGAGGCCGAGGCATGAGAATCACTTGAACTGGGGAGGCGGAGATTGCAGTGGGCACGCCACTGCACTCCAGCCTGGGTGACAGGGCAAGAGTCTGTCTCAAAAAACAAAACAAAACAGAACAAAAAACCCACATGTACAAACAGAGGGCCATTCAAGGAATTTATCCCTACTAAATCAAACAAGGGTCAGTGAGTCAATAGTAGGGGGTCACAGTCCCTATTTGGAGGGTTAGGCTATTTCCTGACTGTGTATGTATCCATTTTGATTGATACTATACCTAAACATCAAAATTTCTAAATTTATTGGATGGAAGATATACAGGAGCTCAGGCTCTCCTAACCCAAAGTAGGACTTCAAGTGTCTGCTGACAGGATGAGGAAGAATCTGGAAGACACTGACAAAGAAGAAACCCAGGTGCAAAATGATTCCAGAGGCCCCATCTAACTTCTCTATGTCTTTTTATTATTTGGAATCGTGGGGCCCTGTGACATTGCTTGTGTTCTGCATGCCACTGGGCTAGGACTCTCATGCTGCTCTGCCATCAGACACTAACAAAAATGACACGTAAATCTAACTGGAAAATGGTCAAGTAAGTCGTATTATCTTTACTTTGAAGTTTTCATGTTCTGTATTTCTCTTGTCTGGACATCACTGTCGGAGAACTCTCAAACTGGACCCTGCCTCAGCTGAGACCCTGGTCATGTTCCTTGCTAGCTCACTTATTTCACCTAATTTCAGAGTCTACGCAGTGTGCTCAGATGGTTCTTGTATTATTGCAAGAAGAGCACATTACCTTCTCCGCTTTAATTTTTTTTTTTTTTTTTTGGAGGCAGAGTCTCACTCTGTTAGTCATGCTATGTGATCATAGTTTACTGCAGCCTCAGAATCCTAAGCTCAAGTGATCCTCCTGCCTTAGCCTCTCACATAGCTGGGACCATAGGCACAGGCACACACTGCCACGCTGGGCTTTTTGTTTTGTTTTTTTGTATACAGAGATTCATGTTGTCCAGGCTGGTCTCAAACACTTCAAGCAATCCTCTTCAAGGAATCCTCTTGCTTCAGCCTCCCAAAGTGCTGGGATTATAACTGTCAGCCACCATGCCTCCTATGCCCTCAAGTCAAAGTTGCTCTTCTCCATTGATTGACCACTGTCTACAGGATGCTGGTTTGCTCCCTTAACTGTTAATGTGCCTTGTTGTCACTACATATCCCCAAAGTTACCATTTGGTCATATCTCCTTTCATCTGCAACAGTTCTGGTATGCATTTCACGTAAGGTACATAATGATTGTTTCCATTTACAGGTGAGGAGATGGAAACTGATAGGGGAACTTACTGTCGTAAGTCTAACAAGCTGCAGAACCAAAACTTAAACCTAGGACTTTTTACCATACCTAGTTGTTTATCTACAGAGTTTGAAGTGGAGGCAGAAAATGGAGAGAAGGACAGTAGATTAAAAATCTGGGAAAAGGCCGGGCACGGTGGCTCACGCTTGTAATCCCAGCACTTTGGGAGGCCGAGGCGGGCGGATCACGAGGTCAGGAGATCGAGACCATGGTGAAACCCCGTCTCTACTAAAAATACAAAAAAAAATTAGCCGGGCGTGGTGGCAGGCGCCTGTAGTCCCAGCTACTCGGAGAGGCTGAGGCAGGAGAATGGCGTGAACCCGGGAGGCGGAGCTTGCAGTGAGCCGAGATTGCGCCACTGCAGTCCAGCCTGGACGACAGAGCGAGACTCCGTCTAAAAAAAAAAAAAAAAAATCTGGGAAAGATCACTCCATTTCATAGCCACTACAGTAAATTTTTTTGTTCTTATAATGAGCTTTATAAACCAAATCACCTCTCCACATTTATCTGTGAGAAATTTACAATACTGTAAAATTCTACAAGGGAAAATGAATGCAGGTTTATTAGGTAAGATAATTTTTCAGCCTGATAATTGAAATTAGTTATTTATTGAAATTAGCAATCTCCCTTTTCTATATAGTTCTTTGCCCTGTACTTCACAGTTAGGGGCTAAAGATAAAAATCTTAAAAAACTATAATATATTTTCAAAGCCTATGAGATGAAGTTAAAGTCTTTTTTATTTATAGTATATCTATATATAGTATATATAGTAGTATGTAATATATACGTATTATATATATAGTACTTTCAACAATAAATGCCTTTGAATAATAATAGCTGATACTTATTGAGTATCTACTATGTGCCAGGCATTGTTCTAAGAGCTTTATGCTCATTAACGTTTTTAAGTTTTATGATAACTCCAGCAGATATGTATTACTATCATTATCCCCAACTTACAGATGAAGAAACAGAAACAGAGAGGTAAAGTAACCTGTCTGTAGTCACATGGCTGGTATACTATCAAGTCAGTATCTGAACCCAGGAAGTCTGACTCCAGAGCCCTAGTTCTTAACTACTAGACAATGTGCTAAAGATTTTATTTATTGATCTATCAACAGGGACCATATTTTCCTCACAAAACCTGGGATACACCACATGACATTATTTCTGCACTTATTCCATGTGCAAAAGACAGTCTGAGAAATATAGTAGATAGGCAAAATTGCTGAATTTTCTGAGCTACTTGGATGATTTACGGGGAAATAAAACAAGACAGTACTTGCAACTGGCATTAAAAAAAATCTTTTTAACTATGTAGCTGTCTATCTGTCATATGCCAAATGCCACAAGGGTGAACGATGCTGTATCTCACTCCTGTGTTCACTGCGATGTGATAACCCCCACGTGAGGATACAGCAACACAAGTGTCTTAATGGATTAATGTTGTTCTTTCGAGGTGTAAAGGCAATACACCGTGACAATGAATGCTGGAGCAAATCACTGCGCCGTGGCCAGCAGCTGGAAGGTAAGTGTTCAACAGGCCCGCCTAATTGATTCTGTCACCACAGCTGCCCCCAATTATAAGAACGTCTCATTCTCGGACATAAAGATGTCCAGCAAGCTTCACTGAAGGCAGTCAACTCACAGGGTTAAAATGGATCCAGTACAATTTTACCTAATTGATGTGTAGCAAATTTCATGTGACATAAGCTTATAAAAATGACTTTTTCCACTGTCATAAAACAGGATTTTTTTCTTACGTGTTATACATACCAGCCATATTCACTTCCAAAATGTTAAACAGAAACATTGAGAAACATCTAGTTACTAAAATTTAATATATATTTACTTATTCTCTTTTTTTTTGTTTGTTTTTTGTTTTTTTTTTTTTTTTTTTGAGACGGAGTCTTGCTCTGTCGCCCAGGCTGGAGTGCAGCGGCTCACTGCAAGCTCCGCCTCCCGGGTTCACGCCATTCTCCTGCCTCAGCCTCTCCGAGTAGCTGGGACTACAGGCGCCCGCCACCACGCCCGGCTAATTTTTTGTATTTTCAGTAGAGACAGGGTTTCACCGTGGTCTCCATCTCCTGACCTCGTGATCCGCCCGCCTCGGCCTCCCAAAGTGCTGGGATTACAAGCGTGAGCCACCACACCCGGCCTATTTACTTATTTTCTTATTGTCAAGTTTTTTTTTCTGTTCTGATGTGTTGCTTAGGTAAATTTAGCACATTAACATGATTTTGATATGTTAATATTTGTCTTTATAACAATTTCTTCTTTGCTCAAGTTGAATTACATTTAATTTATGTCACTAAAATTCTCTTTTTTATTTAAAGAAGAAATGTACTTACATGTTCTAAACTAAATTCCCAGGTAAGATGAGTTAGCACTTGATTATAATTAGTTTTAAACAATGATAACTATGTGAAAACTTTTAAGTAGTGCATATAAATGAACAAAGTCCCTGAGTCATGATCTAAGAACATTAGTTCCCTATAATCTATTTTTCACGTAGCCATTTAAAACTTATTCCTTCTGTGAAAAAGAAAAATTTTAGCAGAGCTAATTCTGAAATAAATGTGTCCTTTCAGGACTTCTAAAATCTGTTTGTTATTTAGTCAGATCTACTTTCTTAGTAATTATGGCTTTCTGATTTTTTCATTTTTGTCCACAGATGACTTATTAAAGAGAATGATACTAAAACCTTAGTACCTGCCAGGATTGAAAGCCTTCTTTACTCGTTGAGGCCTACAATATCAAAGTTAAATTTCTCTCTTCTCTGGTCACTACAGTTTTAAGTAAGCAATGTTGCATTCCTTCTTCAGCAGAGTCCACATTTGACTTTCTAAGGACCTTTAAAACCTTCTTGCACTCTTAAGCAGGTCCATGGACAACCTAACAATTGAATTCTTATCATTTTACTTCTACCCCACAGGAAAGATCAGGGAAGGCAAATTCCTTATCTTAGGGTTCCCAGTGACATGAATTTGCTGAAGAGGTGGAAAATAACCAAAATCAAATTAAACAGATTGTTGACAGTAAGAAACTTGGTGCTACATTATTCTGTGACTACATTCTGTGGCCAATATAACTACAAGGCTGCTGCACTTTCCCATACAGTTCTCTGAAGTCAAACTGTATGATGGAAGTCAGTGCCCTTTGGTGTCATAAAACACACAAAAAGAAATCCCAATAAGAAAGAATCCAAATGTGTAGTCTCCCCTATTTTACATAAAGCATAAATTCCTTAAAGAATCTTTTGAAAGTGAAAGCGAGCTGCTTCCTATACATTCTGACACAATCCACTGACTCCAGAATGTAATACAATTTTCTCAGCACAAAGACTCAAAAATGTTACATGAAAGAAGTCAAAATGAAGCTCACTTAGCATGTCAACATGTCGTTTTCCTTACCCTACTATTAGCTACACTGGAGACCTTACTTGGATTGCACCACCTTGTGTACAACTTTCTTCGTGCTGAAACGAGATCATGTATGAAAGTACTTTGTAAACAGTAGGTTAAATAGTGGTAGTCTAGAAATGCCTTCTGGGTGAACCCAGGGTAGGGCATTGATGGTGAAATTTGCATTCTCTGAAGGGAGCTTTAAACAATTTAACCATGAGCTCTCTATATTTTAATTTCCTTTAATAACACGATCAGTTCCAACCATGAATTTCATTAATTCCCCATGAATCCCTAAAGACACTGTCACTCCACTAGAAATACCTTTTGTTTTGCTTGTTTTTACTTAGAAAGAAGGTCAGATTCTTTGTTAATAGTTTATAAGTCCATGAATTTAAACTACTGAACTCTACAATAACATCTTGAGCTTTTGCCATAAGCTTGATAGACCCTATCAAAAAGAATGGAGACCGGAAACGTAGGTAAAGTACTTGTTTGGTCTGCAGGATGAAGCAGTCACAAAATTACTCTGAATCTCAATCATCTTGAGCAGAAAAAGGAGGGGAAATAGCACCTGCCACACCTATTTCAATACAGTTGTAAAAACCTAATTAAAAAGAGTAACAAAAGCATTTTGCATATTTTAAAAATTAATATTATTAACTCTGATTTAACCACCACCATCTATAAATATCTAAAAAAAAAAAAAAGCCAGAAAATGTTAGGTTATATAAATCTAGATGGCACAAAATTACATAACAAATATCTGAAAAACTACATATACTTTTGGTCATTCTTGAGAGACCAAAAAAAAAAAAAAAAAGCAGCTGGAAACTATCAAGAAAAGTCACCAAAATGCTCAACGGAAAGGGCAGCCAATATAAAAGATACACTAAACATTATAGAATCATACAGACTGATACCAGGAAGGCCAGGAAGAAAGTAACTGTTCTTTAAAGTCATGAAATCTTAGAAAGAGCAAAAGCATTTTTTGAGAATTTGCAGAATACTGCAATTCTCAGAAAACCTTGAAGCATGAAATACACAGTCTTAGAATAAAAAAGGAAGTGCAGTTTTGCACAATACAAAATATAATTTGGAAAATGCTTATTCATGGGGGCTACACAGCAAAATGACTCAGGAAACAACACAAAGGAGAAAACATGGGCTTTGAAGTCGGGTTGACTCAGGTTCTGATTCCAATTTTCCCACCTAAAAGTCTTGTGGCTTGGCCAAGTCCATCTATTACCTAGGTGAACTTCATTCTCACCTGCAAGGTAAGTTTACCTTCCACAGGACGGAGTGAGAGAATCAAAGAACTGTATCCCATACTTTGAATAGGATACTGTCACACACACAATAAGCATCAATAGCTCATTTTATTTTAATAGCAAACTCATAAGGAATTAATTAAATTCATGGGTGGAACTGATCATGTTATTAAAGGAAATTTAAATATAGAGAGCTCAGGCTGGGCGCCGTGGCTCACACGCCTGTAATCCCAGCCCTTTGGGAGGCTGAGGTAGGCAGATCACTTGAGCCCAGGAGTTTGAGACCAGCCTGGGCAACATTGTAAAACATCATCTTTATAAAAAATACAAAATTAGCCAGGTGTCGTGGCATGTGCCTGTAGTCTCAGCTACTCAGGAGGCTAGGATGGGCAGATCACTTGAGCCCAGGAGGTTGAGGCTTCAGTGAACTGAAACCATCCCACTGCACTCCAGTCTGGGTGACAGAGCAAGACCCTGTCTCAAAAACAAATAAAACAAAACAAAACAAAATAAAATAAAATAGAGTTCATGGTTAGATTATTTAAAGCTCCCTTCAGAGAATGCAACTTTCACCCTCAGTGACCTACCCTGGGCTCACCCAGATGGCACTTCTCAGACTACCACTATTTAGCCTACTGTTTACAAAGCACTTTCATACACAACTTCCCTTTAGCACAAAAGGCTGTAAGATGGTGCAGTCCAAGTAAGGTCTGCAGTTTAGCTAACAGTATTGTACCAATGTTAATTTCTCAGTTTTGATCAATATAGCAAAGCTATGTATTATTAAACCAGCTGAATAAAGAGTATAGGAGAACTCTCTGTCCTATATTTGCAACCCCTCCATAAATCAAAAATTATTTCTCCTAAAACTCAAGATGACTCAACTCAATTTATGTCTTTTGAATAAGTGTCTCTTTTGAATAATAAGTTAAGTATCCCTCTTCCATGTGTCTATAAAACCATTATTATTCCATTTAATATAAGGTATTTTATCTCTACAGGTGTTTGTTTCACTTAGGAGACAGAGGCTCCTGGAAGTTAGGGGCTTTATTATTTTAATGCATCTTTTATCCTAATAACTAGCACAGTGCTCAATAATGTTTACTGAATGGAAGAACGAATAAGCAAAGTCAATCTGTGATTCAAACACTCCATATCAAGTGAGCTACTAGTTTAATGCACAGGATTTATGTAAAAACATATTGAATTTATCAGGGTTATCGCTACCTTTATTACTCTATCATATTAGCCCATGATATGGTCTGTTCCTAGCCAAACACATTAGAACGCTCTATATTCTTCTTCTGGCATCCAACTAGTATCTAGATCCTGCCTTATTCATGTAGATAACTGGCTTCATTCCCTTAGGAATTTGTCAGTACTCATTCATTCAACAAATATTATTGTGCATCAGTTACATTGCTCTCACTGTTTTAAGTACTGGACATACAGAATTGAGTAAGAAAACCAAGAGCCTTGTTCTCCTGGAGTTGACATTCTGGTTAGGGGGCAAGAGATAGAGACTTTATTAACCAATTAAATTTCTTTCACAAGCAATTTATTTGTAAAATAAAGCCTTCCTCTTTACAATCTGAGAGCACAAAAAGTTGTTAAAGTAGCTATATCCTTTCCACTTAATCATGCAACATAACTTCCTTTTCTATTTAAATTGAAGCGTTGAGAACTGATCACTAAATCGGTATATAACCAACTAACATTAATCAGTTGAACACTGCTCAATGGGTATTATGTCATTTGGAAAGTGTTTATTCCTAATAACAACTTATTTTCCTTACTAAAACAAGTATTTATTAAAAATTACTAAGATATTATATTCTCAGTACTGCATTATACGATGTTACAATTTTACCATTTCAGGGCTAAATATAAATAGTGCAATAGGCTGATTAAAAGCCTGGGTCAGACAAACCCAATTTGAAGTCTTAGTCTCCCATATGCTAGTTGTTTGAGCTTAGACAAATTATTTAAATTCTCCAAGCCTCATTTTACATTTTCTAAAATGTAAATGAAATAGAACCTATCTCATAGGGCTACTAAAATGATTAGATAAGATATTGCAATTAAAGCACATAGTAGTCAGTGTGTATCACATTGCAAGCACTCAACAAATGTTGGTAGCTATTCTTCTTATATTACCACTTAGGTTCTCAGAAAATTTTAGCAGTTTATGAAGCTCTCTAAATTAATATAAAGTTTTTAAATAACTGCCCACTTAGAGCTGAGACAAGTGGAAAGAAATTCATTCCTGTAGCAGGCAGAATAATGGCTCCCAAAGATCCTAAATCCTGATCCCCAGAACCTGTGAATATGTTACCTTACACCGCAAAAGGGACTTCACAGATGTGATTGAGACCTTGAGATTAAGGATCCTAACATGGGGAAATTACGCTACACAGTCATTCCTCACTAACTGTGGGGGATCGGCTCCAGGACCCCCTGCAGATACCAAATCCACAGATGTTCAAGTTGCTTACAGACGACTCCTTATCAGCATCTACAAAACTCATGCGTAGGAAGGGCTGACTGTACTATCCAGGTTCACCCAATCTAATAGTGTGAATCCTTAAAAGGAGATTATCTTCCCTTGGTGCAGTCAAAGAGGAATAGTCAGAGATGTCATGTTGTTGGCTTAGAAGTAAGAGGAAGGGAAGCCCCCCTAGAAGCCAAAAAAGGCAAGAAAATGATTTCTCTCCTAGAGCCTCCTGCAGCCCTGCCAACACTTCAATTTTAGCGCAGTGACACTCCTCGCAGAACTCTAACATTTAAAACTGTAAGATAATAAATTCATGAACTCATGTTGCTTTAAGCCTCAAAGTTTGTGGTAATTTGTTACAGGAGCAATAGAAAACTAATACAGTTCCCAAGGAGAAATCAATTGTGTTGATTTTCTGATATTGGCAACTGCAGAACTCATCTCATTAATTAATACGCAGGACCTTAGTACATAAAAATAGATAAACTAGAGTGAGGTAGAAGAATTAGCTACATGTCACTTCACCTCCATACCCTCCTGTTCAAGGTTCAAGAAACAGCCCCACACCAAAGGGATCACAGAAGCTGAGGAACGGAGGTGGAAAACCATGAGGAATTCAGGAAATGAAGTTCAATCCCAGGGGCTGACCTCAACAGCTGTGACCCAGACAACCCTTCTTTCTCTCCAGCCTCAGTTTCTTGTGTGTAAAATGAAAAGTCAGATCACCTCCCAGTGCCGTTACGCTCTAAAGTGAGCCATGAAGATCTATTCTGGGTTTTTGTACATTGTGTTTCAGGAATCCACGAGCAGAGAGTCACCGACCTAATTTTTATATTTAAACATAATTTATGAATGCTTGCATCCCAGTGGCAATAGTATACAAAAAAAAAAAAAAAAAAAGACGGAAGAAAGAACTTCTACAAAATTTTCCAAAGCTTTCAAAAGTTTTGGGTTTCAGAGCCCAGACCCAAATATTGGTAGGAATGTGCTTAAATCTGACAGTTAAGGTAACAAAACAAAATAAATTATTTTTCTAGTGACTACTACTTAAGTAGCAGTATTTTTGTCTTTGCTGATAAAAATATCATCATTTAGGAATTTTAATAAACCTAAAAATTTAATAAACCGAAAAATTTAAGCAAAACCCTCACAACAAGCCTTTACAGATTAACATTACATTCAACTCTAAGTCAAGGTCTAATGAAATCCCACACTTGGGAAGTACACACCATAGTTCTATGACATACTTCCTGTTTAAACTCTAGCTCTAAAGAAAGATATTTCTTGCATTACTTTGGTGTACCTCAAATATCTTACCTATCCCAAGGGAAAATTATAGATCAGGTCCAAAAGTCTGCAGCATATCTATTGAACAATTATCTATTTGCAATGGGAGAAATCATCCTCAAATAAGTTAAAAGCCATAGAGACATAACACTTAAGAACCTAGGTCAAACCAACCTCATGGTCATGAAGGCCGTTCCTGAACAATTGTATTGTCAGCACTGTGGGGAAAAAAATCTATCAGCAATGCAGTGGACCTCTGTGATTTAACCATCGGAAAGTACCTCTGAGAATTCAAACCCTTAAGAATTTTATCATGTTAGTGACAAAAACAAAGGAGGACAGAGAATGTCTGCAGTGGTTCTGCCAGCGTGTGTTAACGTAGTAAGTCAGACCTCAATAGACACATGATATCAGCACATGAAAAATTTGAAGCAATAAAGGACTGGCTTTTTGTGATTAAAGAGACAACCTTAGTATTATAACACATGAAGATTTTATTTAAACAGATCTGGCTGGGCACGGTGGCTCATGCCTGTAATCCCAGCACTTTGGAAGGCCGAGGCGGGTGGATCACGAGGTCAGACATTTGAGACCAGCCTGGCCAACATAGTGAAATCTTGTCTCTACTAAAAATACAAAAAAAATAGCCGGGCATGGTGGCAGGTGCCTGTAATCCCAGCTACTCAGGAGGCTGAGGCTAGAGAATCGCTTGAACCTGGGAGGCAGAGGTTGCCGTGAGCTCAGATGGAGCCACTGCATTCCAGACCAGGCGACAGTGTGAGACTCTGTCTCAAAAACAAACAAACAAGCAAACAAAAAACTGCATGAGCTAATAGGCTCATAGACCTGCCTTCCTTACCGCAAGTGGTGGCTGGTTTTCTTGCTTCCAGAACCACTTCATCTTCCTTTTATGTTAAACTATCTGGAAAAGCTGATGGCACAGATGGAGTTACAAAGAGAGCTCCTCATTTTCGTAGGAAGTGCTATAATGATGGTACATAAGAGTTTAAAACAAAGAGAGAGATGGATAAAGAAGTTAATACTGATTTCTGCTAGAAGAAAATGTCCTCAAGAACCAAGGTCTCGAAAAAAAAAAGTCTTAAAGTTTAAGGGTACAACAATTCAACTAAGTTGTTGAGAATAAATGTTAGAGCTGTAACTATGCTAGTTTTTTATTAGGTTCATTATTATTGTTGTTGATGTTCCAGTTATAGTTTCATAAGTTTTGAATTCTCTTCACCTAGCCCTACTTTTTCCAGAAGCCTCATTACTTTGTGTGTCATTTTGCAAAATGAGTTTTGTTTTGTCTTGCTTTTTTTCCAAAAAATGCAAGCATGGAGTTAGAGCAGAAATGTCTGTGGCAGGACAGGGACCTGTCAGTGGTGTTGCAGACAACTTCCCCAGGCCAGAGGTTCCCAAACCTATAACTGTACGTATGAGTCACTTGAGCAAGTTTACTAAAATGAATATGAAATATTCATGGAATCCATTGAAAGATTCTGATTCAGTAGTTCAGAGAAAAGCCTAAGAATATGCTCTTTTACATGGAATCAACCTAGGTGCCCATCGATGGTGGACTGCATTGAGGAAATGTAGTATATACACACTATGGAATATCATGTAGCCATAAAAAGGAATGAAACTGCATCCTGTGTAGCAACATGGATGCAGATGGAGGCCATTATCCTAAGCGAATTAATGCAGGAACAGAAAACCAAATACTCCATGCTCTCACTTATAAGTAGGAGCTAAACATCAAATACTCATAGACATAAAGATGGCAAAAACAGACACTGGGGACTACTAGAGCAGGGAGGGAAGGAGGGAACAGGAGTTGAAAAACCAACTATTGGGTGCTATGCTCACTATGTGGGTGATGGGATCATTTGTACCCTAAACCTCAGCACCGTGCAATATCACTCATATAACAAACCTGCATATGTAGGTTGAATATAAAATATAAGTCAAAATTATTTTTTAAAATAATACAAATATAAAATATAAGTCGAAATTATTTTTTTAAAAAGAGAAAAATATAGGGAAAAAAGAATCTGCCTTTTAAACAAAAGCATCGCAGGCGATTCTCATACAGGTGGTTAGTACGGGCACAACTTTCTCATAAATATTACACTGTGCCAGGGGCAGCCCGCTCCAAAAGCTATACGGCATTTACAGAGTTAATGTCCACCCCATAAAGTCTTTCCAGTAAAAATGGTTTTTTGTTTTTTTTTTTAAGAAAAAATGTTTAAGATTTATTGCCCTGGGTAAATTATAGGGAATTGAGACTTAATTTCACTGCTGAAAAAATTCAGAATCTTGTAGAAAGAGACAAATGAAAATTATGGTTCAATTGGCATTGGGATAGTTATCTACAAGGCTCAAATTCTTACCACTCATATTCAAAATAATAGCTAGGAGTCAATACAGGGTTTAAAAAAGTATTTTTTTAAAACAAAAAAAAGAAGAGAAAATGAGGGAAAGAGAATCAAATATTCCAAAAAGTTTCTCTTGAGCTAGACACCTCCTTCCATTTTTATGTGTCATGTGAGATGGACTATTCTCTAAGGGCTGAAAGTAATTTCATAATATTTAAACAACTGATTTAAAATAATTACATTATTTGAAAATTGCTAAGAGAGTAGATTTTAAATGTCCTCACCACAAACAAATGGTATGTGAGATGATGACACGTATGCTAAATAGCTTGCTTTAGCCATTCCAGTGTATGCATATTTCAAAACATCACATTGTATACCATAAATACATACAATTTTGTCAATTTAAAAATTAATTAAAAATAAATTTTTAAAAATAAAACACATATTAATCAGGAACACATTTATTTTGGAGAATTCCTATGAAGGTTGCTTGAAGATACTTTTTTCCTAAACTTTAAAGCTATGTAAGACAAAGAACCCATTTTAAATTTGTGCTTTCTATAAGACTAGCATATCTGGGTCCTCAGATTTAAATGACCAAATCTAAAAAATAATACTTAAGAATTATAAAAGGTGTAAGAACTGCCATTCCCAGACCAAGTTTCACCCTTATGAGAACATTCAAGCCTGACATCGGTGTCACCATTTAATCTTTACAAGAAGAGTCTCTCAAAATTTCCTTACTTTATACTTATTTTCTAGGTAACCATGAGCATTAAATGCCCACGGGGATATTATTATCTCCAGTGTAGATCTCTACTTTGAGATCCAGACTTTGTTAATGTTGCTCATCTTAAAAAGCGTAAATATCCATGCAGTTGAGCAATCCTAAAATACAACTTTTCATTTACTCACGGCCTATCTCCAGCCCACTACAAAGTTCAGTTAATTTTACTACCACCTACCCCCACTTTCCCATCCCCAACCCTTCCAGGAAGGGAACTTTTATAGTATTAGGCAATAAGCAGAGCCGATGAACTAGTAATTAGTCAACTATAAAGCAACCACAAAAGTAGGAAAGAAGAGAAAGAAGAAGTAAGCCAACCACAAGGCAATTGAACATGAAGTGAGCTAAAACATGCATCCTAGAAAAAGAGGAAGTAGCCAAGAATGAAACATCATGAAGAATGGCAATGCCTATCATGAATGTCCATGCCAGAGGGGTATGTCCAACCAGCATGGACACTAAGACAAAGGTCAATTGTGAAACCTGGGGAAAAATCTGAAGCTGGAGTTAGAAGAAGAGGTATTCCTAGGGAGCAAAGAATGGGATTTATAATCTGCTGTTCAGCTTTATTCTATGTTTGGCTTTAGATTTGTCTAGGGCTTACTTATGTTCCTGAGTCATCTGGAGTTCCCTGAAAGCAGAGAACTCCATGCTTTCAAGGTTGAAGCATAACTGATTCTCTCACAATCTGGCATTCTGAACAGGATTCAAGGTTCAGAAATTCTATCTACTAACATAGGAGAGTTATGTGGCAAAGCTGTAGTGTAAACTGTATGAAACAAAGATTACACATTGTGTTAGGCCATTCTTGCACTGCTATAAAGAAATACCTGAGACTGGGTAATTTATCAAGAAAAGAGGTTTAACTGGCTCACAGTTCTACAGGCTTTACAAGAAGCCTGATGCTGGCATCTGCTAGGCTTCTGGTGAAGCCTCAGGGAGCTTTCAATCATGACATCATGACAGAAGGCAAAGGAGTAGTGGGGGACATCACGTGGTGAAAGCAGGAGCGAGCAAGCAAGAGAGAGAGACCACACACTTTAAAATGACCAGATCTTAGCCATTATCATGAGGACAGCACCAAGGGATGGTGCTAAACCATTCATGAGAAATCCACCCCCATGATCCGGTCACCTCCTACCAGACCCTACCCCCAATATTGGAGATTATAATTCAACATGAGATTTGGGTGGGGAAAAATATACAAACTATATACCACACAGTGATCTGATCAACCACTGAATTTGAATTTTCTTAGAATTATATATTTGAGTAAGTTTATTAAAGGCCTTTTGAAGACCTGATGAAACGAGAGAGGGAAATGAGGCCTGAAGAATGTAAAATTAGAGACATAATTACAGAATGTCTCACCCACTTGGAATTTGAATAATTGCATCTATCCAACCAGATTAGTAATGGATAAAATCTATCCTGTTTAAATTTGAGAGGTTACAGCATTATGCTCCTAAGATCTTTAAAAGGTCATGCTGCTATAAAGACACATGCACATGTATGTTTATTGTGGCACTATTCACAATAGCAAAGACTTGGAACCAACCCAAATGTCCAACAATGATAGACTGGATTAAGAAAATGTGGCACATATACACTATGGAATACTATGCAGCCATAAAAAATGATGAGTTCGTGTCCTTTGTAGGGACATGGATGAAGCTGGAAACCATCATTCTCAGCAAACTATCGCAAGGACAAAAAACCAAACACCGCATGTTCTCACTCATAGGTGGGAATTGAACAATGAGAACACATGGGCACAGGAAGGGGAATATCACAAACTGGGGACTGTTGTGGCATGGGGGGAGGGGGGAGGGATAGCATTAGGAGATAGACCTAATGCTAAATGACGAGTTAATGGGTGCAACACAAAAACACGGCACATGTATACATATGTAACAAACCTGCACATTGTGCACATGTACCCTAAAACTTAAAATATAATAATAATAAAATAAAAAATAAAAATAAAAAGGCCTTTGATAAACTTACTCAAATACATAGTTCTAAGAAATCCTAACTCAGATTCCTAATGAAAAGACAGAACTGGCTGCAGAACTTAAGCAACGCCAGGTAAAGAAAAATTGAATATTGCTACAGCAAATGGTAAGGATATATATTTTATGTCCGGATATTGGGATAATAGTATCTCTTCAAGGAATATTATAGAGCAGAGGTCAGCAAAATATGGCTCATAAGCCAAATCCTGCCTACCATCTGTTTTTGTAAATAAAGTTTTATTGGAGCACACTTAGCATTCATTTGCTCTTAAATTGTCTATGGCTACTTTTGTGCTACAACTGCAGACTTGGGTCTCTACAGAAATGTTTGCAGATCCCTGTTACCGAGTCAATAAGTCATCATGGAACATCTGTAGAATTTCACCTAGCAATAAGAATTGGCAGGTTTCATAAAGACAGACAGCAGAATGGGAATAATCCATGCAGGGTCTGCGTTTTGAGGTCTAAGAACAAACTGGATATACAGAGTAGAATATTCAAAATGTTATCTGAGAATGCTAAGGGAACTAGAAACCCATTCAGATAAGGAGAGGAAGCTAAGATATACTTACGATAAATGTTGCCATTACTCGGTTCAGGCAAAACATTGTTTGCAAATGGGGATAAGATATATAGATTCGGAAAAATGGTGGAGAAATTAACCTCAAAGTCAGAAAATAAATATGTTGCAAATTCGTGGATTAATATATTATTTGATATTTATTTGGTGTGTATAATTTTATTTGATGATGATTTCCTTCTTGAGGAAAAAATGAGATGACAGATTCACCCAAACTGTGACTTTGTAGAAACCCCTTGGGTAAGAACAGTTATCAGAGAGAGGAAATGAGGCCTGTAGAATGTAAAATTAGAGACATAATTATGGAATGTCTCAACCACTTGGAATCTGAATAATTGCATCTACCCAACAGAGAAAAATGCTTCTGTTGCTGGATTAGTAACTTATAAAATCTTCTATCCTGTTTAAATTTGAGAGGTTATGGCATTATGGTCTTTATAACTATCAATGATTTTCAGCTACTGAATAATAAAGAAAGCTGAAATAAGATGTAATTGAAAGTTAGGATAGTACATTGCAGTTAAGACGACACTATGCTAGGATTAGAACTGTGACGGGATTATTATTCTTGGAGGAATGAAGTTTTGGCTTAATAAATCAAATGTGTATAGTAACAACAGAAGAAATTTTAAACGATGTCTTAGAAAATTAATCCTGTACCTCACTTATGATGTATGGATGACATTCTGTGCAATTTATTCCTATGAGGGCTCTAAGATCATTCACATTGTTTATAAAATTGTGCTGAGTTTTTATGAGGGAATTAGCAGAAAGAAGCTAAGTATGTAAATTTCAAAAATTAAGACATGGAGGAAAATAGATTTTGGAAAGACTTCAGGAGTGTGCCACTTATGTCGTAAGCATTTCTAAAATGTGTTGCAATTGTTTCTTTGAAGACAGGAAATGAGAATAATAAAAGTGGATGAGAAAAAAACACTTGTGGTAAAAAGTCAGAAGACAGGCAGATTTTAAAATGTGGGCAACTTAGGAATATAGACAAGATAGGACATAAAAGTGAACATAAAAGGACAAAAAGCTAGTAATACACTGTGTATAAAAATTACGAGGTGGGCGGATCATGAGGTCAGGAGATCGAGACCATCCTGGCTAACACGGTGAAACCCCGTCTCTACTAAAAATACAAAAAAATTAGCCGGGTGTGGAGGCGAGCGCCTGTAGTCCCAGCTACTTGGGAGGCTGAGGCAGGAGAATGGTGTGAACCTGGGAGGCCGAGCTTGCAGTGAGCCGAGATTGCGCCACTGCACTCCAGCCTGGGTGACAGAGCGAGACTCCGTCTCAAAAAAAAAAAAAAAAAATTACATGGGGTTTGGAATCAGTTTAGGGATTGAGTTCCAGCTCAGTCTCTGACTATTTTTATGGCCATGTGTGTATATTTGTAACTTAAAATGAGCATATATGGTCACTGCCTATATATAATTATTTACTGAGTTGTCTTACCATGGGAATTTTTCTACCTATTCCTTTTGACTAACTTTGAAAATTCTGCTTCTGTTGTACCTTGATTGCAAGTCACTCAATTTACTCCTGTTGGTAGTAACAAGAAAAAGACGAAACCAGAGTTTTGAAATAGACAAGAAGCAAAAGTAATGGCAAGAGGAATGGAGGTGTTTGCAAATAGAGCTTGAAGAAAGATGTGAGTAAAAGGAAACCTAGGCCTTGAAAAAAAAAAAACAAAAAACAAAAAACTAGCTTCTGCTGGCTGATACAAAGGCAAAAGAATGTAAAATTCATACATGAAGGCTGAGCTGGGGAGGTGAGAAGAGACAGGACCCAAGCAGGAAGAAGACACAAGTCAAAATCCTGAAGCTAAAACCTGAACGTCAACACCTCCTCACAGGTGCTATAAAACCACGATGGCATTGACTATTTGACTATAGACCCAGACCTTTGATAAGAAAATGCTGTTGAAAATCTCCTTGTATGCACATTATTTATAAAAGAGCAAGTGAATTTACAGGCATCCCAAGCTGCAAAGGAACTAAGATCCTAAAACATTTCTAATGAGTAAGGAATGCTAAGCAGAAATTAATAATAGGGCCCGGCATCCATTATTACTAGTTTCAAATGTAGATGTCATGTCATTGCTGTATCTTTAATTTGGAGCACTGTCTTTACTGTTTTACGTTATTGGCTATAAAAATATTTATGAAGACTGTAACAAGTTCACTCCTAACTTCGATCCTCTTAACCCACCTTTCCCACCATAGGCTTTTCTAGGACCTAACCAGGTGCAGTTCATGTGGACATCTATATACATGTTGCCCATATATTCACATATAAACTATGCTCTTCTTTCGTACATAATATGGAATAAGGAAGGCACTTTTTAGAAATTTAGTTCAGATTAACTTTCTGGGCATGACAAACTCAATGCAAATTCAGATCATTCACCTACACTCCTGTCTGTTACCAATACCCTATAATCATAATTCATATTAACATAATTATCTTAGTAGTGACTACCTAAAATATCCATAATCATCAATAATTTGTAACAATACAAAATAATGTATGTGACACTTTATCTTAAAGAAAGGGTCCTTTCAAAACAAGGGTTGATAATGAGGACTTTCTGAAACTCGGAAATTAGGACTTTCTGAAACTGGGAAATACACTGAATGTATGTATTTACATACATTTGAAAACATTCTGATTTCTATTCATCTTAACAAGCTTAATGATAGAGTGGAGCAAACCACTTATTTAGAAATACCATTTAAATTTTTTCTGATGAACTAGATGAAGTTCAAGTAGTGAACACCAAAAAAAAATTTAAAAGCAGGCCCTTTCTTTTCTGAAGTTTTTATATATAATTAAGAGTTTTATTTAAAAGTACTTCCTAGCATCTTTAGAATATAAGCTTTTCATGGATAAGAATCATGTCTGTTCTATTCTCTGTTTATTTCCAGAACCTAGCAAAATGTACGGAATGTATTAGGTACTTAATAATTATGTGTTGAATAAATGAATGCACAAGCTTCCTGTAAGACCTAAAATCAAAGTTTTTTAAAAAAAGAAACAGCAGAACATGCATGTTATATAGAAAATATAAAGATAAATATCAGGGGCCAGGAGCAGGGGCTCACGCCTGTAATCCCAGCACTTTGGGAGACCAAGGTAGGTGGATTACCTGAGGTCAGGAGTCCCAGACCAGCCTGGCCAACATGGTAAAAATCCCGTCTCTACTAAAAATACAAAAATTAGTGAGGCATGGTGGTGTGTGCCTGTAATACCAGCTACTCAGGAGGCTGAGGCAGGAGAACTGGTTGAACCCAGGAGGCAGAGATTGCAGTGAGCCGAGATCACGCCACTGCACTCCAGCCTGGGTGACAGAGCAAGACTCCATCTCGAAAAAAAAAAAAAAAAGATAACTATCAGAAAAAGAATTACCTAGAATTGTTGAGAGGGCTTGTTTTTAGGAAAGAAAACTAGAGATGAAAACGGATGGGAAAAGGAACTGATGCCCACCCCCAAGGTAAATGTTTTACTTGTGTATGATTGTTTTAAAAAACAACGAGCTCACAATAATTTAATAAAAATAAAATTTTATTTAAAAATTGGTGATTTCTACACAAGCCTGCATTTCTGATAAATTATGAAAGAAAGAAGCAAATAAACTGTAATATTAAAGTGCAAAAAAGAATACATGAGAAAAGAAAGTACAAGTGCTTCCCTGGCAATAAAGACAGTTTCCATATAATTTTTTTCAGACAGATATCAAGTATAAGTCTACTATATAATCTTTTCTTTTTTAAAGGAGAAAACAGAAAGTTAAACAAGTAGGAATATAGCTTTCTACTGAGGCAATCCCAGATAAACTGAACTACAGTATCACTAAAGTGAACCATCATAAATGTACGTATACATGCACACACAGCACGCACACTTCAAGAATCATCTCGGCCTGGCCAGGCACAGTGGCTCATCCCTGTAATCCCAGCAGTTTGGGAGGCCAAGGTGGGCGGATTAGTTGAAGTCAAGAGCTCAAGACCAGCCTGACCAACATGGCGAAACCCCTCTCTGCAAAAAATTCAAAAATTAGCCAGGCGTGGTGGTGCGCGCCTGTAATCTCAGCTACTTGGGAGGCTGACGCAGGAGAATTTGCTTGAACTGGGGAGGCAGAGGTTGCAACGAGTCAAAATCATACCACTGCACTCCAGCCTGAGTGATAGAGTAAGTCTCAGAAAACAAAAAACAAAACAACAAAAAATGATCTTGGCTGATCTCGGCCTTTCAATGTAACTTACTACTTCCACAGGGTAGTCTGAAAAACTATTTTTTTTCCATTTCAAGGATTTTCATTTTCACATGGCTCTTGGATGAATTACTTTTGTACTTATTTATCATCTTTGTTTGTTTGTTTTATTTCTCTGTACTAACAAGATAGTGCCTGCAAGTAAAAATTTGTTTTGACACATTTGCTAAAACTATACAATCACAGCAAGTCTCTCAAACCTAAATACTATTTTCAAAGATCTCTTTTGACTTACTCAGGCATGCAAACTTTCACAGTGAGCAGGATTCTCTGCAGGCATGATCCTAAAACTTTGGCGAACATCAGAATCCCACAAACAGCTTATTAAAACACAGGATGCCGGCCCTATCCCGGACAGCTTCATTCCAGGAGCTCTGGGGCGAGGCCAGGGGATTTGCACTACCCACGAGTTTCCAGGTGATGTTGATGTTGATTTCACCCAGCAGAAGAATCTCTTACTAAATGTCTCCTGGTGTTCTAACTTCTATCATTTGAAGTACTTGGATATATTCCCAAAGCATATCTCTATCATCCATCCTTTGGTAATACTTGAGTTTTTAAAAATAAGCCTGATGATTTTAAATTTCTTTATCTAAATTTAACTTAAAGAACTGGTGGAAAAACCAAAGCAAACTCCAAGTCCACAGTGTAAAGCATAAAAATCTCAAAGAGATTCAATGAGTTAGCATTCTCTTGAAGACAAAAGTGATAACAGCTCACTTGGAGGAAACTTCGATATTGAAACGAGCACTTGGAGATTTATGGTGTCTTTTAGACATGTAGGAGCAACTGTCAAGAGAGAATGAGCTCTATTGCAAATAAGTGATTCCTAAGCAGCGAATGACCAATCCCCTCCCATTCATATCCTACAACATATTATTTTCTGCTTTAATAACACTTAGTCCTTAAGAATAACGGAAACACCTGGAGTTGATTTTAACACTACTTTCTAGCCCAGGGAATGGTCCAAATCCCATCAGGCTAAATCTCACCCTTGACCTGCCAAGTATGATTACTGGAGTCCAGTCACTTCCCTGCATTCTGCAGCTGTTCTTCCCTCTTCTCCCTTCATAATTATCACATCTACTTCTCTGCCCAGAACTCTAACAGCAGTAAGAGCACACACTGCCAATTCAAGTGGAAAAACAATTTCTTCAATTGACACTCCAAAGCAAAGACGCTTGTGTTGACCTCTTCTGCCAACTATTTGTCTAGGCAATGCACACGCCTTAAGACATTTCAAAGTCACTTTCATTGGTGATGGCCTGAATCAGGCATTGCTAGGGTGAAACAGCAACTTAAGAGTGCCAGGGCAATAAAACACAACAGTTTATATAAAAAAGAAGTGAGGGGCACCCAAAGTTTTTACGTCCCAGACAAGGCAGAAAGTGAAGTTCCAAACCCATCTACATAGATCCAGGGGCATCAGATAATGGACCACCAGGCTGCAGCCCTCTCCCTGCCCTGGCTATGGGACTTTGGTCAAGTCATCTAACAACACATCATTTTACTCTTGAAGGCTAAGCATCAGACTAGGCCAGAGAAATTTCTTTTTTAATCTAATTGTTAATGCATTGGCAAAACCTGGTTTCTTCTCTTGTAAACTTGGTAGCAACCATAGCAACTGCATTCAGTGATATTTACACCTTGTCATATTTTTCTTAGCCATATTTTGCCCCATTTCATTGAGATTTTTAGGATTAACCCACTGACATTTTGGTTTATAAAGTCCATCCCTTCCCCACTTGAGGCATTTCTTAGAGATCTTCTTTCTCAAAATTGACCAGATATAAACTTCCTTAGATTCTGAAGGCTAACAAAACCAGAGTCAATTCATCCACAGAATGCAACTGGCCGGGTGCAGTGGCTCATGCCTGTAATCCCAGCACTTTGGGAGGCCGAGGCGGGCACCTGAGGCCAGGAGCTCAAGACCAGCCTGGCCAACATGGTGAAACCCTGTCTGTACGAAAAATACAAAAATTAGCTGGGTGTGGCGGTGCATGCTTATAATCCCAGCTACTCAGTAGGCTGAGGCAACGGAATTGCTTGCGGAGGTTGTAGTGAGCTGAGATCGCACCACTGCATTCCAGCCTGGCGACAGAGCAAGACTATGTCTCAAACAAAACAAAACAAAACAAAATGCTACTTTCTGAAAATCCCTAACTTAGGTACTCTTCAGATCAACAAATTTCTTCTGAAGCATTAATATTTCTCTGACGTTTTTAGCTCCTTAATGACTAATGATTCCTCTTCCATTCCTGGAAGGTAAGTTTCTCACAATAACCTTCTGGCTGGAAACAATTAAAAGTGCTGAATGAAATATAATAAACATCACCTTAAAAGAATTTGACAAAAAAGATCCTTTTCTGGACAAATTCTAAGGCAAATCTCAAACCTTAGAGATAGATGCCAAATACTTGGACAAAGCAACAACTTTTTCTTCAAGGGCATTTGCTCATCCTGGAGAAAGGGATAGAGGCTCCAGGATCTGCCTGAAGTGGGGAGTCTTAGAGTAGACCCTCTTCACATTAAGCTGGGACCCCAAAAGGAGTAAAGAACCCCAAAAAAGCTACACCAAATCTAAACATACCATTTAACCCCAGAGAACTAAAGACATGCTTTTTTTTTTTTTTTTTTTTTTTTTGAGATGTTCTGTGGCTGGAGTGAAGTGGTGCAATCTCAGCTCACTGCAACCTCCGCCTCCCAGGTTCAAGCAATTCTCTTGCCTCAGCCTCCCAAGTAGCTGGGATTATAGGCGCCCACCACCAGGCCCCGGCTAATTTTTGTATTTTTAGTAGAGATGGGGTTTCACCATGTTGGTCAGGCTGGTCACGAACTCCTGACCTCAGGTGATCCATCCGTCTCCTCGGCCTCCCAAAGTGCTGGGATTACAGGCATGAGCCACCGTGTCTGGCCAGACACATTGTCTCGATCCTGAGTTCAGCCAGAGGGAAAAGCTGAGTCTACAGACAGGTTTCTACATGCCTAGGTGTGCACAGGCTGGTAGGCCACAGAACCTCAAGCCATGAACTCGGTAAGTTTCCAAGTACCCAGCAGTAACACTTACCTTCTCGGCAGGAATGTGCTTCTATCCCATGCCTTGAGGAGTGACACAGATAATTTTTACAGAGCAATGGCCAACACAGGGTCAGAGACCAACCATCAAGCACAGAAGGAACCAAGGCATAGAGAGCAAGAACCAACACAAACTGAAATTAACACACAAATCATGAAATGACTAGGCTTACTCTGCTAAAAGAAATAAATAACAACCTGAAAAATATCTACAGGGACCAAGAAAATATAAAATACAACACAGAAGATTTGAAAAGGCACCAAATAAAACTGCTAGGAATCGGGGAAAAACAGTCCTTGAAATGAAAAACTTCATGGATGGTTTTGGCAGCAGACCACACATAGCCGAAAAGTCAATGAGTGAAGGGGAAGATAACTCAAAAGAAATATAGTGGGAGAGTGAAACAAAATGATGGGAAACATGAGGGAGGTAAAAAGAACCGGTGATCAGAGAAAGAAGGTCCAACATACTTTTAGTTAAAGTTCTAGACCGGGCATAATGGTTCACACCTATAATCCCAACACTGGGAGGCCGAAGTAGAAGGATCGCTTGAGGTCAGGAGTTTGAGAGCAGCCTAGAAAACAGCAAGACTCTATCTTTAAATTATAGAAAAAAAATTCCAAAAAGAGGGAAGAAAATGGGATACAGGAAATTTTTGAAGAGATACGGATGAGAATTTTCCTGAAAGCCAATGTATATGTTCGACAAGCCCAATGATCCTGAGTAGGATAAAGAAAAAGGAATGCATGATAGTGAAACTGATGGGGGAATGGGAATGGTGGGCAGGGTTAAATGCCGTAACTTCAAAAAAGATTTGTTGGAGAACAATTTTTTTTTTTTTGAGACTGGGTCTTTCTCTGTCACCCTGGCTGCAGTGCAGTGACATGATCATGGTTCACTGTACCCTCAAACTCCTGGGCTCCAGCAATCCTCCCACCTCAGCCTCCCAAGTAGCTGGTACTACAGGTGTGCACCACCATACCCGGCTAGTTTTTTTTTTTGGTAGTGGGGAGGGGAAGACGGTGTTTTCCTACGTTGTCCAGGCTGGTCTCAAACTCCTGAGCTGAAGCAATCCTCCTGCCTCGGCCTCCCAAAGTGCTGGGATTATAAGCGTGAGCCACCATGCCCAGTCATAGGACAAAAATCTTCAAAGCCTCCAGGGAAGAAAGGCTGATCACCTTCAAAGGAATGCAGTTAGACTGACATTCCTAACTTCTTAACAGCTCCTGATTGATTAAAGTACCCTGATGAGACTAGCTGCATCTTGGTTTTAGACAAAACTGTATGCTTTATCTAATACCATAATTGCATGCTGACTAAGCCCATTCTCTGAACTCTTTCTCAAGGTAATGGGAATAAAGAGGATGTAAATTTCTGAAAATAATTCTGAAACAGTCGGCAGCTTTTAACTTTATTACCCTATAATGTGGTGAAGCCACTGTACTAGAAATAATGATGCTTGGCTTATAAGTTTTGTCTGTGTTAAAATCTTCCCACCAATCAATTAAAACACCTTCCTGGAGTTGAGCCACAGGGAAACAGAAGAAAAAGTGGAATTGATTCTTTCCTGGAAATAAATGAACCTCCAGGTGATAGACTTAAATATATTTTTAGGCCATTCATGAAGCATCCAATGCTTGCTCAATATTTCTTCTTTTAGATTAAGTTTTTGAGAAACAAAGCTTTCTTTCATCTATTTCACCTAAGATCTTTGATTTATACTTTATATCTTATCAGCCAATGCTTGCTTATTATTGTAATAATGACAGACAACACTCTCTGTTTCTCTGTGTGGGACTCAGTGACTCTGATTTAAAAAGGCCATCAAAATGATTTATCATACACATTCACAAGGACGATCACAGCAGCCTAATCCACTTCACTTAAAAAGCAGTCTGCTGCTTGTCTAAGACAATACTCATTTTATCGAGAGGAGAATAGATACATTTGGGGATCTTAGTAATAGAAAGTTTAAGAGGTATCCTTTCAATGAATAGCTTGATGACAATTCAGAGTTACTACAGAGATATGGTGTCATAAATCAACTTAATATTATGATCCTTCTGTTAAGATGATCCACAGGGTTGAAAAAGTACTTGATGAGTTTAGGGAAAGAGATACCTCTGGAAATGAAACAGAGCCTATATCCAAAACGGAAGTATCAGCTATAGAAAGTTAAGGATGGAGAAGAATCAAAACTGAATGTGAAGAACATAAACCACTGAGGAAAAATTATTCTCAAAGGCTCTGTTTAGCCTGTATTTTCCACTGCTTCATATCTTTCTGCTGCTCAGCAGAGGTTAAATCCCATAACTTCAATTGTACCACATACTCATTAGAAATGACTAAGTTAAAGGTATCTGAAAGACCACAATTCATAACCAGTACCCAGTTTCTATTGAGAATTTAATAAAAGGCTTCTGCACTAGTAATTCAAAAATATACTTACATTTTCTATATTTTCAGTAAACAATTCACATACCTAAACAAATCTTCTAGGTGTTCACTAAGATAAATTAACACTACAATTTCACCCATCAAAAGTTATTCTATAGAAGATAAACTGTTTCCTACATAAAGCCAATTTGCTATTTGCCTAGACCTTATGTGACTATTATTCTTCAAATACCTTAGGCTTTCTAAAAACATAGTCACTACTAAAGACTCTAAGTGAGGGATGTCCAATCTTTTGGCTTCCCTGGGCCACACTGGAAGAAGAATTGTCTTGGGTCACATAAAAAATACACTAATACTAATGACAGCTGAGGAACTGGAAAAAAAATCACAAAAAAGCTCACAATGTTTTGAGAAAGTTTACGAGTTTGTGTTGGGCCACATTCAAAGCTGTCCTAGGATGCATAAAGCCCGTGGGCCATGGGTTAAACAACCTTGTTCTAAGTGAAAACGTACCAGGAACACATCACACCAAATCAGAGACCACTGATCTAATAAAATGCCGACTTTGAATCATACCTTTCTTCTACCCCTAAAATTGTTATACCTCATCTACATCAACCTTGCTAATTATTAGACAAGGAAATAAATCCCAGATACTTTAAATGATTGCCCAAATCATATACATTTAGTCCTCCTCTGTCTTCTTGACCGCTGCCCAGAACAGTGCATTTCCATGCCAGTACATTGTGTTATTTGGCCAAGGTTCCTGATTCCCTCTCCTCCCAAGAGACAACTACTCATGATACACTTTTACAGGCTCACACACTTACCCCCACACACACACGTACATACATGCACACTCACACACCGAAACCATGCTGTCATCCTTCAGCCCTCTCAGTCTGGCCCAGGCATGCTTCCTCATTACAACCCAGAAGAGACTTGCAATCCATCACTGGCGAGCCAGGCACAGTGGCTCATGCCTATAATCCCAGCACTTCGGGAGGCCAAGGTGGAAGGACTGCTTGAGCCCAGGAGTTCTAGACCAGCTTGGGCAGCACAGCAAGACCCCATCTCTACAAAATAAAAAAAAATAACCAAGCATGGTGGTATATGCCTGTAGTCCCAGCTACTTGGGAGGTTAAGGTGGGAGGATCACTAGAGCCCAGGAGTCCCAGGCTACAGTGAGCTATGATCACACTATTGCACTCCAGCCTGGGCAACCAAACGACACCTGTCTCAAAATAAAGTAAAATCCATGACTGGCTGGGAATCAGCAGTTGTCTGTACCCCCACCTTTTTCGATGGGCCCCCAGTGAACTCTTCAGTCCCTTTCTAGCCATTCTTTAATTCTCTTGTTAATGGGGCCAGCTGGGTATGAATCAGCAGACTTTAGGAGTCTCTACCACCTTCAAAGGATCTGTGTCTTCTTGAGGGCAAAGCTCCTCTCTGCTACAATCTGTAGAGTGGCATTCTTCCCATAAATGGGTCCCAGAAATCTTTAGGACACCCATGTGAGGCCCCGACTAGAACCATAATACTTTGAGTCTCCCTTTCTTTTAGGATGCCAAATCTTACAAATAAAGGACTAAATAATCTTATAATGTGGGGAAAATTACTGCAGGTCTCATTCCCCCAAGCTCCTCCACCCCCCGCCCCCCCAAAAAACCCTAAATAAATAAATATAAATAAATCCCCTAATGCAAACTGAACTACTGCCCTGGAAATTTAATAATGGACTAGGAGGCCTTTGACCCCTGGGTCTCTGGGTCAAAGATAATTCAGGTTGTTAGTGATAAACTGTCACTGCAATCAGTGACTGGTCAGTGGCTCACAGATGCAAGCGAGTGACTCAGTGGTCTCAGAGCAGCTGTCAAGGGACAAGCACTGAGGACCCTTTTTTGCATGCACATCATTTACAGAGAGCCCACAAAGATCTCTTGCTTGTTTTCAGGGTTTCCTGCATAAAGGCATTGGTGCTCAAAAAGTTTCAGAGCGCTGAGGCAGCTCATTACTATACTATAATAATTCACATTCACACACACACCCATTACCCTCCTTTTCCATGTTATGACATTAGGACTACTTATTTTATGGTCATCTTGTCAGTCAAAATTTATTGAAGCTACTTGGGTACAAGATACTGCAACAAGGAACAAAAAGATATAAAAATTTGGTGATTTACAGCCTTCAAATTCCTATGAATCATAGGTACTCTAAGCCGTTCCTCAATGGCATAGAAATACATCTCTCTTATCTGGAAGCATAATAACACCCAAAGCACTATAAAAGTGAAGCTGAATTCATATACAGTGCCATCTTGAGACTGAAAGTATAGCACGATAATAATTAAAATCCTTACCCTGAAATCTGGAGATCTGGGTTCTAACGCTAGGATTGATGCCCTTGTTGTTTGTACCTTGTGGTTTTCCTCATCTAAAAAGATGAGATTCGAGCAGATGACCTCTAAGACAACCTTTTCAGTTCTAACACTCTATGATTTTTCCCAGGACTACTGTAGTTATAGTTAAGACCTTACTTTTTAGGCAGTACTAATACTGTTTAAGATTACTTTCATGACCTGCCAGGAACAGTGGTTGTTTATTCATATAACAAACTCTTAACATAGCAAATATTAGGTGCCAGGCAATGGCCACGGTAATTTACAAAGATTAACTTCTTAAACTGCAGCATCTTAATTCATTTCTTAGTTGCTTCTACGTACCCAAAAGCAAATGTAACAAAATATTTTAATGGTAGCAAGAATTGTGGACTGAGCAAACCTCTAACTCCAATTCATTAGTCTGAATAATTAAGCACTAATTATGACTTACATAGAGAGCTTCAAAATAAATGGTGCAAATTTCAACCACAAAAATAACAATTTAGGAACAAATCCATGCATCACTGATACTGCTGAATTGCACTCATACTTTCTTATTAACTGATAGTAGCATAATAATTAAACTGCTACCCATCAACTCCTACAACTCAATGTCTTAAGCAAACTAGCGATACTTCCTCATTCAGTCAGTTACTGAATAAATTCTTCAAAACAAAGACTATGTTCTCAGCACCATGATGGCCCCTGGTGATATGACAACATAAAAGACAGATATGACTTTGTGGCTTTTACATTCTAGAGATGTGAAATGCTAAACTCTGCATTTATGACCACTCAGCAAAAAATTCTTCTGGCTGAGGACTATGTTTTTTTTTTTTTTTTTTTTTTTTTAAATTAAAATACATGAGTGCCAAAATAAAATGCTCAAAATAGAATTGAACTTGTTCTGACTTTGGTCTTGCAAACAAAAAAAAGCAAAAACAAAAAAAGGACTCAGATAAATAAAATATTTAAAGTATATTTTCTGTATTATAGAAAATAAGGTGATAGAATGTAGAAAGTTACCTATTTATTTATGAACATTTATTGATGTCCTTACAGCTTAACAGCTATGCATTTATACCAAGTCTTGAAAATACTATTTCATTTATATCTTATTTTATTTTATTTTGACACAGGGTCTCACTCTGTCACCCAGGCTGGAGTGCAGTGTCACGATTCCAGCTCACTGCAACATCTGAGGGCTCGCTCAAGTGATCTTCCTGCCTCAGCCTCCCAAGTAGCTGGGACTACAGGTGCATCCCACCATGCCTGGCTAATTTTTTTTTTTTTTTGTATTTTTTGTAGAGACAGGTTTTTGCCACGTTGCCCAGGCTGGTCTTGAACTCTTGAGCTCAAGCGATCCTCCCACCTCAGCCCCCCACAGTGCTGGGATTACAAGTATGAGGCATCATGTATGGCCTTGAAATACCATTTCAGGCGGCTAGTAATCACAAAAGCAATCCTTTAAAAAGAAAACCTATCTGACCATTTAAGAGGTAGCTCTAGTCAATTTAAAGTATAATAATGTATTGATACTTTTTGAATCTAATTGAAGAGAAAGCCTGTATCCATAGAAAGTATATAAGAACATTTTCAGGCAATCTGCAAATTTAGTACTTAGAACCATGTGTATGTATATCACATGCAATCATTTCCCATTTCTTATTTTCTAGAGTGACCAGAAAAAGAATGACTTCTTCCATGAAACTATCAGTCATTACCCAAAGAAGTGGCTTTTAGTTACAAATGTACCATAAAATATGACAATTAATAGAATGTCCACCATTGGCTTAATTTGTCAAGGGAGTTTTCAACAAAGAATTGCTGTATTCATAATCAAAAACCAGATTCTTATAAGGTCTGAGTAGCATTTTTTTTTTTTTTTTTACATTTTAGAGTGAGATGACATACTAGTACTAGCAAAACGCTGTGAATTTTCCAAAGGGTTATTTCTCTCTGTAAATTAATGGGAGAACTCCAAGACAATTTGGGGGGTGAATAAATTGTTCTTTTGATACGGCTGTAATTTTTTTTTTTTTTTTTTTGCTGAGACAAGTCTTACACTGTCACCTAGACTGGAGTGCAGTGGTGTGATCATAATTGCTCACCACAGCCTCAACTTCCTGGGCTCAAGTGATCCTCCCATCTCACCCTCCTTAATAGCTGGACCACAGGCACATGCCACCATGCCCGGCTAATATTTTGGATTTTTAGTAGAGACGAGGACTCCTGTGTTGCCCAGGCTGATCTTGAATCCCTGAGTTCAAGAGATCTCCCACCTTGGCTTCCCAAGGTATTGGGATTACAGGCATGAGCCACGTGCCCGGCCACAGCTGTAATTTACATTGCTCAAGAGCAAAAGGATTACTCAGCAACTATGCCATCCAGCTGTGGACGAAATGCACAGACTCAAATCCCAAATGGGCATCCGCATTAAGGTCAAGAGTAACTTTATGAAATCACGTATCTAAAATGACAAGAAGAGCCTCGGGTCTTCTTTGGTTGCCTCTTTCATAGAATCCTGTGATATCAAAGGCACAGCCACTTTGCAGCTCTCCCAAACATGCATGTCCAAATGCAGGTCCCTGTTAGATGGCTGCCACCACCCTCGGGTTATAGAGTTTTATTCCTATACTGGTGCACTCAGGGCAGAGCAGCAGGATGGTTGTGTCCTTCCTTTTTCTACTTCATAAGGGAGAAGGAAATCAGCATACTTTAATGGAAAGTAAAGGGAGGCACTGAAACATGTCTTCACCTGACACAGCATAACCACATTCACCACATGCCGAAGTGGGGTTTTCACTGGGCTTTTTAAGTTTAGTGAAAACCAAATGCATAATATTTATTCTGTAATCAGTAGCATATTGCAAGTAATCACATTTCCCCATGCCACACGATGTAGAGGCTCTTTCAGTCAAGGAGGCCTTGTGTGGATTCAGTCTGAGAGGGTGATGACTCTGTAGAGACCACAGGGACTATACTCTACGCTCTCCCTTAGCTTCTGTTGATTCCTGGAGAATGATAGTGGTCCTTGTTTTTTCTGCCTTCTTTTAAGTGGATCGCTATCCTTTTGGATGGGGAATAAATGATATGCACAACATTTAAAACTCCACTGTTCTTTTCTAAATATCAAAATATAATAAGTAACTATTTCTATTGACATTTCTCCTTCCTGTCAGGTTGAGGGCACTTGGGAACACACAATATCATCAACATGTTTCAAAAAAAGAAAAGAAAAACCCTCAAGACATAAGTCTCCCATTTCTATTCAATTTAATATATGGAAAATCATGTATTTCATTTTCCACTCAACTCAGTATTCAAATTATTGGTTTCCTCTTGACAAACCCACCCACTCATTTCCATAATGCCTGTAAGTATTACCCTTTCCCAAAATGGATGATGCATGAGCAATCCCCGGGAGGGTTCCAACTCTACAGCAAGGTGACCTCACTAAAACAAATTATAATCATCATCTATTTTCTGCATTTCATCTAATCCTTCTGGGGACAATATACCAGCCTTCAATATTTTTCCCAGAAATAGATGACAATAAGTTTCAATATGACTGCTATTATAACGTTTTCTAAAAATCTACCATCTCATGGGCTTCAAGACAGAACCCTCTCTTTTTTTACTTATTTTTAAACAATTGAAACTACAGAATGGAAAAGGAATACTATAATTTTAAACAATAAAATGTTGTGCATAATCCCAATACTGTACTTCCATTTCACCCTGTTGGCAGAAAAGAGATAAAATACCAAAAGATATAAAAACAGGTTTGATACATACACACAAAAACAATGCCTACTTGCTGGGCGCGGTGGCTCATGCCTGTAGTCCCAGCACTTTGGGAGGCTGAGGTGGGCGGATCACAAGGTCAGGAGATCGAGACCATCCTGGCTAACACGGTGAAACCCCGTCTCTACTAAAAATACAAAAAAAATTAGCTGGGTATGGTGGCGGCGCCTGTAGTCCCAGCTACTTGGGAGGCTGAGGCAGGAGAATGGCATGAACCCAGTGGGGGGAGCTTGCAGTGAGCCAAGATCGCGCCACTGCACTCCAGCCTGGGAGACAGAGCAAGACTTAGTCTCAAAAAAACAAAAAACAAAAACCAATGCCTACTTGATACACAAATGAAAAATTGTGTTAACTTACTATACGTAATAACACGTTATTTGTTCTGACAAAAATATCATTGCAAATTAGAATTTTGACATCTCCTTGTAAAGGCCGGTTTTAGTTTCCCTGTGGGATCACTAAGGAGACTGTGCTATCCTTTAAAAATGCAATGTAAGTCTCTAAAATTGGGAGATTATATGTAACAAAGAGATGAGTTATAAACATATACAGTTTTAAAAAATGGCTATATCAAAATTTGAACTTCATTTATAAAATAGGCCATCTAATAATGAGATGCATTTTCACCTGATGATAAAATTCATACATTAAAACTACTAAAAAGCTTGCATTGATATCGTATTGTGAAAGTGAGCAAAAGGCTTTCTTTTTCTTTTTTCATATTACTCCATAACTAAAGCCAGGATTATTCAGCAGTCTTCCATATTTCCTACTCATTGCTCTGTAATCTCTCTGTAGAAATAATGGTGGTTAAGATAAGGTGCAATAACTATTTGCTAATAGGTCAAATAAAAATGAGTCAGATTTTATGGTGGAAACTTACTACTTTTCTCGCCAAGGGAAAATGCTAGTTGCTCTGTCATTCTAATTTTATGCTAAATTCATTTAATACGGATATCATTTGAGCTGATTTATTGGTTGTAAAAAATGTTACTGCTTCAATTATCCCTAGCTCAGATTTCTTTTATGTATTACTTCAATCCTATTTAATTATCAAAAATGTATATAATTTTTTTCAAAGTTGTCATTATTATTTAAAGAATATGTAAAGAATAAGTAAAGTCAAATTACTTTTTCACAGTCCAAATATTAAACTATATGACATGGACAATATTCAGCCAGGTATGACCTACAAAACTGACAATTTCATATGATTCAATCTAATAAAACATTCTGTGACTCTCAAATCATTGAAATTAAAACTCTACAGCTGCCCAGAGAAGGCAGCTCCCTGCCCATCGAAGCTGTGGAATGAAAGGTTTGGGGCACTGTGGCAGTCAAAGGCTATTCCCATCAACAACAGATTTCTTGGAGCAAGAAACCAAGAAACAATGAGAACAATACTGCACTTTAAAAAGGGGAGGGGAGTAATGTCCTGAGAGTAACTCATGTCAAAGATAACAAGTACAGGGTGGAATTAACATAAGCAGGTAAACCATAAATAACAAGGCCTGTGTGACCATATTAAAATATCAGCCCACGATCCACAAGAATTAGTCACTCAAACCTGTGTCAAAAATGTGCACTCAATCAAAGTGGGGCTCCTAAACATTTGTTGCCCCCAGGTTGAGGAAACAGAGCGATAGGAAGAGATGAAAACAAATGTGTTAGTAAAGATCTGTTGTCCAATTTTGATGCTTTCACATATAGTTTTCCAATGCCAGAGTGAAACTCTTAAATAGCACTAAATCTCTTTGTGGGTACCATGTGCACTTCAGTGGGAGGGAGCTGTTGTAAGGGGTGATTGGAAGGTATTTAAAGATGCTTGATTCTCTTGGGGGAAATTCCTAGAGGGAATTAATCTGACAGATGTCCCCTTGCAAGCTGACCACTGCATCAACATCATCGGAATAATGTTTTAGAATATTCTAATTTAGAATACTTAATGAATTAGGGCTATGTGGTCCAGCTGGAAAACAAACTCTAGTTGAGGCAGCTAACATGTATGGAATCGGGACTCTCTTCTTCCAGTAGATTGCCCAGAATACTACAGTAACTTAAAAAAAAAAAAAAAAAAAAAAGAGAGAAGAAAGAAAAAAAGAAGTCAGTCTTTGGGGAATAGCAGTGTGATGCTCCTGGAGCACCCTCTGGAGGCCAGAAAAAGGTGACACGGGGCACAGGAAGAATGAAGAGAATTCTGATCATCTCTGCCCTATGCAGACCCAGAACTCCACAGATCTCACTTGACTTGGACTGAAAAATGCACTTTATCAGTCATAATCAGGGCAACATAAGAAAGTGCATATCTAATTTCTAGTTTAAAAATGCAAAGGAAATCTAACGTGTTAACGACATTCTCAAATAATTTTGTTTCCTAATTTAAAAAAATTAACATATTTTCTGCCTACATTCTGGATTCTTTTGGGAATTTACTGCAGAGGCTTTTGAAAAAATATTTAGAAGAAAGAGATGAGAACATGGAATATTTTCCTTAATAAAATGTACTTTTGTAAACAGGGTTATATACAGTGAATTATTAGTCAATTGTTGAAAAGTAGCCAGCTTTATGCTTAGTAAAACCAAAAATAAATAAAGCTGTCCATTTCTTCTTTTTTTCTAATACCTCACTTTTTCTAAAGCGACAAACACTGACATCTATTGGTATTTTGGTAGCTCGCTTTTTTTTTAACCCATTAAAACATATGCAAGGACACACACAAGTGCAGACATGCACAAAATTAGGAGGAATCCAAAATATCACTCGTTTCTTCAAGAAAACTTCATTGTATGTACCTTAGTGGCATATTTTTTGTCTGGTAAAAGAAATCCGTTTTCAAGCTAATACTATCTGATCTAATTTTTTGTTTTTTCTATTTGTCAAGAGGGAGAGCTCCAGGGTTAACTAAACTACCAGAAGTTCACTCATTCGCGTCTTTGAGCAAATAAAGTGACTCACCCAAAATACTGGCATTTGGTTTGTTTTCATCTATCATAACAGAATGATGATAAACTATCAGTACTGTTCAAATCGAATTTAACTTGTTACTTGGAGAATGCTAACAGAACATTGATTTGGTAAGAATCTATCACACTTCCAGAACTTTAAACACCACCTATAGCCATTCTAGAAAGGCTGAGGAGGAAATAAAAAACTAGAAATGTGGATTTAATATATTCCTTATTTTGTTTATATTTAGAAACACCTGCACTCAATTCTATGAACATTGCTGGCAATATATTGTTATGCTCGATAAAAAGATAGCGAGGGGCAGGTTGGTGCACACTTTTGTTTTTCAATTGCTGCAATTTACATGAGTCTCAGAAGATTATGTATTCTATACAATAAAGAGAGGTTTAAGCATCAACTCTTAAGTGTTGCCAGAAAAAAGAGTCATGTTTCAAAATCTTCTCATAGCTTGAAACCTCAACATTTTTCTGCCAGAGATAAAATTATGTTGCACCTCACTCTACTTTCAATATTTAGATTGAGTTCAGTACTGTTTTCATAATATATATATGCAGTTTTGGAATTTGACACTCTTATCCACTTTTCTCTAGTTTTACAGGTAGTACATATTAATATTTATACCCACTGTAATCTGAGGTCAGCTTTGGATATTTTTTACCATAAAAGGTAAATTTTGGAAATTATATCAAATATCTTTGCAAAGACACAGATAATTCATTTCTTAAGTAGTTTTATAAAGACAGCTAATATTACTGGGCCCTTATTACATGTTGGTTGATGTTCAGAGTGCTTTTCATGGATTATTTCCTTTAAGCTTCATGAAACCCTCATGATAATAATAATACTATTATTATCCCCATATTACAGAAAAAGGAAATGTAGGCACAGAAAGATTTAATAACTTTCCCATGACTACATATTTAAGGAACAGCCTAATTAGGATTTAAACCCAGGCAATGTGGCTGAAGAGCTAAGGACTAGGCCATCTGGCATCTTGCTGCCTAATAGCGAGGAATTTTCTTATTTTCGAAAGGACAGATGACAAAATACACAATATACATCTGTTTTACTGCCTGAAACATGGTAAGAATTCAATAAAGAGCAGTTCCCTCATTAATAAACATAAAAGTGTCCAGCACAGCGCCTGGCATGTAGTAGGTACTCAGTGTTCACATGTTTGTCTAATATTTTTTGGTTCCATATATATTTTTTTTCTCCTCTTTTTCATTAGTATTATCTGACCACTTCATGGGTATGAGAAGTATTCATGTCTGAATATACAACTTTCTTCCACTCTTCCTGCTATTTTAATTCTGCAAAATAAGTCCTATTTCATTCTGTGAATAATCTTTAATGTTTTTAATAATTACATAGCCTAGGTGGTTACAAGTAACCAGGTTGAAAGAGATCACTGGACATTCCTCTTGTTCTGTAAACACAGGCTGCCCTGTTAGGGTCAGGGTACTTTATACCCAAGAATGTTTACAAGCACTTCAGCCTGCAGAGCCACTTAGTGAGGGAAACAGGTGGGTGATGTCATTGGGGAAACACACAGCCTGCTTCTACCCATTTGGGATACTAAGTTTCTCAATGTTTCCATCACCTAGACTCACAAATGCCCCTCCTAACAGGAGTGAAGGGAGACAGGATAGTTCTAGAATCTGGCTAGGCATGATAGTGAATTTTTTCCAGGTTATTTAAGAGGAAAAAGAAAAAAAGATAGAATTCCGTGCAGAGGTGCAGAGTAAGAACAATATATCAACAAATAGAGAATCACAAAGGAAGCTTAGAGTCAAATACCAATTGGCCAAAAATTTAAAAAAAAAAAAAAAAAAAGCGGCCAAGCGCCGTGGCTCATGCCCGTAATCCCAGCACTTTGCGGGGGCCGAGGCGTGTGGATCACAAGGTCAAGAGATTGACACCATCCTGGCCAACATGGTGAAACCCTGTCTCTACTAAAAATACGAAAATTAGCTGGGCATGGTGGCGCATACCCGTAGTCCCAGCTACTCAAGAGTCTGAGGCAGGGGAGTCACTTGAACCCAGGAGGCAGAGGTTGCAGTGAGCCGAGATTGCACCCACTGCACTCCAGCCTGGCGACAGCAAGACTCCATCAAAAAAAAAAAAAAAAAAAAAAAAAAAAAAAACTCTGGTTTTGTAATTCAGGCTTCAAGAGAAAAAGTCTGTTGAGCTGAATCAGTATGAAGAGGCTGGATATGGGAGGTCCAGCACACCAAGGAGACCCAGGCTGTTACAGGGCCCTTGGTACATGGATCAGTGATACAGCACCCAAGACTATTCTCAGCTTGCTTATTTTTGAGCAAAGTAAAGGAATCAATGACTCCAAGGGCTTGGGACCTATTAGAGCTATTATTATGGAACAGATAATTCTGTTGAACATCTGCAGCCCCAACAGTGTGCAATTCAACATTTAGTTAATTGTATAAAAATGCGGATGCTCTGAAACAGCCATGTATGTATCGTGTATCAGTCACTCATGCCATGTGAAAGTTAAAGAAGCCTTTTCCCCCTGAAAATTTCCCTCCAACAGATGTGTTTATGCCTATGCGTACGATACAGCACACAGCGGGGCTGAGTGGCTGAGATCCCACCCCATTATCTCTCCCCTGACTGTCATGAGGCAATGTTAAAACAGCCGAAGAGAGGCTTGGCTATTGTATACGTATCATCAAGGACAGACAGTTGCAGTGGCTGTTTTAAGAAAGGAGTGAAACTTGGAACCGACAGGCACTAAGATGGGAGCAATACAAGAGACACTTGTCCTCCTAAGTCCTAATTTGGGCTGGCGTGGCAAGTATGAATACTAGAGTTATGGCATCTATAGGTGGTTCCTTTGAGAATGCTTGAAACCTAGAGTGTGGGTTTTTCTCACAAACCATTATGGTCATCAGGTATGAATTCTCCTAAGACAAGGAAAACCACACTGGCACTTACCATTATAAGGAAAATGACAAAGAAGGAAAGAAACGCTGATTCTGAAGCATTGTATTTAATGCCATGTGCTTCTATATAGAGCTGATTTCAAGTTGTTGACCATTCCTTTTGAATCAAATAAAGAATATATATTCTTATCTGGTTTAAAAAGCACAAGATGCTTTGAAGGGGGTAAAAAGTCCCTCCCCAAAAAAGATTATAATCTGGTGGAAAAGAGAGACAAATACACTAAAAACTAACCTACAGCCAAATTCACTCCAATTTTTCAGGGAAGACAGTTAAGCAAATGTCACTTAAAGATACTGACTTAGCTGGTTTAGAGGGAATCACTGCTGTGCTACTGGAAAGCAGATGAGAGCCACCAAGGAAGGAAGCTCTGGTGCTCTGTGTCAAGAGAGCGTAGCTAATCACAAGACAGCTGCCTACCTAGTAGATGAGATCTGGAGGGCACAGAATGCCTGCCTCCTAAACCCCTCCCCCACTGAACTTGTCAAGTTTCTGTGTTACAGTACTGCTGCTGGGAGCCCTTGACAAAATGCATACCTATTACCTGAACAGGATGCTACTTCAGACCACTGGCCCCTTCTTAATTCATTAGACCATCTACGGAGGACCACAGAAACTTCTGAAGGCAATGAGCAGGGAGACAGGAGAACACAACCACAAACAGTGATAAGAGCCCCCAAAATAACTCTTTACAACGATTTGAGCTAGGTCTGAAATCTCCGTAATTTACTATGATGACCTTAGAAAGGACAGTAGACAAAGTCACGCAGGGAGGTAACTAATCCAGCCCCCCAATTTCCTATCTTGTTGAATAAAGTGCTATGGTCTCTCCCCAAAATATAGGGCGAAAATAAGGAAAAATTCAATACACCCTCATGAGCGGCAATTATCAGTAATTGAAGTGAATATGATCAGCAGGATCTTACTAAAGAAGCAAGCACAAGAATGGCCAGGGGTGAAACAATTACTCTCTGTTCAATTTCTGTTTTGCTCAAAACTCTGCTGAAGGTCTCTGCCAATAACCCAGGTTCTGAAATGCTATCAGTGATACCAGTAAGAGGACCAAGCAAATGTGGTTTGTTTTCTTCCAGCAAGGGACAAATACTTCTACAGTATTACTGTAGCCACAGTATTATCAAGCACTAGTGAGTTAATTCTTCAGAAGTGCTTCATGAAATGTGTGTTGGGGGTACACTCGAAGCGACTTAAGGCATCTGGATCAATTAATAATTGGGAATTGCAGAGGCAAAAAATAAGTAAATTCTCCCCCATCTCCTTCCTTCCCTCTTTTATCAGCTACCAATCACTCATAAACAAGTATTTATTCGACATGCCTCTTTTGTCCAAGGTAATGTCTAAAGCATCAGCGCTTCCTAGGTACATCTAAGGTAAAGCTTTCATTCATGCTCGTGTTCTGATGATGAAATACAAGATTTGTTTCTAGAAAGCTTCAATTGCCATTTTTTTATATAGATAACCAGCAAACAATTGGGTTCAAAAATTCAGATAAACGGTTGTTTTCTGACATCTCTCGGGAAAGTAAATTAACCATATTTATCACAGAGGTCTTGAAAAATAGAACTGTTAAGCCAAAAGTCTGTAGAACTTGTTTGGGGCAGAGCTGATTCCTGGCACTGGACTAGATTTCATCTGCTTCGCTGACCTTTAGGAATCCCTGCCGCTGCTCTGAGTCTCCATAGCACAGGACTGAATCAAGATGAACCGGCGCGCACTCTACATCGCTTGCCCTGTGCCCCAAAACGCCGAAGCTAACTTCCCACGCGGCCTCCTGCTCGACCACCCACTTCTGCGCTGCCAGGCACACCGAGGGGACCGGCTCTCCCTCCAGGCGGCCCGTTCCAGCGTTTCCCGCTAGAGGGCACACGGCCCTCGTGCAAAGCGCTTCTGGCGCGGGGCACGCGCGCACGCAGCCTCGACTCCTATACCCCAGGTCCCACTCCCGGGCTGGGCTCAGCCGCTAAGGCGCTGGGGAAGGGCCGTGCCAGGGAGCGCAGCGCTCCCGGGACCCTGGCAGGGTGCGGCCGGGACCGCTGTCCCTTGCCCTGCGCCCTGGGCGTAGGCGCCCGGTAGGACTCGGCGCCCAGGTGAGCGGCGGCCCCGAGGAGGCGAAGCACCGCGCGACTCCACGGGCGCTTAGAGCGCAGGGCGAAGCGGACTGGAGAGGGAGAGGGGGAGGGAGAGGCCACGGCATCCGAGGAGGAGGAGGAGTAGGAGGAGCAGGAGGAGGATCGCAGGGCCCGGGCCGCGCTGCGCACCCACCTGGGCTCCGGCTGCCCGCCGCGGACTCCGGCTTCTTGCCGGAGCCTCGCTCCTTCTTCTTGCCCTTCCCTTTGCCTCTGCCTTCTTTGCGCTCGGACATGTCGCCGGAGACGGAGCGCTCTACGCGGACGGCTCTCGGCGCAGGCGAGTTTGGTCCAAGGGTTCGGATCGGGTTTGGGAAAAGTTTGTCCCTCGAGGGGGGAGAGCGAGCGGCCGCGCTGAGGCGCTCGCGCTGCGCGGGGGCGTCTCCCCTTGCCTGCAGGGAGCGCGGCGCGGACGCGGCGGGCGGTCCCGGCCACCTGGAACGGGCGCTCGCCCTGGCTCTCGGGGCTGCTCCTGTCGCCCCGGGAAGTCGTCGATGGGTCCCGCCGCTGGCGGCTCGCGTCCTGGCCTCTGCCCGGCGCCCTCGCAACCCGATCGGGGAGAGGTTATCACTGTCCTCCTCACGCTCCCATCGTCCGGGCAGCCGCCGCCGCTGCTCAGCTCCTGGCCTCCGCGCGAGCCCGGAGTTCCAACAAGTTTCGGGGAACTCCTCGCCGGCTCTTTTTCAATTGCCCCGCAGCCACCCACCTCCCGCCCGCAGGTTGGAGGCAGGCGCCTCCTTCGCACCCTCCCCTGGCCTCGCCCCCTCCCTCTTCCCCACCACACCCCCACCCCGAGGCGCGGACACGCCACCGGGAGGAGCCTGGGCTCGGCGCTCCCGGGCGCAGCCCCTTTTCCTCCCGCGCTGGCCGGGCGGGGGGCGGCGGCGCGGCTGCCGGAAATCCCCGACAGGGGTCGCTAGACGCTGCACGGAGACCGAGGCGAGCGCCCCGGAGACCCGGGAACCCAGGCGGAGACCCGAGGCTCTCGCTGCCCGCTCCCCTCCGCAGCCAGGCAGCGCTTGGGAGGGCTGCTCCGTCCCCTTCCACGCGGAGAAAGACGGCGCAGAGAAAAGTTTGCAACTCCCACACCTGTGCCCCAAGCAGAGGCTCTGTGGTCAGAACCCTGGGAGGGGTGCTGGGGGAACGTTGGTGGCTTTCCCAGAAGAGTTCGGGGTTCATTCCTTAACTCACTTAAGTGCAAAAGCCCTATCGCACGTTGGCGAAAATAAACTCTAGGTGGAAGAGAGTTTAAGATAAGACTTCCTTCCAGGTGCACAGGAAGGGCTAAGCGAACCTTAAAGATGCCAGGTTGCGCTCCCCTGCTCGATCTGCGCCGTGTGTGTGTGTGTGTGTGTGTGTGTGTGTGTGTGTGTGTGTGTGTGTGTGTGTGTGTGTGTGTGTGTGTGTGTGTGTGTGTGTGTGTGTGTGTAGTAAGTGCCTGTTAGAAATCTTCAGCTTTTCCTTAAAAAATAACCTGGCCTCTTCTAAGGGGGTGTCCTTAAACTACGTCTCTTACTACAACTTAATTTTCAGAGGAACTGATAAACAGTTCGGAGAACGACTGAGAATAATTAAAATTACTGCAGTCGCTGAAAGTCACTCAGTTCTGCCGAGTGGAAAAGCAGGCAGGGAGGGGTAGAATAAAGACACAGAACTGGAGATCCTTAATTCGTGAATGTGGGGTTTCTCAGATTCAAACTTTACTCAGAACTGCGCGTGAAACCTACTCCTTCCCTTGTCCTCCCTCTGGTGGAGAATTCTAAAGAGCAGGGAAATGAGAAGGCATTGACCCCTCAGCTGCAAAGGACAAAAGTTAAAGACCAGGGTAACGCGCACCACGGAAGGATCCAGAATTGTCTACATGTAGAGAAAACATTCTCAGAGTTATACCACAGCTGTGGCTAACTTAGACTCTTAATTTACAGTGAAATACTCTTGTGTTGTGGTCGGGAAGTGGTGAGTTGGAACAATCCATATTCAAAATCTATTGCTTCACTTTAAAAGTGACTTGCTCTTGGTTTTCCATTTTCTGGGGTCAATGCTAACTGAACCATTACTTACACATAGCCTTCTCACGGTATTTTCTAATGGCCACAATTTAAATAAAAGTGAAGTCTGGAGTGTCTCCTCGATATGTAGACGGGAAGGGAGGGAGGGAAATATGTTCACTTTAAAACTGTCCTAAAATCACACCAATTTTATTCTAGTTTAATTTGCACTGTCATAAGAACAAAACTCTGTTGAATGGGTTTAACTGTGAAAAGATATCCTAGCAGTCTTGCCATCATTATTTATAGTTTAAAAGTTTGATGTCCAAATAGCTTCTGATAGCCTTCCTACAAACACCAAATATAAATTTCACTGGGCTATAAAGACAGCAAAAGCAGAGAAAAGATGATGAATATATCTCAGTAGCACTATTAATATTCCACAGAGACGTATGCAAGATGGAGTCTGAACACTGGCTGAAATAACTCTGTTTTCCCAGGAGGGGGCCACTGCTCAGTAAGCAGGAAACAGCAAAATTCAGAGAAGTCCTTTCAAAACAGATATTTTGTCCCAAGGATGTGAGAGAGCATAAGGGCTTAGTATACACTACCACATATTCTCACACATGTCATTATGTTAGAATTGAAGGACTGAAAGCAAAGATGTATTCTGGGATTTTTTTTAAAAAAATAAGATTTTCCCCAATTAAAAAAAACCTCAAAATCCATTTCTATGAAAATATTGTAATTCTGCTACTTTTGATTAGGGTCTGGATGTTTTGCTTCAACAAAACAGCTTACTGGTCATTTTTAGAGTAATTTTTCAGTGAGATAGGGGAAGAGCCTATGATTTTGTGATACATTTTCATTTGAATGAACCTGAAGAGGTAGTTGACAGTCTTCCAAAATTAAGCATACATGACTACAAAAGAGATTACAGATACTATGGTGACTTTAAGATAAAACATAAAAGCAGGATTCCTACAGGAATTTTAAGGCTGAGGAATGAATGAATATGAAGGGAGGGAGGTGAGTATAAATGAGCATTTAATGATTGTTTTTCCTTGGTTTTATGTGATAGAGGGGAAAAGACAGGACAAAAATTGCAATGATAAATATTGAAGGGACTTTAAGGAAAGATGATGAAATGGCAATTGCATGACAACAATCCTTTCTGGAACCATATCCAGATTCTGGAGTTACATTTTAGTTATCACTTGTAGCTGAATTCTCAGGAAATTCATGGCTCAGTCCAAAATGGTTTTTTTCTAATATATTGTTAGGCCTTAATGTTATTTAATGTTAATTTTAAGGGGTTTTATTACAATTATTTATGACCAGCTAAAAGATTAACCAAATAAATGTCCATTTCTTGGACGTGTTAAATGTTAAAACATTTTTGAGATTTATCAAGAATTAGATATTGTCCTTAAATTATTAATCTCTGTGGTCAGGAGTAGCAAATGAATTTCTTCTGCATTTGTAAAAAACCTTGAAACTGACCAGAACAAGGGATGGAGAAAGGAGGAAGAATATTTTTACTTTAAAAATCAACATGGCACATGGATACATATGTAACAAACCTGCACATTGTGCACATGTACCCTAAAACCCTAAAGTATAATAAAAATAAAATAAAATAAAATAAAATAAAATAAAATAAAATAGCAAATGAAAAAAAAAAACCCAATTGTATAATTTAGAAATGATGACATATCTTAATGATTTAATTTTATTAATTTGTGTATTGTTCAGGTCTTAGATCATGTATTATATAGGGTTTTATTTGTGTATTGTTCAGGTCTTAGATCATGTATTATATAGGGTATATCAGCTCCCAGGTAACTTGTCAACATAACTGCTGATAAAAAGAGTAGAGATTTTAAAAAACAAACACCTTGGGCATTAAAGAAATGCAAAATTTAGATCTCACATTAAATGACAGCGTAAGAGAAACGCAATCGTGTGCCACTACATTTTTCCTTGGCTAGACTTAACTTTTAGAAGCACTCTTAGAATCTACAAAGCTGGCTGAATATATCCTCTCAGTAAATCCCATTTGGGAAGTACTCCAAGAAAATTTTTAAAACATGGAAAAATTAAAGAAGACTAACAAGACAAATTGCATTTTTGGCAAAATATTATGCATATTGACAGTAATGGGACTTTAGAATTCTGCAAATAGTCACTTTTAAATCAAGTAACTTAAATAATTTAAACAAAGATTACTTTTTTAAAAACTTTGCAACAAAGTTGACATTAATGAAGATGCATGAATGCAAAGAAAATCTCACTCAGCAGAGTCAACTTCAAAACCAACCACTAAATGCATTCATTCACCAAGCATTTACTGAACTAAGTGATAGACAGGCCGGGCGTGGTGGCTCATGCCTGTAATTCTTACACTTTTGGAGGCTGAGATGAGTGGATTGCTTGAGCCCAGGAGTTCAAGACCAGCCTGGGCAACATGAGGAAATCCTGTCTCTACAAAAAAAAAAAAAAAAAAAAAAAGATAGAAAAATTAGCCAGGTGTAGTGGTGCTCCCCTGTAGTCCCAGCTACTGGGAGGCTGAGGTGGGAGGATCACCTGAGCCCTGGGAGGTTGAGGCTGCAGTGAGCCATAAATGTGCCACTGCACTCCAGCCTGGGTGACGGTGAGACCCTGTCTCATGACAGTAAATAAATAAATAAATAATAAATAAGCTAGGCAGTAGAGAAACAGAAATAAAGTACTGTCTCTGATCTCATGAACCTAAAATATTGTGAGAAAGGCATAAAAACAAATTAAATATGACAATACAATATGAAAAACAAGGCCAGATGAGTTTTCTGGAACTGAAGCTCATAAAATTTGGGGAATCTTTTAAAAGAAAAATACTACACAATTAAACTTACAAGTTTAGGTAATAAGAAATTAAAGAGGCTCTTGCAAGTCAGAGGCCCTGAAGAGTACGCTTCCTTAGCTTATGGTAAATTCACTTTTAGTGATTCCAAGCATATTCCAACATCTGCACCATAATTACAGCAATGGTACATGACAATTATATACTATTTTGGAGATTAGATAATACTGTTACATAATATCACTATAAATAGGAGACATTAACAAGCAATCAAAAGGAATACACACAAAACTGAGATAAGCAAAGACCATCCTATGAGGGAGGAAATTGAGGTGAAAGGAGGCTTAATAATTCACAGATTTGCGATTGTCCTGTGTGTTCAGTTAGACTCTTAGCATCAACATGCATGTTGAGTTTATTAGGCAAAGCACTTCTGACCAGCAAGACACCTTGGCAGAACTAGAAGTAGTACCCTCCATTTGGCAAATATTTAATAGAATTACTAATTAATCATATTGTCTGCTGTAAAGACAGTTTTATGATAAAATTATGAGTTTAGAATTCAAAGAAAAATGCTAAAAGGCAATGTTCAAACAACATTAAAATCAAATCTATGTTTATGTTTTTCTGCTTGTGTAACTTTTAAAAATTGCTACATACTAATGATTATTATTTATCATTACTATTAATAAGATTACTGTCAGGATCGTAGTGTCATGACTGATATCATGGATTAAAAATTGTTATTACTGCTAAATACTATTGCCTAATTTCTTCTTCTGGCCCTGATAAACAGAGCCAACGTCATACCTTTCTTCTGTAATAAGGCGGATGTATAAGACAATCATTTTTGAAAATATTTGAATTTCTTATAAGAAGAATACCATCCCACACAACTTTTCAGTTACTTTTTCTGACCCCTGCACTATTTATCCTCCTCAGTCTCCTGGCAACACAGCCTTAATTTAGATTTGTATATGATGCAAATATATATATACTTATATATGCATATGTGTACATACACATATGCATATATAGACATACATGTGTATACATCTGTTTATTTTTGTGTCAATATATATGTATCTGGGTATATAATTTCTCATTCTGTTTACTGGAAATGGAAAGCATTCTCTGTATTTGAATATAAGCCTATAAAAGGCAGAGATTATATAACCTTGTATCCATTTATTGTATATTGCTATCCATTAGAATTCCTAGCTGTACTTTGCATCTGGTAAGCACTAAATACTTTGCATAGAATGAACCTAAATAGAACAGAATGAAGATAAAAAGCCTAGTTCAGTGATTACCATTTTCTATCAATCAATGACTAATTACCTACTGTGACAATCATTTTGACACCTTCTTTCTATGGCCCACCCATCCCCAAGTCCTGTCATTTTGACTTCAGTCTTCTTTTATGCCTCTTCACTAAGTACTACCCCAATCCAAGTCTTCATCCTTTTTTGTTTTGACTGTAGTAAAGCTTTCCACCTGGACTATTGCTTCACCCAATTATCTTGCCACATACTGTAGTCAGAAGAGTCTTTTTGAAATGCAAATTTAACCCAGTCACTTTTTGCTTCCCAGGAGTCTATCCAGTGCCCTTGAAGAAGGAGGCCGTGGGTCACCCCAGCCTTATCTCCCTTTGCTTCCTGCACAAAGGCCTCCTTGCACCATGCCTGCATAGTTTGCATCCTTTGCAGCCTTAGAGCCTTTGCACTAGCTATGTCCTCTGCCTGAATTTTCCCACAACCACCACACTTTGCCTAATTCCACTTAACTTTCAGGCTCCAAGGGCTAAATTCAGTTGTTTGGAAAAGCTTTTCCTTACCTTGGTACACTGTTTCATCCCATCCTGTTTTAACCTCTCTTTACACTTTTTGGTGAATAAATAAATATTACTTTCACATGTAAGACTATACATACAGAAGTGTGGGTGTACTTAGGTTTATTCAGTCAAATTTTTGATGATGATGATGATGGTATACTAGGCATGACACCTTGATATAACTTCTGTTAAAATAAGCCTTTCCATGAACAAATACGTAAAATAAAAATCTGGACTAATCAGTGTAATCTCTCAATACCTTCTCTAAAAGGTGAGGTTATAAAATGATACAATGCCAAGAAGCATAATTACTTTTTTTCCTGAATTTGCTCTGCAAATTTCACCTGTAGATTACATTCATTGGCTTCATTTCCTCCCTTGGATTCTTGTGAGGTGTCAGAGGAGCCCATAAAATGGTTGGGTTTTAGCAAAGATATTCTAACAAAGTGATAATGGATGAGAACCTGCTAACACTGCATTGTTAAAGGGGAATTAAAAACCTCTTCTTGTCCTAGGCATAATATAAGTAAGCTTCCTCTCGTCATTAAGATTATTTTTCACTTCACAGATTGGTGATAAATCCCCATACAGTCATTTCATCAAGTGACACCCAGTAAACACCTTAGAAGTATCTTTGAGCTTTGATTTAATTTCTCTAATATTTTACTATATTCCCATCATCCATATTCATACAGCAAATGCCAAGGCATTTCTCCATACATACTTGGCGCTCATTTCCTGTGAATATTTATTATACAGCCAAGAGAGAGATTCGGGTGCTTTGATGGCTTTTGAGAGTGATCCCACAAGAACCTCTTCAACGTTCCTATCGTCTTTCCTTTCAAAAGGCACTTTCTTTGTTATTTTGAAAAGATTCAACCCTGTTAAATTTATAATGATGTTAAAATATAAATTGAATGTCATGAGTGATGAATTAGTACTTCAAATATTTGAACAGCAAGAGTAATTTAATAGGTCAACTCTTTTTTTTTCTGTATGTTCCATAAGAGACACCTGGTAGAAAGCATTTCCAAAACAGATTATAGTATATAGGAAATTACTTCATAATGTCATCATGATAGCAGGGCTGTATGGAGTGAAACACGGACCCATCATATTCTGTACCTGGCCCAGGCATGTATTGTAATAATATCACAATTACTCTTTTTCCTTCTTTCCCACATAATTCCTTCTAACTTCCTTACTAAATCTTTATGAAAACATCCTCCCTTTTCTTCAGTTCCTCCTCATGTTAGAGTGCAATACTTCATATATCTGACTTGACTGGGGATTTTTAATTTCGAGGTGAAAGCCAAGAGTGAAGTTCTTGGTGGAATGTTACAGTCATCTCCACCCCTGGATCCGGGCCTAGAACTCAAGTTTCTTTGCAACAGACTAGCTTTCAACACACTATATGTTTGGGAATTTTTGTGTATGTGTGTGTTAAAAGAATCTATGTCTTTCAATTCTCATTCATTTGGGAAAAGAATTTCACAAGTATTAACAACTCGAGAAGGCAAGTCATCTTTTAAAGATGATTTAGCAGAACAATTAGCTAACTTGGCGGAAACCAAATGGATGTCCAACAAATAACTGGTGACCAACCATGCAGAAGATTACATTCTTATGGAAAATGTTGTTTTTCCTGCTTAATCATAAAGACTGGGTTGGCTCCAACTCTTCCCCATAGGTGCAAGATGGAAACCACCTAATTCAAATGGTGCAGGGAGCTCTGGTCTTGCCCAGGGTCTTACTCAGCATGTAGGATTCTTTGGCGCCCAGAGAAAAATTCTGGGGGTGATCCTGGGCCTTATTCAATTGAATGCCTAGAATATGTTTGGATCATCATTTGTGAATAATCTCTGTTTGTCCCAGAGCGTGTACTGAAGTCTCTGTGATCCCATAAAGCAGTTATATCCAGGCACAAAAAAAAATTATTTCAGTACACTTGAGATTTGTGTCTTCAAGTTCTGGTTTTGTAGGTGGAAGAAGAAAGTTACTTTTACTCAGGTGCCTTTTCTCTTGCTTTCGGATTGAATGACTATTTTTGATGTCGTTGTTTTTTCCAAAAGATAGTTGACAGAATGACATGGAAATCATTTTTATTTTCATAACAATAAGCAGAGTGCTGAGAGTCAGCAACATACTAGGATTCTTATCAGAGTGTGTTTATTATGGGTGCTAAATATAGCTCTGTCTCAGAAGCCCAATGTAAAGAATTTAATGTGTATTTTCTCAACTCATTCTTTTTTTCCTTCTTCCCCTCTTCCCTAAGAAACTTTTATTAAAGTCTAATCCATACTCTCCTTCCTTTGTCCTGCCGGTTTACCTGCCCTGCCAATCTCTACTGCTGGGTTACCCCAATTAACCATTATCTTTCCCCATCCTATCAAAGAAACCATAACAACAACCATAACAACAACAATAAAACCTTTCTTTTGACCCTTCCTTTACTTTCACTACCAAACACTCAGATTTTTTTTGTTTATCAGTTCAAGGACTCTGTCTCGTCTCCAGCTCTCTACCACTCTAATTAAACTGCTCAAAGTTTACCAGTGCCTTCCTAATTGTCATCCGAACTCTTCTCTTTTTAATCCTTGTTATGCCTAGGGGACATTGATACACACTCATCTTAAAACCTTTTCCTGGGACTCATAATAAAATCTCAGTGGCATGACTTTCTGTGTGTCTTTTTCTTAAATCTCTCTTTTTTTTTTCCTTAACTTTATCTTAAATGCTGGCCCATGGTCCAACACTTAAAACTATTTTCTTCTTAACTACATGATAATTCTATAAAAACATCATTCACTTGCCACTACCTCAAATGTTGATAATTCTTTAATGTTTATCTACAGCTGTAAGTTGTTTTCTGAACTGCAAGCCTGTATTTCCAACTACCTGAAACTAAACATGCCCAAAGACAGTTCATTAATCTCCATCCCTTCCCCACAAAAAAAGCCAGACAGAGCTCAAGATCAGAAACTAGGCATCATACTTCATTTTTCTCCTTACATCTTCCTTTTCTTCTCACCTGCCTCCAGCCACTTGGTGCCCCCAATTCTACAATGTTCACCTCTGATGCAGCCTTTATTCTCATCGCCTGTCTTGTGTCTTCCCTGACCTGGGTCCTCTTCCTCATTCTTTGACTGGGCTTGTAAATTCTCTTCTCACACAGCGTCAGTTTCAGTTCACACCCCCAGCCATCCCCGCTCCTGTTACCAGAGTTAATCTTCTAAAATAGAGCGATTATCTTGTCATTCCTTCGTGTAACGTCTCTATTAGATTCCTGCTGCTATAAAATAGAAACTTCTCTTTAGAGGGCAGCCAGGTCCTTTCCAATCTCATTGCTGCATAAACACTCAATCTGTTTTCTGTCTTCTCCTGTGCGTTCTGGGCACCCTGGCCACACTGAACTATGGTTTTCTAGTCTCTTATATTTTCTTGCCTCTATGATTTTAACTGTGTTTTTCCTACTACTTGGAATTTTCTTCTCCTTTTCTGCCTGCTAAAGTTCCGTTCTTCCAGACCCAACTCAAAACTTGCCTCTTCTGTTTTTTTTCCTGATGTTCCCAAAGGGAACCAGTGGCTGTGGAATATGTGTATTCCTTCTCTGTATCTTCAGTTTAACACTTGCATTATTATAATTACTTGTTTTCAAGTTTGTCTCTCTGCCATGCAGTAATGATGCCTCAGGAATCATCTCTTTATCTTCTTAAAGCACACAACCACCGTATGTATATTAAAATGAATAGACTATAAACGTATGCAGATAATTCACAATTTACATTTAATTCAGTTTCAGAATGACTGGGCTGCCGTTGAAGGGTTTTGAAATCTTCCCAAATGGAACTTTTTACTCCAACTCAATATACTTTAACAAAGCAACTGTAACTTTTCCAAGCTCTGCAGCTGTATTAGCTATATCTTAATTGATTTGTTCAGCCAAAAGTTACAGTTTGAGGGATTCAAGAACAAGCCTAGCTGATTTTTTGTCATTACATTTTGATGTCCCCAAATTCACTTTCACCTAGTCTGTGCTTTATTTCCCCATATTTAAAAACATGGTATAATCATATGAACACATGTTACTCATGAACCATCATGGGGTATTATAAGGTTCAACCAATTTCTTGTCTATAAATTCCTTTAGGAATAAAATTTTTATCATCTATAGCCTTGATCTTGATTTCTGAAAAATTTAATTGTAACTCTTGAAGGGAGAAAGAGTCCCTACATATAGTTGATGTTTTCTGATTGCTTGAGATAGGCTCCCTCTCAGAGGGTGCCTGTCACTCAGCAGCTCCATCCACCATCCCCCAATCTCTGCCTAAATGTGCTGAGACCCTGTGGGGGTCACTGTCTCAGCTGGGCACAGTGGCTCACACCTGTAATCCCAGCATTTTAGGAGGCCGAGGCAGGTGGATCAGTTGAGGTCAGGAGTTCCAGCCCAACCTGACCAACATGATGAAACCTTGTCTCTACTAAAAATACAAAAATTAGGTGGGCATGGTGGCACGTGCTTGTTATCACAGCTACTCGGGAGGCTGAAGGAGGAGAATCACTTGAACCCAGGAGGTGGAGGTTGCAGTGAGCTGAGATCACGCCCCTGCACTCCAGCCTGGGAAACAGAGCAAGACTCTGTCTCAAAGAAGAAAAAAGAAAACAAGAGTAACCATCTCCATGAAAGCCTGACAAGGAGAAGCCTGTCCTCGAAAAAGCACTGATGTATCTGACCGAGCTTTGAACTCTGACTCTGCTGCATCTCTGCTATTTCCTTATCTGTAAAATGAGGATTATAATATTGACTGTATCAGTCACCATTGTGAAGATTAAATGAGCTTGTGGAAGTAAAAGTCTCAGCCTGCATAGGCACTAAGAAAATGGCAGCTCTTTAGTTGCCACTCTCCCCTGACTTCCAGCTGCTGCTGCTCCTGCCACCCCAGCACAGGTGTCCCCAGACATCTCTGAATCCAGGCCAGGCTTATTAAAAGAAGCTTCATGCCCAAAGAACAGGTAAATTTTACTATTCAGTAATTAGCGAAAAGGTAATTCTGAATTATCCCTGGGCAATGCCCTTACAGCTACAAAGAATACATGAACCCAATAAAAATACCATATTTTCATGGATTTGGAGTTTTTGTCACCCTGGTCTGAATTTACCTTCTCTTGTCATCCTTTTCTGGATTTCTGTAGGATGGAAGACACTGAAGCAACTCACTTGGGCAGCAGAAGGGAAGAGGAGGCAAAAGGAAATCTAGTACTCGAATGAGTAGAATCTGACCAATGTGACAAACAGAATTCCTTTTTTTTTTTTTTTTTGAGACAGAGTCTCACTGTGCCACTGAGGATGGAATGCAGTGGTGCAATCTGGGCTCACTGCAACCTCCGCCTCCTGGGTTCAAGCAATTCTCCTGCCTCAGCCTCCTGAGTAGCTGGCATGCACCACCACACCTGGCCAATTTTTGTATTTTTAGTAGAGATGGGGTTTCACCATGTTGGCCAGGCTGGTCTTGAACACCTGACCTCAGGCTCAGGTGATCCTCCGGCCTTGGCCTCCCAAAATGCTGGGATTACAGGTGTGAGCCACTGCACCTGGCTGACAAACAGAATTCTTTTTTTTTTTTTTTTTGAGACGGAGTCTTGCTCTATCGCCCAGGCTGGAGGGCAGTGGCGCATCTCCACTCACTGCAAACTCCATCTCCTGGGTTCACACCATTCTCCTGCCTCAGCCTCCCGAGTAGCTGGGACTACAGGCACCCACTACCACGCCTGGCTAATTTTTTGTATTTTTTTTATTAGAGACGGGGTTTCACCGTGTTAGCCAGGATGGTCTAGAACTTCTGATCTCGTAATCCACCTGCCTCGGCCTCCCAAAGTGCTGGGATTACGGGCATGAGCCACCATGCCCAGCCCAACAAACAGAATTCTAAGATGACTCCCAAGACTTCTGTCCCCTGGTACACACATGCTGTATGATCCCCTCCCCTTTGAGCACAGGTGAGAATGACTATGATGGGATATCACTCTTGACTAGTTGTTAGTCAGTTGGCTTTGAGCTAATCAAGAGGGAGATTGTTTTGGGTGGGTCTGACCTCATCAGCAGAGTCCTTAAAAAGGGAGTGAACCTTTCATGAAGAGAAATACTCTCCTGTTGGCTTTGAAGAAGTAGCTGTCATATAGTGAGAGGGCCACACATCTAAGACCTTAGGGCAGCCTAAGAGAGAGCTTGGAGCTGCCCCTGGCTGACAGCCAGCAACAAAAGAGACTTCAGTCCTATAGCTACAAAGAATTAATCCTGCCAACAACCTGAATGGACTTGGAAGAGGACTCCACGCTCCAGATTAGGAGACAGCCCAGTCAACACCTTGATTTCAGCCTGGTGAGACCCTAAGAACAGGACTTTGCTATGCTGTGCTCAGACTTCTGACCTACAAAACTGTGAGTTAATAAATGAGTATTGTTTCCAGACACTAAGATTGAATTGTATTGGGCAATGTATTACATGGCAATTGTACGATGTTGCAGTTATAAAATAATTTTAATTGATGCAGTGTCTCAGACAGGAAGGGGCTCAAGGAGAAAAATGATAAATAGGAAGAAAGTTTGGAATGTGTGGTAATGATCTCTGCTCTGCTACTTCCTAGCTCTGTGGATTTGGGCAGGCATTTTATTTTACCAGACCTCACTTCCTTCTCCATCTGAGAAATGAAGAGCTGGTCAATGGGCAAGGCTGTCTCCAAGGTGCATTCCAGGCACAAAAAGTACTCTGACATGGTATTTTACATCCTAGGGGTATAAAATTCTTATTTTTTGAAAGGCTAAACCAAGGCACATGGGGAAGCAATTGGAAAAAATTCACAAAGAGCAGATGATCAAACCTGATTTGGAAATTCAAGCTCCTCTATTTGTAGATCATCCTGTCTCTAGCCCTTTCTTTGACCATCAGCCAGACTCACAGAACACGGAATGGACACCGAGGAGGTTTATGAGCCTTGTCCATGGGTTCAAGGAGGACCTGAAGAGTTGTGGCTTTTTTTCTATTTTTAGAGGGTCATGGTTTGTTTTCATTTCTCATGGGGAGACTTTCGGTATTTGTTCTCTGCCAAAATAATCAGTAAGATAAAACACCAGGCATGAAGGTGAATGCTATATAAACTTTAATGCACATTTATGGCAGACATAAAGAACTTTTGTATCAGTAATAACAATTTAACTCAAAAACATATCACAGCCTAAGGATTCATTAGGGAAATATGTACATGTTCCTAAGGAGGTCCATGGTCCTGAAACAGCAAACTTTTTAGCCTGAAAGAAAAGATGTGTTTAAATCTGCTGTTTTTGCTCTAGGACATAAGTTTTTTATCTGTTGATCTGTACAAATAACCCAAACAGAAACTCCTTAAGAGACACAAAAACAGGGTAAAATATTTAAATCTACAAAATCAGCTTAATTTAAAATATTAAAAATATTTTAAATGCCCACAAGAGAAAGCCAGAAAGATCTAAAATTGACACCCTAACATCACAATTAAAAGAACTAGAGAAGCAAGAGCAAACATATTCAAAAGCTAGCAGAAGGCAAGAAATAACTAAGATCAGAGCAGAACTGAAGGAGATAGAGAAACAAAAAACCCTTAAAAAAAATCAATGAATCCAGGAGCTGGTTTTTTGAAATATTAAAAATATTTTAAATCTACAAAATAGCTATGCAGTTTAGAAAAAGGTTCCTGTCATCAATATTTACTATATGATTATGACCAGGTGAATTTATCTCTGTTTCCCAACCTCATTAAAACATATAGCATTTCCATAAAGCCATTTTAGCTTACGTGTGTTTTTCAGGGAAAATTGCAGTGTGTATTAAATAATTCCAAGAAACCAAAGTAATCTAAAATTTTAAAATCCTGAAACAATCTCAGCGCTCAAACACATAGTATGCTTTAACTCAGCCCACAGCCTCTATATGAGCAAAGTAAAATTAATAATAATACAGTGAGCCCAATTTAGATAAATTGAGCCTGAATTCTAAAGGAAACGTTTGAATTGAGATCTGAATCACCCAGATTGGTTTATACATTGATTACACTGTCTGTTACAATCAGACATCAATGTTTCTATAGACAGAACTTAAGATCATCAATAAAAGCCATTAATATGCCAATAAAAGCCATAAATAGCCAACAAAAGCCAAGTATTTCAACATCATCATTCTGTGGCACTAGGACTCATATTTGATTAGACTTACCTGACTTCAATCACACTTTCCATGTTTTGAAAATATCTATGAACTAAGGTGGAGTTACTGTGAAATTAATAAAACTTAAGCCTCTGAGCCCCACATTGGCAAGAAACCTGTCCAAAGCCTATAACTAATTTTACAGTAGGGATTTACTATTTTTTTAAGAAAATCCCTCCAAATTTTAATCCTATTTGAAGGAGTCTATAAACATAGTTTATAGCTTGAGGAATACAGTAAAGATTCAGACAAGTTTACCAGCTAGAGTTTGCTATCTTGACCTTTGACTAACTAGCTGTTTTTGCTGTTCTTTTTACTTTTCAAGGCATGGATTTATCTTAAGGCATGGTTGTGGAATTACCTGTCCTAAATGTTTTAGATCATCTTCCCCTTCCCAGGGCAGACAGCATTTCCTCATTACCACATTTTGAGTATGTGGGTTTATAAAGCTTCTCCAAGGGTTTCTGGGTAAGAAGTATGTGGCTGTTAAAGAGAATGTCCTCTTTCTGTAGTCATGAGTATGACATCTATTTGCTCATTGACACTGTGACAAAAACTGCCAAAATTACAGTTCTATTTCCATACACTTCTTATAGAAATATCTAGAATACAAGAATAATTTGTATTTTTAACATTACTCTTTAGCCTAACCTTTCTGCCTTACAGTGAAAACCCTAGAAAATAAAGATCCTGCCTGAATACATTGCTAATATGTCCTTGATCAAAGTGCTATCTACATTTTTGACATTCAATGCATTTAAACTTATACATAAACGTGATAAGTTCTTTGAGGGAAGATTTTCTGTTATTAGAATCGTTATCACTTTCATGGTACTGAATATGGTGCTTTTACCTGGCAGGTACATTGAAATTTTTGGTGGATAATGAATGAATCTATTTTCTATGTTTAGCTAATTAACAGTGTTCAATTTTTATAGGTTTACTTGTTTTCTCTTTTTCATGGCTAAATGTACTATTTTTAGGACAATTAATTTTGGAATAACATTAAGTAAAGAATTTTAATGGCAATAAAAATAAAATGTGTTCAAAAGAGATTGTCTCAGCTTCTACCTCATCCTAAAACAGCCTCTTCTGTGATTATTTTAAAGGAAGAAAATAACACATAGTTGAGGTAATTATTAAAATTAAATTGACTAAAATAAATTAATCTGGACAAAACATTTAACTAGTTGCCCAATGCAGACATAGCCTAAAAAAATTTAAAGGTATTTTATAGCTACATAACTAATTAAATCCATTTTATTGTACTTGAATTTCTAGTTTCATATCCCGATTACATGCTGTTTCCAAACAGAGCAGTTTAAGCTTGTACTTTCTAGATCAAGCTCTTAACAGCAGTAATGTTTCTAGCGATGTTGTTGTTGGTAATGACGTCTTCAAATGTTATCATTTTGGGAAATTGCGTATTTCTTCTATTGTTTGTATATAACCATTTATATTATATATACACAGGAAAACATGTTGTTACTCCAAGTGTTATGGACCATAATTATGAAAGATAAAGAAAAAAATGTTAAGCGTAGAAATGGAAGCATTCTTGTTTTTTTCTTTTTTTGGTGAAACATCAGCAAGTCACATCAACATGTAGTAATCTAAGGCATAGGTTATATCTACGAAATCCCAAAACATACAAATGAATATAAAAAAAAAAAACAGCAACTTAAGTAAAAGTTTTTTCTACACCTTAGAAATTGTTACAAATTTTGCATTTTAGAAAAATTACACAAATGTATGCAGAAATTATTTTTCTTAAGGCATTTTAAAAATTACAATTTTGACATAATCATGATTAAATCATATCTAGTAATGAAGTAAAGTTTTTGTTGGGAGGCCTTTCACATAAAAACCTTTAAAAAGAAATCTCCATGAAATCTCTATTAATACATGATCAAATTAGCACACTATGAATTATAGGAAAGATTCCCTAAAGAAATAACTTGACTGAAAAAATTTTAATAAAAGTATCATTTTCTAAAATGTCAATTAAAATAAAAATCATATATCTTAAATGAAGCAAATGTTTCCATAAGAGAAATTCTAATACCATTGGAGCAGCTTCATAAACACAGCTGTTTTTATCTTAGCTAGAAAAACACTGTTTCTCTAATTTGGTTTAATTGCATTTCAAGTGAAAACATGTTTTGTTCTCATTAAGTGTCATTTTCATTTCTGATAGGAAGTCATAGGTACTTTGAATTAACAGCACCTTAACTGCAAGGACAGTTTTGGAAAAAAGTATTTTGAAAACACTTATAGCACATACTAGCTTTAATCAGGCAAACAGTAAAATCTGGGGGAATCTTCTGATTTATAAGTAAATGGATATAAGCCAAGTTAGCTTGTGGACATATTTGAAGAATCACTGGTGAACTTTACTTTGGAAAACACAAGCTCTGATTAATCCATAATCCTAGTAAATATTACTTCTTAAAAATCTGGGTGAGTTACTGGCACACTATTGAATCCAGGCTCTGCTTGTATGTGTGGTCTCCAAAAAAGAGAAGGTTTACTGCCTGCTATGTTAATAGATTATAGATAGAGAAACCATAAATTCTAGTGTGTCAGGGAGCATCCTGGGTTATACTTTTGGTCCAGGTGTAATTACTAATAGCACCTGTGTTCACTCTTAAACATGCTTGTGTTGGCCCATACATTACAGTTATTCTAGTCATATTTTTATTTAGGAAGTTTTCTGTGTTTGTTCTTGGCTATCACTTATTTAGCTTTGGCTTATATGGTAGGCAGTATACTAAATATTTCGTTTATCCCTCTGTCATTTAACTTTCACGATAACCCTATGAGGTAGAAGTATTATTTTGCGCTTTCTCATTTTATAGATGCATAAACTGAAGTTGAGAATAGCAAAATTCTTTACCTTAAAAAGTTACATAAGACACCCCATACAACACCCTAAGTAATACTAAAAATACCATTTCGAAAGTTGTAAATGTTTTTAGGTATTTGAGCACACAGTATCGTTTTATACTGCCACAATAACATTTTAAAATGGATCTTTCATTCGAATTGCATAGTTTCCCTTTTTAAGATTTTTCTTTTATTACTTTGGCTGAAAATCTTTGGCACAGAAAGTAAGAAACTTTGCTTTTCTTGACCATTTTATCAGGGTAACCTTTCCTCTAAAAGTAATTAATATTTAATTAATTTTTAGGGAAAAAGGAAAAAGCAAGCAGAAAGATATAAATGGACAAAAACAGTGACTTTCTTGGAGGCATTTTAAGTGACTAGAATTTTATTCTCCTTAATTAGGAAAACTCAGCATTTCAGCAGATTACACGGTCTTCTCAATTTCCTTCTCTTTCCTTTTTTCTAGTTTTCTAGAATTTTCATTAGAATTTCATGGTATTTTCCTGGTTTTCTCATTTCCACTAAATCATGGATAACATCTGTTTCTTTCTTTTCTTTTTCTCTCTTTTCTCTCCTTCTCTCTCTCTCTCTTTCTCTCTTTCTTTTTTTTCTGATGGAGTCTCACTCTGCCACCCATGCTGGAGTGCAGTGGTATAGTCTCTGCTCACTGCAACCTCCGCCTCCCAGGTTCAAGCAATTCTCCTGCCTTAGCCTCCCAAGTAGCTGGAATTACAGCTGCTTGCCACCATGTCTGGCTAATTTTTGTATTTTTTTTAATAGAGATGAGGTGTCACCATGTTGGTCAGGCTGGTCTTGAACTCATGACCTCAGATTATCTGCCTGACTCAGCCTTACAAAGTGCTGGGATTACAGGCGTGAGCCACCACACCTGGCCGCATCTTTCAAATACAACTTTTAAGCCCCGAATACCCAATTATTATTAATAGGTAGTTTGTCCTTGGAATATAAGAATCATTATTCACTAGAACAAAATGCCCAGCTTTCACTATAACCACTTAATACAAAGTATTATTTGTGTATCTGGTTACCAAAAAAACTCCTAATGTGAAATGGGGATGTGACCAGAGAGGAAGGAGAAAGGAATGGAAAGGTAAATCAGTTCTAATTGAGAGACTCAAAGGCATATAAATCCAATTACAAGATTATCAAAGCCATTTTCAGTCTAGAAATCAAACAATTTATTATTGGAAGTACTGTATGGAAATAGAGTCATGCACCACATAGCAATGTTTCAGTAAACGGTGGACCACATATATGACAGTGGTCCCATAAGATTATAATGGAGCTGGCCGGGCGCGGTGGCTCACGCCTGTAATCCCAGCACTTTGGGAGGCCAAGGCAGGCAGATCACAAGGTCAGGAGATCGAGACCATCCTGGCTAACACGGTGAAACCCCATCTCTACTAAAAAAAATACAAAAAATTAGCCGGGCGTGGTGACGGGCACCTGTAGTCCCAGCTACTTGGGAGGCTGAGGCAAGAGAATGGCATGAACCCGGGAGGCAGAGCTTGCAGTGAGCCGAGATCGCACCACTGCACTCCAGCCTGGGTGACAGAGTGAGACTCCGCCTCAAAAAAAAAAAAAAAAGATTATAATGGAGCTAAAAAATTCCTATAACCTAGTGACATTGTAGCACAACACATTACTCATGTGTCTGTGGTGATGCTGGTGTAAACAAACCTACTGTGCTGCCAGTGGTATAAAGGGCTAGTCCGTGCAATTATGCACAGTACATAATACTTGATAATGACACTAAATGACTACGTTACTGGTCTATGTATTTACTATCCTTTTTATTGTTCTTTTAAGTGCACTCCTTCTACTTATTTGAAAAAGTTAACTGTAAAACAGTCTTAGGCAGTTCCTTCAGGAAGTATCCAGAAGAAGGTATTGTTATCACAGAAAGTGACAGCTCCGTGTGTGTTACTGTCCCTGGACTTTTTCCAGTGGGACATGATGTGGAGGTGGAGGACAGTGATATTGATTATCCTGATCCTGTGTAGGCCTAGGCTAATATGTGTGTGTGTTTAATGTGTGCTTTTAACAAAAATGTTTAAAAAGTAAAATAATAATAATTAATAACTTTAAAACAGAAAAAGCTTATAGAATAAGAATATGAAGAAAGAATACTTTTGCACAGCTGTACTATGTGTCTGTGTTTTAAAGTAAGTATAACACAAGTCAAAAGTTTTAAAAAATACAAGGTATAGTAATTAGGTTAATTTTGGAAGAAAGAAAAATTGTTAATACATATTTAGTGCAGCCTATGTGAACAGTGTTTATAAAGTCTACAGCCACATACAGTAATGTCCTGGGCCTTCACAATCACTTACCACTCACTCACTGACTCACCCAGAGCCACTTCCAGCCCTGCAAGCTCCACTCATGAGAAGTGCTCTACATAGGTGCACCATATTTTATTTTCTATACTGCATTTTTCTGTACCTTTTCTATGTTTAGACATGTTTAGATGCATAAATACCATTGTGTTACAATTGCCTACAGTGTTCAGTACAGTAGCAGGCTGTACGGATTTGCAGTCAAGGAGCAATAGGCTGTACCACATAGCCTAGGTGTGTAGTGAACTATACCATCTGGGTTTGTGTAAATATACCCTATGATGTTCACACAATGACAGGAATTGCCTAATGACACATTTCTCAGAACGTAGCCACACTGTTAAGTGAGGTGTGACTGTATATGTTCTGGACTATTCTATAAAGCTATTGTTGTCAAATTTAAGTATCAATCAGTTATTTAGTGGTGGAATTTGGTTCCTATGTTTTTATTCAAATTGAGTCCAGGACTGGAATAGTCATGCAATTCTCCACAATAAAGATCTCAGTGAAACTTAATACAAGAACCAGTCGTGTGTTGAATTAAAGCTACAATATGTTGTTTTAAATAGGACCTGTATGTATTCTATATATGAGAAGAACCATATGTTGTTTATAATAGGACCTATATGTATTCTATATATGACAAGAACCAAACCCCTTACATTATGTACTCAGACATCTTACTGCTCCTCTATTATCTACTCTAAGCGGGCAAAGAATGTGGGAAGAAGAGAAGAATTTCTCTGAGAAAGAGTAAAGACGAAAAAGAACCACATAATCACTCATGAACAGAATTGCTATCACTAATTCAGGCTTAAAAATAAACTTCTGTTATACATATATGTACATGCACACATACCTATTGTTGTACTATTCAATAAACTAGATGCTTGCCTTTGAGGTCACCTGAGAAAGCTGACCTCGCAAGTTCAATCTTGTCCAACAACTGGTGCCCATATCCAACACTTACCACATGCCTATAACTTGCCTACTGGGCTTTGTACTGGATTGTAGGGAAACAGCGCTAAGTGCAATAAAGCATCACCTTGATTAAGCTTATACTCACATAACAAGTAACCAGACATATAACAACAGACAGTACTTTCACGTAGTCATATATGAAAAATAAAAGGGCAAAGGAAGATAGTGAATAAAGGAGGCTTGGCTATTTTACACAGAGTGGTCAAGGAAGGCTTTCCAAAGAGGTGGTATTTAAGGAAAGACCTGGATGATAAAAAGGAGTGAGTTACATGCAAATCAGAAGGATAAGAATCACAGGTGGAGAGAACTGCAAATATAAACATCCTGGAGCAGATGTAAGCTTGATGCAAAGGGGAACGGCACATGTACCAGTCAAGGGGAGGCAAGAGACAACCATGACCACGCCTGGGTGATTGCAGGAGAACTGGGGAGAAGTGGTTGGATAATGGACATATTCTGAAGGTGGCACTGTCAGGATATGCTGAGTGAGAGGTGTATGTGGGGTGTGAAGAAAAAGAAGAGGAACAAAGAAAATGCCTGGATTTCCACCTGAGCAACTGGGTGGAAGGTAGTGACATTTAATGAAATGGGCATCAGTTTGGGCAGAGTGTGTTTTTAGGTAAAGGTCAGGGAAGGATGAGGAAATCAAGAGTTCTGCATTAAGTTGTCATTTGAGATGTCTAATTTGTTTCCTTTTTTTTAGCTTTTATTTGTATAGATTTAGAAAGTACAAGTGCAGTTTTGTTATACTGATATATTAAATAGCGATGAAATCTGAGCTTTTAGTGTACATTGACCCATTAAGTAATTCCTCATCCCTCGAACCCTTCCCACCTTCCCAACTTTATGAGTCTCCAATGTCTATTATTCTAATTTCTATATCCATGGTACACATATTTAGCTCCCACTTATCAGTAGAGAACATGTAATATTTGACTTTCTGTTTCTGGGTTATTTCACTTAAGATAATGGCCTCCAGTTCCATCCATGTTGCTGCAAAAGACATGATTTTATTTTTTATGGCTTAGCAGTATTCCATGGTGTGTGTCTGTGTGTGTATGTGTATGTATATATATTACATACATATATGTATGTGTATGTATATATATTACATTTTCTTTATCCAATCCATTGATGGACACTTAGGTTGATTCCATGTCTTTGCCCTTGTGAATAGTGCTGCAATAAACATATAAGTGGAGGTATTTTTTTGATATAATGATTTCTTTTCCTTTGAGTAGATGCCAAGTAGTGGGATTGCTGGATCGAATGGTAGTTCTATTTTTAATTCTTTGAGAAATCAAGTTTGCAATGTCTTTGAGTCTAAGTACAGATGCCAATTGGGTACTGTCTGGGGCGTAGGGGAAAGGTTGGAGCTGAAGATATAAATTTAAGAGTCATCAATATATAGATGGACTATGAAGTCATGAGACTAGATTTCTTAGGTACAGTGTGCAATTACAGAAGAGTGAAGGGCTACAAATGGAGCCCTGTAGACCTCTAGCATTTAGCCCTCCAAAAGGAAGAAAAATGAGAATGAACAAAGGAAACTGTGAGTCAGAGACAAGAGATGAAGGGAAAAGACAAGGAGTTGAGGGATCCCCAAATCCAAAGAAATAAAATGCCTGAGGAAGAGAATATGTCAGTTGCTACTGGTTGTTTGCGTATGCTGATCACTTGGGATAGTTCATTGGATTGTGCAAGATGGAGGTCACTATTGACCTTGACAGGAGAAGTGGACTGTAAGCTTGGTGGAAGTGAGAGAGAATGGGGACTCCAGTTTTAGAGAGAGACTTGGACCCATGTGTTTATCACCTTGGCCTCCTACATCAACAGACTAAAATAGCCTCTAATCTGCCTCCTGGTACTTATGCCTTGTATAATCTCCTCACGTTGAGTATGGGCAGGCCTGGTGACTTGCTTCTAGCCAATAGATGTGGCAAACATGATGAGATGTCATTTCTGTGATTATGTCACACAATATAGTGACTTCTATTTTGTTGGCAGATTCTTACCATTGCTAGCTTTGATTAAACAAATTGCTACAGAGCGAGAGCCATGTGGCAAGGGATGAGGGTGACCTCTGGCCCAGCGTCACTAAAGAACAAGACTGTCAGTTCATCAGCTCATCAGGAACTAAAACCTGCCTGTAACTCCAGGAGCATACAAGTAGATGCTTTTCCTTTTGAGCCTCCCCATGAGACCCCAGTCTTGGCCAGCACCTCATTGCAGCCTTGTGAGAGACTCTCAAGTAGGGGGCCTAGCTGAGCTACATCCAGTCCCTTGGCCCACAGAAACTCTAAGAGAATGAATGTGCATTGTTTTAAGCAATTAAGTTTATGGTAATTTGTTATATAGCAATAGGTAACTAGTACACCTTTTGAAATGCCACTAAAATGAGGGTAAGTAAAGAAATAAAATGGGTATTGACACACAAGAAAAGAAAAGCTAGAAGAGACAGAGTAGAAAAGACATTAAAATTTTATAAGATGGGCAGCTGATGAATTTGTAACAACTGACTTCTCAAAGTCACAAATGCTGAAATCTATGCTCCTATAAAGAAGGAAATCAACAAGAAAGTTGATTTGTGCTAAGTAATTATAGAAAGCCTCAAAAATTGGAGGCACCAAGTACCAAGAAAGCTAGGAGGAAAGGGGTTGGGTGTTGGTGCTGAAAACAGAAGGAATGAATTAAAGTATATACACAGATCCATGAAACACCTTGAATAACAGGTAACTAAGCCTTCTCCATGTAGTGGGGGACAGGAGGTTTAGTCTCTGAAAAGATTAAAGCAGAAATATTTTGAGCTTGGGGATGCAGGCTGAGAGACGTGTAAATGTGTGGTCTCAGACTGAAAATAGAGAAATTAAGTGAAAGCCTACATTTGGAATGATGATGACTTCTATCTTCCTATCTCTTACCAGTTCCCAGAAATCAGGCAAGTAGACTTAGACACTACACACTACACACACACACACACACACTCACACACCTACCTCATGCTTAAGATGAGAATAATCTTGTCTAGAAAAACTGCCTTCCTTGTGATAAAAGACTGACAGCAGTGCCACAGGGACAGCCTCAGGGCCAGGCTGAGCAGGTGTGGTTCCGGCCTCTGCAGCCTCCATCAAGGAGGACAGCATTGCTTGCGTCTTTTTCATGGGCACTGGCCTCCTTAGCTTTGGCTCAAATGGGGGCTTGTAGCCCTACCTTTCACAAGGAGAGGACAACCAGGAAAACAGTCTCCCAAGTGCCCGTCTCATAATTTCCTTCCTCTGTTGTGATACACACACAACCTAGAAGAAGCTTTGAGTATTTCTTTGCTCAAGGTTTCAGCGGTAAATCTGCATAGCTCTGGAGGGCAAATATTGGATTGCATTATATTTGTTTGCAAAAACTTAACAGAAAAGCTTTTCCTACTTAAAAAATAAAAGTTGAAAACCAGTGATTTCATTGATAAATTTGAAGGGCTGTGTAGGGTAAATCGGGCAAATGAAATTCTATTCATGGAATGGGCGGTTAATATGTGAGCATTGAAATAGCCTTGGTTTGTGATGATAAGCTTGCAGATATGCTTTGTCAGGGAGTGGACTGGGATGACACAGAAGAACAAACAGAACATCTGATTCATTAGATGTAGTGGAGACAGAAGTAAGAAATTATCTAGCATTTTAAACCTGCTTAACTTAGGAAATTCAGTTTCCATGGTAGACACAGGCATCAAGTTAACCAGAAGAATTGCTGGAGGGAAAACTGTTGTCTGGTTTTAGACCCATGACACTGAAACAGGCTGTTCATCTGGTAACTGGAATGTTTTTTTCTTGACACCATGAGAAAGGCTTTGGATCTAGAAAAAAAGTTTGGAAAAGCAATAGAAAAAAAAATCTTTAAAGAAAAGCATACTGAGACAGCTAAGAGGAAAATACAGTCCCAGGAAAAAGGAACCAAGAGAGAAAAAGATGGGTAGTCAGGAAGGTTGGGAAGAAATCAGGGGAATTTGTTGCTGTAGAAGGAAAGAATATCAAGAAGAAATGAGAGGTAGGCACTGTTAAACATTGCTGAGCAACTAGGGAGGATAAAAGGCTAGGGAAATCACAGCCACTCAGGAAGCTAAGGTAAGAGGCTTGCTTGTATCTAGAAGGTCTGGCGTACTGCAACCTCCACCCTCTAGGCTCAAGCAATCCTCCCACCTCAGCCTCTCAAGTATCTGGGACTACAGGCACATGCCACCACACTGAGCTAATTTTTGTGTTTTTTGTAGAAACAGAGTTTCGCCATGTTGCCCGGGCTGGTCTTGAACTCCTGAGCTCAAACGATCCTCCTGCCTCAGCCTCTCAAAGTTTTGGAATTACAGGAATAAACCACCATGCCCAGCCCAAGAAATCTGATACAGGACACCAGTGGAGCCAGTTCTTTGGTCAGAGATTTAAAAAAAGGAAGCAACAGTGGTGAGGAAAAGCAATCATGAATGTAGACCTACTGTTCACAACTCCTATATTTATTTATTTATTTATTCAGAGACAGAGTCTCACTCTGTCTCCCAGGCTGGAGTGCAGTGGCATGATCTCACTCACCTCCACCTCCTAGGTTCCAGTGATTCTCCTGCCTCAGCCTCCCAAGTAGCTAGGATTACAGGCACGTGCCACCACGCCCAACTAATTTTTGTATTTTTAGTGGAGACGGGGTTTCACCATGTTGGTCAGGCTGGTCTTGAACTCCTGACCTCAAGCAATCCACCTGCCTCGGCCTCACAAAGTGTCAACTACTTTTATTTTAAAACTCCTTTTCACTCTTAAAATTACTGAGGACCCCCAAAGAGCTTCTGATTCTGTGGGTTAAATCTACCAGTGTTTACCGTACTAGAAATTACCACTAAAGAAGTTAAGAGTTTTCAAATAAACTCTTTTAAAAATAGCAACGCTAACACCATTAAGTAGTAATATAAATAACCTAGTTTTTATGAAAATATATTTTCCCTAATAAAAAATAATTTTGATAAGAAGAGAGCACTGGTTTACATTTTTGCAAATCTCTTTAATGTCTTGCTTCATAGAAGGCAGCAGGATTCTCATATCTGCTTCTGCATTCAATCTGTTGCAATATGTTGTTTTGGTTGAAGTACATGTAGAAAATCTGGCATCAAATAGATGAGTAGTTGGAAAGGGATGTCCTAAGGAGTCTCAAGATCTGTAGAGGTCCTTGACCCAGGCGTTGAGCATTTCTTTGAGAAACTTAACAATAAAAATAGACAAATTAAGGGCTGGGCATGGACTCATGCCTGTAATCCTAGCACTTTGGGAGGCTGAGGGTGGAGGATCGTTTTAGCACAGGAGATCAAGACCAGTCTGGACAACATATTGAAACTCCATATCTACGAAAAATTTAAAAATTAGCCAGACGTGGTGGTGGGCACCTATAGTCCTAGCTACTCAGGAGGCTGAGGTGAGAGGATCACCTGAGCCCAGGAGTTTGAGGCTGCAGTGAGCTATGATGACACCACTGCAGTACAGCTTAGGTGATAAAGCCAGACCCTATCTCAATTAAAAAAAAAAAGGCAAATTGGGTGCCAACTCAACAAAGTATTAAGTTTGAGAAAAGGATTCTGAGTTTGCTTGTTTTTAACAATAGAAAAGACCTAAGGATGTTAAAGACGTTTTTGAGCCAAAAGGAAAGAAACAAGAAAGGGAGAAATTGAAGACGCAAGAGAAGAGAGAATTGTTGAATCAAGTTCCTAATACAGGGCAGAAGTGTCAGGACGAATAGCAGGAAGGAAAGTTTAGCTTTTCAAAAGGGAGTGTCAACTTTTCCTTATGACACAAAAGCATGAACTAGGATACGTGGTTATCCAGAGAAAATCCAAGGCCATGAGAACACAGTAATAGGACAGGAGGAAGAAAGGTGAGGCACCTTCAGTCTTTTCATTCAAGGGTGATCTACATCATTTGCTGAAAGTAAATAACGTGCATGCAATATTGCAGATAAGGAAAGACAGCTGTGGGGGAGGTAAAGAGAGAAAAATTAAAATAATGATCCAGTGAGCAACATTATGTGGAAACTGACTGCACTGTGCTTAGCCCACAATGAGGTCCCAGCAAATATCTTGTTTTAATCAATGAAAGGGCAGTAAGAAGGGGTTCTCATTGGAGGTCGTGGAGCAAGACAGAGTGGCTCTCTAGTGACCTGTGTTAGTGGCTGAGGCCTGGCACAGTAGGATACACTTCACAGATTCCCAAAGGACTGATTCTTTCTCTGGAATGGAGGAAGTCCAAGCCACACGAGAAATACTCACAACGGAGGTGGGCTTTGGATTTGTTGCCGAAAAGACGAGCTTGTAGAGTATCATCTTCTTTTCTGCACATAATTCAAGTAACCACTATACTCATCTGGTATTTATTTCAGGAAAACTCTTTCCAACTTTCTGTCATATTTTTATTAAGAGTTCTCATATTTACATAGGAAATCAACTAAAAAAAGGAGGAAGAGAGAGGTGAACTAAAGTTTTTCCTATGGGAATTTTAGTTAGGCACATCCATTACCACTTTTAATTGAGGGAGTAAAAGAAGTTATTTCAAGCCATATCTTCTTCAAAAAGCTATACTTGAATCTGCTTTTTTCACTTTCTTTAAGAATAGCTAAAACTCTCTTTTCCTGAAATGTTTTCACTCAATTTCAATCTTTGAAACGATCACCTTTCTTTTCAATACCTGACCTTGCTTGGGGTCATTAACTTATAATATTAAAAAATTCAGTTTCTTTACTTCTCTTCAGTGATAATGAATATTAATATACCTTCTCTATCTTTGAGTTTTATTCTTCTTATTTATTTTCTTAGGTAAACGCTTTTGAGCACTTCTGTATTCATTGCTTTTCATGGGGGCATTCATGTTGTACTCAACTCGGTTAAACCAGCACTCTATGACTGTTGCATTACAAGCCAGTTCTATGATCTCCAATAAGCATTTCCACCCTTGATTACCTTAATTTTCACATCTACAAAATGAAATATTGGAATACTGAGCACTAAAAAGGCAGAATATAATACATCTATGTGTTGTCAAAACCAATCATTTAGATTTTCCTTATATTTATTGCTTTAGGGAAAGACAGACAAAAAAATAAACCTAAAGGATATTCTATATCCATTTGCCTTTACAGCGGTACCCGTTATCCACAAGGACTATGTTCCAAGATCCCCAGTGGATGCCAGAAACCATGGATAGTACCAAACCCTATATATACTACTTTTTACCTATACATGCATACCTATGATCAAGTTTAGTTTATAAATTAGTCACAGTAAGAGATTAACGACAATACTTAATAATAAAAAAAGAGCAATAATAATAATAACATGTTGATGTCACTACTCTTGTACTTTGGAGCTATGATTACATGAAGGGTTCCTTAAACACAAGCACTGCTACATGGTGACAGTTAATCTGATAATCAGGATGGTTACCAAGTGACTAAAGGGTGGCGAGTGTAGACAGCATAGATCCCCTGGACAAAGGGAGGATTCATGTCCCCAGCGGGACAGAACAGGACGAGTGAGATTTCACTCTACTCAGAATAGTGCACAATTGAAAACTTAGGAATTGTTTATTTCTGGAATTTTTTATCTAATATTTTCAGACTGCAGTTGATTGCAGATAACTGAAACTGCCAAAAGCAAAACTGTAAAGAAGGGGGGACTACTGTATTCTCACACAGAGCCTATGCTGAAAACTTCACTATATATTCATATGACTTCAGACAACATAAAAAGAGTAAATGTCATTTGTTGTTCCTTCCTATATTGCTGGCACTTTAGTAAGAGCTTTACATATCTACATATCTCATTTTAATTTCACAACCACTCTGTGATATCAGTACTCTTATCCCCATTGTACAGGTAAAGAACCTGGGCTAGGGTGGATGCAGTGGCTCATGCCTGTAATCCCAGCTCTTTGAGAAGCCAAGGCGGGTGGATCCCTTGAGCCCAGGAGTTCGAGACCAGTCTGGGCAACATGGCAAGACCTGTCTCTACCAAAAAAAAAAACAAAAAGTAGCTGTACAAGGTGGCACGTGCCTGTGGTCCCAGCTACAGGCAGAAGTGGGAGGATTGCTTAAGCCTGGAAGTTGGAGACTGCAGTGAGCTGAAATCTGAGCCACTTCACTCTAGCCTGGGCAACAGAGCGAGACCCTGTCTCAAAAACAAAAAAAACAAAAGAAAACAAAAGTACCTGAGCTAAGTAAGCTCTCCAAGTTCACATCAGCACTGAGTGATGAAGCCAGGCTTTAGCACCCTAAGTATACACATATGCAATTGCAGTGCCTGTGTTTTTATTCTTTAGAATACGAGTGTGTGTGTGTGTATATGTGCGTGTGTGTGTGCAGTATACACATGGACTGCAAGCAGTAAATAAGAGGAGCAGAACACTTATGAAAATGTGAGAAATTTAGGTGAAAATCTATCCCAATTGCAGTTTGCTTATGTGCCTCTCACAAGAAAACACGGTAGCACAAAGAAGGGTATAGAGATTTGGGGGAGCTTCTGAAAAAGTTACTTTTACCAAATAATGTCACACAAAAAATCAAACGTGTTTATCACAAATTTCAAATCTCTTGGAAGGAAAATATTCTGCTTAGCTTGGTTTTGGTTCAATCCTGGAATCTCCTGTATTATCTAAAAGAGTATGCTGGGTGACCTTCATAGCACCAGAGCAGAAATTTAATTTAGAATTTAGTAAATAAAATAACAGGATATGTGTGTGACATTATCTTTAGTTTATCTTAGGATCTCCCAGGGGAAATCTGGTTTGTGTAGATTTCTATCCAACTCTGAAAATGTTTCAAATCTTGCATAAAATCTCATCATTATTATTATTTTCATAGATGTTATCTGAAGCCATTTCCTTCTACAAGGTAATGGCTCCTCCCTCAAAAAAAAAAAAAACAGTTATACGTACTACATTTAGCTTAATGAAATAACAACCTTTAACTTGTGGTAAGAGTCATCCATTCAAATCTATTTATTTTAAGAGTTAGTGAGTTTTAATGTTTACGGGCGAAGTATCCATTGAGAAAACTACTCTTGAATACAGAGCTATACCATTGTTTTCTTTTTGTTTTAACAAATAGGTCCTGCTTTCCTTTATAAGAATTTGATGTCTTCCAGTTTTCTTAAAGAGCTTAGTAATGCTCAAAACTAAATTAACTTTAATTAACTCTAAGATAATAGCCACATTATATGGCAACTTTCAACAGTATTTAAGTTTACGTCTATTTCATATCTGGTAAAAAATAATTCTAACCCTAAGAAAACTCATCAACAGAAAAACTGATACATTGCTATTATAATAACAACATAATTTTGTCATACTACTCATTAGTTAGAATGCCACAACATTAAAGTAGCTCTTAGGAGAAACTTATTTATGATTTACTTAAATGTTTACATTGTATCCAGTAGTCTACTAGTTAATGCTCCTGAAATGAAACCTCTCAGTCAACTGAACCAGATTTTTAATTACGAATAAAATTACGATGCCATCTGATCTTATTCACATCTTTGTAGTCAACTTTTTTCCCCACTGTTATTTCTCATTTCTTTATCCTGCCATTACACCAAATCAAATGCTATTCCTTTAAAAAATACAGTAACCTTTTTGTTCCTGGTTTTCACATGAAATCTTATGTCTGCGAATTTTTTTCTTTCTGCATCCTTATGGTAATAAGCACTGGGAAACTGGGTCCTTTGCAGAGTTGGATGGTCATAAAAAGCTTTCTTCCTTGTGCAGCTCAGGAGGACATCTCTAGTCCTCTTTTTTACATCTTCACATGTCGTCACTCTTTGTACAAATTACATTCCAGTGGGAGTTAGGGCAGCAGGAACGGGGAACTCCAAGCCTCATTCCTATTCACATTCCTAATTCTGCCATAGGTCAGTTTGTCACCCACACAATTGGGACTAGATATTGCAAGGAATTATGAGATTCTTTATGGATTTCAAAGTAGAATTTTCTTCTCTATCTGCTCTGGGCACTGGGCTTTTGAAGATTTGCTGTTCTGTGTTTCTGGGGCTCCTGGAAGCCTCCTTGGCATGTTCTGGAGGTAGAGGTAATGAGCATCCTAGCAAAAAGTGACATTATGCTAATTTCACTCTGCCTCTGTATGCTCTTTGAATTGCAAGGATGTTCAGGATCAAAATAACAAGCATGAAAAGGATGTGATGAGTAAGTTCTGAAAAGGACTGGAAAGTCTGTCACCAGCAATGGCCTAAGACAAAATTGTGAGATATGGAAATAAATATTTATATTTGGTGGTGGTTCTATTTTTTTTTTTTATCTTTTCCTTAGATCTTGACATCCAGGGCTTTTAAACAACACAGCATTCCCCTGCTCTGAGCCCCATTTTCCTGTTTTCTTCTCCTGTTTCTCTGTCCTAGATTTGATCTTTGCTAGAGAACATTTAAACCAATTTGTGTTTACATGTTATTATTGTAATATATTTTTAATTTAATTATCATAGGGGCAATTTCGTAAGTATAATGTATTAACTCATATGAATGTTGTGGGAGAGTACTGCAAGTTAGAGAAATCTTGTCTTAGCACTCAAATGACCCCATACAGGCCAGTCCCATACATGACATATGATAAATAGCATTTCATTATTTTATGCTCCATATGAGGCTACATGGGACATCCCTTCATAGTTACTTCCCCAAATATATCTCAAGCTTTCAAAAGCATAGGCTATATGCTTAACTTTTTTGTATATTTCATAGAGCTACATATTACTATACACACATTAGACATGTAATACTTATTAAGGCAATTTTCACCGACACATAGATACATGCCTTTTGAGAAACATATAAACACCTCCTTTGTTTTCTTTTGATGAAGCTTTTTCCACAGGGCCTCCTTCCTCTCAAATGTGATACCTAATACAAAATCTTCTTCTGCTGGCCGCCCCACACGTACCACTTAGAAGGTATATCCTGAATACTACAAGAGTGTTTAACAGGAGATATGAATCTAATCTTTATTACAAAATAAAAGTTCTTCAAGGATTTGAACTTAAATGGACACCTAAAAAAGAAGTAGTACTTTACTAAGTAAAGAAGGTGGGTAAGTACTCCAGACAGACAAACCTGCAAGGAATTTGATGTATTTAATAAAAAGAAAAGAGAGCAATATGGTTGGAAAACAAAGAACTCACTTAGGCTCCAGCCATACCATGCTTCTCAGGGTAACCACACAGGTAGAATAAGCCCCAAATAGGTGCAAGCAGGAAGATGGAGAACTATAAATTCAGTCAAATTTTATTTTATTCTGACATAAAATTACTCATTTTTACTTGTAGAATTTCTTAAATATTTTCCTATTTCCAGAGATCCTCAATAAAGTCATCTTTTTTCCCTCCCTAAGTATTTTTCCAATCTGCTAGAGAATTCATCATCACTAGGGTGCAGTAGTTGCTGACCAAACGAAACCATGAATTGCTATTCTTGATAAATTACTCATTCACAACTAATAATAATTTGACACTCTTACCTTCTTATGTACTATGACTTCTATTAACTAAGCAGCATGACTTTTAGCCAATGGAACATTTTTCTGGCTTTTATAAAACAATAATCTGAATAGTCAACAAGCTGAGAGCCAAATCAAGAATGCAATGCCATTTATAATAGCCACACAAAAGTTACAATTCCTAGGAATAAACCTAAGCAAGGAGATGGAAGATACCTACAAAGAGAACTATAAAACATTCCTGAAAGAAACAGATGACACAAGCAAATGGAAAAACATTCCATGCTCATGGACTGGAAGATTTAATATCATTAAAATGGCTGTATTTCACAAAGCAATCTATAGACTCAATGCTATTCTTACCAAACTACCAACATCATTTTTCACAGAATTAGAAAAACTATTCTAAAATTCATATGGATCCAAAAGGGAGCCTGAATAACTAAAGCAATCCTACGCAAAAAGAACAAAGCCAGAGGCATCATATCACTGGACTTCAAACTGTACTATAAGGCTACAGTAACGAAAACAGCATGGTAATGATACAAAAACAGACACATAGACCAATGTAACAGAATAAAGAACCCAGAAATAAAGCTGCACACCTACAGCCATCTGATCTTTGACAAAGTCGACAAAAATAAGCAATGGGGAAATGACTCCTTATTCAATAAATGGTATTGGGATAATTAGCTAGCCATATGCAGAAGAAAAACTGGACTGCTGCCTTTCACCATATATAAAAATTAAGATGAATTAGGCTGGGCGCGGTGGCTTACGCCTGTAATCCCAGGACTTTGGGAGGCCGAGACAGGCAGATCACGAGGTCAGGAGATCGAGACCATCTTGGCTAACACGGTGAAACCCCGTTTCTACTAAAAATACAAAAAATTAGCTGGGCGTGTTGGCGGGCACCTGTAGTCCCAGCTACTCGGGAGGTTGAGGCAGGAGAATGGCATGAACCCAGGAGGCAGAGCTTGCAGTGAGCTGAGATCGCGCCACTGCACTCCCACCTGGGAGACACAGCGAGACTCCATCTCAAAAAAAATAAAAATCCTACAAGAAAACCCAGGAAATATCATTCTGTACATTGGCCTTGGCAAATAATTTATGGCTAAGTCCTCAAAAACAATTGCAACAAAAACAAAATTGACAAGTGGGACCTAATTACACTGAAGAGCTTCTGCACAGGAAAAGAAACAATTGACAGAGTACACAGACAACCTACAGAATGGGAGAAAATATTTGCAAACTAAGCAGTGGGCAAAGGTCTAATATCAACATTCTATAAGGAACTTAAATCAACAAACAAAAAACAAATAACCCCATTAAAAAGTGAGAAAAGGGCTGGGCATAGTGGCTCATGCCTGTAATCCCAACACTTCCGGAGGTTAAGGTGGGAGGATCACTTGAGCTCAGAAGTTTGAGACCAGCCCAGGCAACATAGTGTGTCCTTGTTTCTACAGTTTGTTTTTTTTTTAATGAGCTGGGTGTGGTGGCACACATCTGTAGTTCCAGCTACTTGGGGGCTGAGGTGAGAGGATTGCTTGAGCCAGGAGTTTAAGGCTGCAGTGAGCTGATCACACCACTGCACTCTGGTCTGGGAAACAGAGTAGGACCCTGTCTCGAAATAAAACAAAACAAAACAAAAAAACTGGGCAAACGACATGAACAGATACTTCTCAAAAGAAGACATACAAGCAGTTACCAAATATATGAAAAAAATTCTCAACATCACTAATCATCAAAGAAATGCAATTCAAAACCATAAAGAGATACCATCTCACACCAGTCAGAAAAGAAGTCAAAGAATAATAGATGCTGGCGAGGCTGTGGAGAAAAGGGAATGCTTATACACTGTTGAGGGGAATGTAAATTAGTTCAGCCACTGTGAAAAGCAGTTTGGAAATTTCTCAAAGAACTTAAAACTACTATTCAACACAGCAATTCCATTACTAAGTATATATCCAAAGGAAAATAAATCATTCTACCAAAAAGACACACGCACTTATGTGTTCATTGAAGCACTATTCACAGTAGCAGACATGGACTCAACCTGTGTGCCCATCAACAGAGGACTGGATAAAGAAAATGTGATACATATACACCATGGAATACTACACAGTCATAAAAAAAGAATAAAATCATGTTGTTTGCAGTGACATGGATAGAGCTGGAGGCCATTATCCTAAGACAATTAACTCAGGAACAGAAAACCAAATGCTTCATTTTCTCACTTATAAATGAGAACTAAACATTAGAGGTACATGGACACAAAGATGTGAAAAAATAAACATTGGGGACTTCTTTGGTCAGGGGGAAAAGGCTGAAAAACTACATATTGGGTACTGTGCTCATTACCTGGGTGATGGGACCATTCATACCCCAAACCTCAGCATTATGCAATATATTTGTGTAACAAACCTACACATGTACCCCCTGAATCTAAAACAAAAGTTGACGTTTTTTTTTAATCTGAACAATCAATAATACAGTCTTATTTGAAGCAATGGGTTTGTTAGTAATCTACAGAGTAACAATTAGCTTTCCAGTGTATCAAATTTTCAAGCCTAATCAAAGCTCCAGCATAATCCACCTGACCCAAAATACTTGCTTATTTCCTACATACTGGCATAAATCACTATCCGTTAGATGATGTTTTTGTATTAAAAACAAAAACAAAAACAGATGCATTTGGTAATATTTGAAAATCCAGTTCATGTGGCAATAAAAATTAATAACTGCTTACTTTGCCAAAATGTGTAACCTATATTTGGGGATATAATAAGAATTTTCCATACAACCATAATCAAAACATTTGTTGTATGTTACATGCATCATATAAATTGAAGTATCAAAGTTTTCAAGCATGAAGCATGTTAAAAACTTTGGATCTCAGAAAAGATCAAATAATACGACACATATGCAAGTGCTTTGAAAATGGTAAAGCACTACAAAAGGTATCAAGTAAGGTATGAAAGTAATATATATATATATATACACATATATATATACACATATATATATACACATATATATATACACATATATATACACATATATATATATATACACATATATATACACACACACACAATAGCAGAAACCAAATGTAACTGCATTTCTGCAAATGATGTAATGATTCTTGTTTGTCTAATTTGCATTTTCAGAAAAGACTGCTCATATGTTACAGCAGCAGCTAAGTTTACAACAATTTTTCTTTGTTCTTGGCAAACAAAAAAAGGTTAAGAATTTGCAGACAAGTCTTGGCAAAGAAGTGTTCTGATTCAGCTTTGCCGATCCCTGAGAGCAACAGTATATAGCTGGAAAATACGTAGGTTATGAACTTGTTAGAAAAATTTTCAGTTAGTATTGCTAATCAGTACAACAACATCTTCAAGTCATAATTGGGCCTTGAGTATTAAAATACTGTTAGAGCATTTTACCCACTAGTTGGCTCTCCCCTTTCCCATTTAGATCGTCTGTTTTTCTATGCAGAAATATTATATGTGTTGATATGGTAAAATTGCAAAACCAATACTTCCCTATTCTACCTAAACATAAAATTTGACTTGGAATGTCATATTTTGTACTGTCAAAGATCAGCCAGATTATTTCCCATTTCGTAAAGTTTTGTTTTCTGACACAGATCTTCACTGATATATATGAAAATGCTGTTGGAAATTTTATTATCAAAAATGATACAGATACTTTTGTATCCAATGATACTTCTGGTTGGATTTGCATATTCATTGACGAAACCTCAAAATTCACAATATAGTAAAGCTGGAACAAAGTTTATAGATCACACAATCAATTCCATTGACCCATTACCCCTATTTGACAAATAGAGGCTGAGCCCCAAGGAGGCATATCTATAATGGATATGTTTCTAGGCCTTTTGTTTAAAGTGACAAATCAACTACTATAGGAGAAATGATCACTTTTTTTTTCTGAAGAACTAAATGTTGCAAGAATTTTCACTCCTTTCCCTTTTTCTTGCTTGCTTAGACAGGATATAGTTCCTCTTTGTCAGCCTGCCTCACAGCCCCAAATTCTTTTGCCCCTTATATGGAAAGATATCACTTGCTTAAGCATGTTGAGAAGCAGAAATAAAAAAGAACCACTAAAAAGATTTTTTATACACACACACACACACACACACACACACACACACACACACACACACCAGCTTCAGCAAGCCAACCAACATAGAGAATTACCTAAAATAAACTATTATGCAGAATAGAGTACTAAGACCTGACATTATCCTAATCTCACTTTGGCTTTATTTCTACCTCTTTGTCTTTATAGAAAGGTCACAATTTTACTGTCCCAAGTTTTCACATGTATCTATCTGTCTTTGTTTGGATATTCTTAAAACTAAAACAAATAAACAAAAAAGTTAAAACCAGTTTGATATCTCACTACCTGAAATAGCTACTACAATGCTATTTTTAAAGGAATGGGGTTATTGTTCTATTTCTTCTTTGTGGTTTTCAAGTTACAAAATAGATGTATCCTTATTATAAACAAATTCAAACAATATACAAGTATAAAAAGGAAAATATGGGAATTTCTCCCTATAACACCTCCTACGTAAAGCATCCATTGTACCAGGAAGGCAATATGGTATTATGTCTAAGATTGAAGTGCTGAAACCACCCTGCCTGGATTCAATTCCTGCTCTTCCACTAAGTAGCTGCATGTGCTTGAACAAGTTACCTATTTTTTCTGTGCCTCATTCATGTCATCAATAAAAGACACTAGGAAAAGATACTTACCATATAAGGTTGTTATGTAGGGTAAATGAGATAATGGCACTTGGAAGAATGTCTGGTATATAATAATTGCTCAATCAATGCTAGCTGTGATTATCAGATCCTCTTGGAATGCTAACAAAGGTAAAGTAGTAATAACAGTGAACAGCTGTTGAAGGAAATTCGTGTGATCATAAAGCTATGATTTCAGTTTGCATTTTACCATTCTGTCATCCCAATGCCAAATTTAGTTTAGCAAGTTATGATTAATATTGCCAAATGGCTAAATTATATGGTCAATGTCAAAGCCTTTTGAAAAGTAGGCATAGTTGTTGAAGTAATTCAAATAATTTTTATTCTACATGTATATTGACCAAATATGTAGGTCTGTGTTACTATCTAAGCAGAAATGTCTTTCTGTGAAAATTCCAATTCCTCTAGAAGCTTCCCCCTCCATCCCCCTCATCCCCCTCATCCCCCATAAAGGACCATCTTCTGTCCTACCTCTTTCTTCTCCTTATTCCTGGATTATGAAGAAGGCCAGCTCAGGCCAATCCATTCCTGTGGCATGGAATGACCTGTGATCACATCATAGCCTCCTACCTGGCATGTGCCGGGCAGGAAAGAGACCAGCACAATGTCCAGCACGGGAAGGAAGTTTCTGCCTTAATTCTGCCCCACTGGTCCTGGCTCTGCCCATTTCATTAGCTTTCCAGTGGCCATGCATCACAGCTCCCTGGGGCTGTATTCTCCGCCTTTAGGGTCACAACTGCATGCTCCTAACCTCATGTTACTCATCTACTTCTCACATGCTCAGAAATTTCCTTTAAAGCACACCTTTGCCTTCACAGAGTATATTTACATTAATAGAGAGGTCTTACTGTTTTTATCCATGAGCACATGTGGCTGACTCAAATACATGCCATTGCAACTCAGTGGACAAACCCTAGTTGGTACACACTTTGAAAAAGTGCTCAAAGCCAGCCAATCTAGGAGGCATAAGATAATCTAACTACTGTCGCTTCTTTAACTTTCAGTATAAAATGCCTCTGTGTATTTGGGGCTAAGCTTAAGTGGAACACTGATCAGAAGTGTCTGTGATGGTCTGAAAAATAATGAGAAAAAGTGCAATGCTTTCATGAAACTAAAGATGGACGGGGTTTTCTGTGGGGATTCAGGGCTATAAGCAGCTCTTACCTATTTATTTTATATATATATATATATATATATATAGACACATACACACACACACACACATATATATGTATATATTTGTAATGTGTGTGTGTGTTGAAAAGAAACAGTGATGGCCAAGCAGGGTCATGTAAGTTTGTTTACTGATGTATTTGTTGATAAATATCTGTTGTATGTTTTTCATAATTGTTTGAACATGTATGTCTGGTTGCTCCATGAATTGGAACAGTTTCCATTTTATCTGGTCCAGGAGGTAAAATAGATCAGTCCACTATTAAAATACTTTAAAAAACATACCCTCATTTTCTCAAAGCCCCTAATCTATAAGCATGGTGAGAAAATTAGCCTTTGTCTTTTTGGGACCCTCTTCCCGAGATTTTTTTCAGGGTATGGCCTGGAAAAAAATAGGGAGACTCTGCTTCAAAAAAAAAAAAAAGAAAAAAAGGAAAGAAAAGAAGATTCCAATAGAATACAGAAAAAAGGAAAAAGAACAATGTTTGTAAGAACCTGGAGAGAGAAGTTGAGAAGACGAAGACCTGTTTTTTACTTTTTTGGGTAGCACTGCTAAGGGTAGGGCCCAGGGTATGGCCTGGACTGGAGAGGGCGGGGCCATCTTCCGGATTACTGAGAAGAGTCCTGTCTCAGCCTGCATGGTCCTTAGGGTGCGGTGGCCCTGAGGCTTCTGGGTGCCTGGCTGAGCCCTTTGTTGTAGTTATCAGTGACATCATCAGCCCAACATGAGCACAGCCATGTCTTCTCCAGAATCACTCATCCTGCACTTCCCCATTTCCTCACCTTCTACTCCTCCAAAGAACAGGCAGGAATAGAGGTGATGTTCCATTTTATTAGAGTCCTGCAACTTCTGGGTACTTTTTTATTTCTTTAGCAGTGCTTCCCAAAAAAGTAGAAAACAGGTCTTCATCTTCTCACCTTCTCTCTGCAGGTACTTATAAATATTGTTCTTTTTCCTTTTTTCTTTATTTTACTGGAAGCTTCTTTCTTTCCTCCTTTTTTTATTTTTTTGAAACAGGGTCTCCCTACATTACCTATGCTAGAGTGCAGCAGCGCAAACATGGCTCACTGCAGCCTTGACCTCCTGTGCTCAAGCAGTCCTTCTGCCTCAGCCTCTCAAAGTGCTGGGATTATAGACATGAGGCATTATGCCTAGCACTCCTTTCTTTCTTGTCTTCCCTCCCCCTCTATTTCTTTCTTTTTTCTTTCTGTCTCTCTTTCTTTCCCTTTCTCCCTCCCTCCCTTGCTATTATTATTAATGTTTAGGATAGCTATGTTCTTTCTCCCGTTTCTGACCAAGACATTTTTTCCACTAGTTAAGAATCTTTCTCTTTTGGGGCTAAATTTTAGGGGGAAAACAAGCAAAACAAAATTCCCAAAACTATATTTTCACAGGCAAGGCCACATTTCTTCCCTGTAGCAATAATTGTAGGGTCTGAATGAAAGGAGAGTAAAAGGATCAAGACAGATGAAATGTTAACTTCTAAACATATTAGCTCCCACCACCACCACCTCCAGTACACACACATCAACAGGCTAGGACATCCAAAATATTAATGAATTACTGAGAAGGTGGAAAGTAGAGAGGTTCAAGCCAAACATATAGCTGCCTTTTCAGGACCCTCAGACTTAAATCCAAAATGAAACTAACAAAGTCATCCTCCTCAATGAAGCCCTCCTCTGTTGTCTCTTTTCTCTATTTCTATTAATGGAATAAACAAACAACCAATTTACCAAGCTAGAAATGTGAGTGTTACCTCTGACTCTTCCAGCTCTCCTTTAATCACCTGCATCCCTCGAATTCAAATTCCTCTTCAATCTACTTTGGCGATGGCATCCAAAGCCTTCCCTCCTCAGGCTGCTGACACTACCTTAATCCAGGCTCTAATCATCTCTGTTTTAAAGTCTTAAGTATTTTTTTTAAGATTACAAAGTTATATGTGAATAATAGAAATAATTCAGGCCGGATGTGGTGACTCACACCTGTAATCCCAGCACTTTGGGAGGCCGAGGTGGGAGGATCATTTGAGCCTGGGAATTTGAGACCAGCCTGGGCTACATGGTGAAACCTCATCTCTATGAAAAAATACAAAAATTAGCTGGGTGTGATGGTGGTCGCCTATAGTCCCAGCTACCTAGGAGGCTGATCACCTAAGCCCAGGAGCTTGAGGCTGCAGTGAGTCATGACTGCACCACTACTCCAGCCTGGGTGACAGAGCCAGACCCTGTCGCAAAAAATAAAATAAAATAAAATAAAGGAAAAGAAAAAAGAAACAATTCAAAGTATATACATGTATAGGCCAGGCGCAGTGGCTCATACCTATGATCCTAGCACTTTGGGAGGCCGAGGTGGGTAAATTGTTTGAGGTCAGGAGTTCGAGACCAGCCTTGCCAACATGGTGAGACTCCATCTCTACTAAAAATAGAAAAATTCTCTGGGCATGGTGGCGTGTACCTGTAGTCCAGCTACTCAGGAGGCTGAGGCCTGAGAATTGCTTGAACCTGAGAGGTAGAGGTTGCAGTGAGCCAAGATTGCACCACTGCACTCCAGCCTGAGTGGCAGAGTAAGGCTCTGTCTCAAAAACAAACAAACAAACAAACGAAAAACCAAAACAACAACAAAACCACAAAGTATACACAAGTATAAAAAATAAACAGTGTAGGTTTCCTAATAATTCTACATATCAGAATGACAACTGTTAAAACTTTGTTTTTGTTTTGCAACTTAAAAAATAGCCCTTAGGCCAGGCGCGGTGGCTCACGCCTGTAATCCCAGAACTTTGGGAGGCCAAGGCAGGTGGATCACGAGGTCAGGCGTTCAAGACCAGCCTGGCCAACATAGTGAAACCCTGTCTCTACTAAAAATACAAAAAAAAAAAAAAAAAAAAAAAATTAGCTGGGCATGGTGGCAGGTACCTGTAATCCCAGCTACTCGGGAGGCTGAGGCAGGAGAATTGCTTGAACCTGGGAGGTGGAGGTTGCAGTGAGCGGAGATTGCACCACTGCACTCCAGCCTGGGCGAAAGTGTGAAACTCTGTCTCAAAAAAAAAAAAAAAAAAAAAATGGCCCTTATATTTTGGACTTATTTTTACAGCAGAACATATTATAGATCTCTACAGGGTCTCGCTATATTGTATATTGCCCAGGTTGACCTCAAACTCCTGGGCTTAAGGAGTCCTCCTACCTCAGCTTCCTGACTAGTTAGGACTATAGGCATGTGCCACCACATCCCACTCTACCATTGTTTGTTAATGGTTGAAAAATGTTAGCTGGTTTAGCTACGTCAGAGTTTAACCCATCTTCTATGGATGGACATATGAGCTGCTATTGCATTGAACATCCCCATAAATACAGTTTTGTAGTCTGGGTATGGTGGCTCATGCCTGTAATCCCAACACTTTGGGAGACCAAGGTGGGTGGATCACTTAAGGTCAGGAGTTTGAGACCGGCCTGGCCAACATGGTGAAACCCCATCTCTACTAAAAATACGAAAATTAGCCAGGCATGTAATTACATGCCTGTAATCCCAGCTACTTGGGAGGCTGAGGCATGAGAATTGCTTGAATCCGGGAGATGGAGGTTGCAGTAAGCCAAGGTCATGCCACTGCACTCCAGCCTGGGCAACAGAGTGAGACCCTGTCACTCATTTGGGCAAAGATTTGCAAAGGATTAATAAGTACTATCAAGTTACTTCCAAATGTTATACACTGCCAGTAAAAGTATATAAGGGCACCTCGTGTTACTCTTTAATGGGACTGTTGCATTATAAACTTAGTTTTTTTGTTGTTGTTTTGTTTTTTGCCAGCAAATTCTCCCTCATGCTGTTTATCATTTTTCACAGCCAGCAAAGTTGTTTCTTCAAATGAACAAAGCAGATCAAACGCTTTCCAGTTGAAATGCCTCTGTAAGTCTCTGTCATCAAGAAGAGGCAACTAAACTCTGAAGCATTCCATTCAGTGGATTCACAGACTGGCTTCAAACTACCATTTCAGTCTCTTCTTTGGACATCGTCTCCTACAAACTTTATATTCTGCTATTTCAAAACATTAGGAATTTTTTCATGCTTTGGAGATTTTACAAGTACCCTGTCACTAACCTGCCCTACCTTCTGCCTCCCCTTAACCTGAAGTGCTTTAGTAACTCTTGCTTGCTCTTACAACTATTTGGTAAGAGGCATGCTCCATTCTTTGTACTTCTATAAAGGATTTTTTTTCACCATTCTGACTTAGAGCTTAATCATGAACATATCCATAGGGTAAGAATTTTGAGGGCAAAAACCGTGCCAGGTTCACCCCTAGGTTTTTTTTCAACCCTAAAGTAGAGTCTTTGGAATGAAGTGGGTGTCTAATACAATGTTTGTTCAATAAATGAATGGCTAAATGGGTGGAGGGTAATTAATCAAAGAATAGACAGAATGGTGTAGGAGATTGTACACCCTTGAAAAACTGCTTTTTTTAATCTTATTTTTTTAGAGGCAGGGTCTCACTCTGTTGCCCAGGCTGGAGTGTGGTGGTGCAATCACAGCTCACTGCAGCCTCGAACTTCTGGGCTCAAGTGATCCTTCCGCCTCAGCCTCCCAAAGTGCTGGGATTACAGGTGTGAGAAACCATGCCCAGTCAAAAAGATCCCCCCACACACACCCCAAGATTTCTGCAGAGAGCCTCGTTGAGGGGGTGCAGTATGAGCGTTTCCTTGTCTTTTCCTCTCCAAATTTAGATTGGCAGGAGAAAACATTTGTAAGAAATGATTCTTTGGGTATTGCGACTTTTGTGATTTTTGGCTTGAGGACTTTTGTGATTAATCCTTTTCCTCCTGGAGACAGCCATTGTTTTCTCTTTGTCTCTGTCTTTTGTGTTGTTTGTCATAAGGAGGAAAATCATAGACTAGAATATTGGCACAGGTCTATAAACCTGTTGTTTGAGCCAGCCTCACAGACTGGTGACTTTAAAGTTCTCAGCAGACTACAGACCCTTTGGGCAAATGTTGTTGTGGGTCCCCAATAAAAAAGAAATTCGATGAAGTCCTCCCTTCTGTCCTGGGAGTTTGACTTAGATCTGGTAACAGCATGCTCTGTTTGTTTTGCTTTTTTTTCTTTCTTTCTTTTTTAAAGAGACAAGGTCTTGCCCAGCCTGGAGCACAGTGTTGCGACCATAGGTACTGTAACTTCAAACTCCCAGGGTCAAACAATCATCCTGCCTCAGCCTCCATGTAGCTGAGACTACAGATGTGCACCACCATGTCCAGGTAATTGTTAAATTTTTTTAGAGACAGGGTCTTGCTATCTTGCCCAGTGTGGTCTCCAACTCCTGGTCTCAAGTGATCCTCCTGCCTCAGCCTCCCAAAGTGCTGGGATTATAGGCTTGAGCCACCACGCCTCACCTCTGTCTGTGTTTTTGCCCACTGGGAAGCACAGGTGGTTGGGCCTGAGTCTGGAGGAGACTCACTGTCAGGCAAGGACCCTAAAAAACACTAGCAAAATTTCCCACCTGGCTATGCCAGCAATCTGGGGAATTTGTCTAAATAAAGTGCCTCAGCTCATACAAGGCCCTTGCTGTCTTTCCTCATTGTCTTATTAGTGCTGAAAAAGTCCCATCTCCGTATTGCCTCCCAAGTGTCACAGGTCCGCAAGTCTGTGATTGCAGGTGCTTCACTTTTGTGGGACGCTGGCGATACCATTTTCACAAACACCATTTTTGCTGCCTATGATCATGAGGGTCTCAGCTCGCTTTCTCTTTGGCTGTTTTTGGGAATGACTTTCCATCATGAGGGCAGAGTCTTCTGCACCCTCTTTGGGGACAACTCTTTGTCCCTGGTTAAACCATACAATGGATTATTGGTTTTGAGTCATAAAGTCTTACTGGTTTTGCGTCACATTTTGGAGCACGTATACCTTTGGAGATCCTAAATTGTCAAAGGCCAGATGATGGATCTGGGATTTGAAAAAGCTTTCATGTTTAAAAGGATATTTAGAGAGCTCTCACCCTAAATAAACGTCGTATTGCTACCTATGGGAGCATCAAGTTGAAAGAAGGAAACAAGTGTATCATGGTTAGACTAGATAACTCCCTTAACAAAATTAACAAGCATAAATTAGATTTAGACAAAAACTTGAAATTCACACCCACCAAAAACCATCCCCCCAACCTCACTTTTAAAATGCCTGCTTGACAAAGCTTAGTGCTACCAGAAGAATTTACTGTTTGTCCCAGAAAATAACAATTGATAATAATAATAATGATACGCAGCAACCCTGTAATAGACAAAAATGCCCGAAAACTCCCTTTTAAAGGGACTACTTGAAAGTTTATATCTTTTCTCTTCCTCCTTCAGCTGTAAAATATTCTACCACCCAAAACTGTCTTCTCAAGGACCTGAGGGCCATCTCTTTGATATGTAAATATCTAAGTAAATATTAATAACTTGGATTTCCAGCCCAAAAGTCACCTGGCTTTAATTTCTGTTGACTAAAACAATAACCTGAGACTAATGCTAGTGTCTACATTAAATTATTATGTCAAGAAAAAAATTTTTTAAGTCTCCACCAACAATATTGATAAAAAGCCTTAGCCCTCATTGAGCAGGTAACTTTCACTTGTTCCATCTGCCAGAAATACAATTCAGATTTTTTTTTTAAAAAGACAAAAATGCCAGCTCATATAAATTTGTGAGTTTTGTTTTTCTATATTTATACCTGACCTGTGGCTAAAATCTTGAAATAATCTCTATTTGTTTCTGTCTTTAAATAAATTAAATCTTAAAATAAATAAATCTTTATATGTTTATGTGTGTATATATGTATGTACGTTGTACATATGTGACATTTCCTCACTTCCTGATGGTATTACCATAAATGAGTTCTAAGTTGGCTTAAAAAAAACACAAGTATTGCTAAAACACTCAGAAATATAACCAAATATATTATTTAATGGTTAAATATAATCAACATGTTTTCAAGTTTATCTGATATAAGATAATCTTTGGTAAATAAAACTAGTTTTGTTACAGCAGGTAGCTAGTCAGACATGAGCAGGGCAGAAGAGGGTTCCCTTTCCCCACAACCAGGAATGTCAGACGACCATCAGGTGATGGACAGACAGTCCTTAACTGTCTCTCTAAAATAATAATTGGTTGCAGCTGGCACCAGGGAACGGCAGTCTCCCAACAGATAGAAAGAGCCTGAAACTGTTGATCAGCAGCTTCCGGCTAAGATCGCAGGAGTTGGGTAAGTGGGCTCAAGCATGCGCACTAAAAGGCAAAATGGTGGATGACCTTCCTCTAGGAACGCTGGACTTGCTAAGGGAAAAAATACGTCAAGTGGGCATGCATACACGTCCAGTAAACACACTGTGCATGCAGACCCTTTGAAGTGCTGGCAAGCCACTGAGCCTGTGGACAGCCCACCCCAAGGAAAGAATCAGGCGAGAAGGAATGCAAGACCCCAGAAGCATGCCAGCGTATAAAACCCCAAGTCAGAAGGTCAAACCGTGCACCTGATCTCTCAAGTCGCCCGCTTGGCCTTCTTCCACTTTACTTCCTTTCATTCCTGCTCTAAAACTTGCCTCGGTCTCTCACTCTGCCTACGTCCGTCAGTTGAACTCTTTCTTCTAAGGAGGCAAGATACGAGGATGCTGCATACCCGTATGGATTCACCGCTACTACCAGTTTACTATTATTTCTTTAATTAAAGAGAGTTACGTCATCAAGTTGCCAACATGAAATGTACATTTTATTCTACTTGGACTTACTAGTCAAACTAATATTATAACTACTGAGGTTTAAGACTATTAAACTTATAGATTGCATTTTAATCAAATTGAGTCATTACTCTGACAAACTTTATTTCAACAATAACTGTTTTATAGTACAGTGACTTAAAAATAGTTTCCAACATCTTTTTGGTTACTTGAAATCTTAAAGTTATACTAAGTTAAATGATGGATATTCATGAAATATGTAGATAATTTCAAAGAAAATAAAATACCAAAATACGAATGACTAAAGTTTATCTATTTAAGTTTATTTTCTTTTCTTTTCTTTCTTTCTTTTTTTTTTTTGAGACAGAGTCTCGCTCTGTCGCCCAGGCTGGAGTGCGGTGGCGCCATCTCGGCTCACTGCAAGCTCCACCTCCCGGGTTCACGCCATTCTCCTGCCTCAGCCTCCTGAGTAGCTGGGACTACAGGCGCCCGTCACCATGCCTGGCTAATTTTTTTGTATTTTTAGTAGAGATGGGGTTTCACCGTGTTAGCCAGGATGGTCTCGATCTCCTGAACTCATGATCCACCCGTCTCAGCCTCCCAAAGTGCTGGGATTACAGGCGTGAGCCACTGCCCCCGGCTACTTTTGACTTCTTAATTTGGCAGAGACTAAAGGTATTTGGATCTGTTAATAAACCTGCTCTTTTGCCACATTGAGAAGTTGTACTGTTAGGAAACATGCCTCTAGAAATTATGAAAGGATGTATTTATACCTGTGCTAATGTAGCACAGAATGCATGTTTGTAACTGACAGTTTATGATTGTTTATTTCTTCATTTTCACTGAAAGTTAATGTTACTAAGGGTTAAGAAATCTAATAAATATATGTAAATGAACTACTAGTAATAATAGGATGAAGAAACAAAACTCTGCAGGCAAAGCGTACAAGGAGAGTGAGATATGTTTTTGTTAAAGAAAAATGACAGTGACTTTTATCCTAGAGTAGTTTAGAGGTCATTTAAATAAGAAAGACGAAAATAAAGGACAAAAATGTGAGTTGATATAGAAAGTTGTAAAGGGTCAGTGAAAAAGAGAGAGACAGAGAGAGAGAGAACAGAAGAGGGAGAAAATCTTGCATTGTGTGGCCATGCTGGCTAAGACCGAATGGGTGTATTTATAAGGTTTTAAAGAATGAGCTTAGTAGTTGATATGGGATAAATGTGTGTCCCCACCAAATCGCATGTTGAAATGTAATCCCCAGTGTTGGAGGTGGGCTCTGGTGGGAGGTGATTGTCATCATAGGGGCAGATTTGTCAAGAACATTTTAGCACCATCCCTCTTGGTACTGTACTCATGATAGTGACCGAGTTCTCATGAGATCTGGTCATTTAAAACTGTGTAGCACCTGACCCCTTACCCTCTGTTGCTCCTGCTCCTGCCGTGTAAGATGCCTACTCCCCCTTCACCTTGTGCCGTGATTGGAGGCTTCCCGATGCCTCCCAAGAAGCAGAAGGTGCTATGTTTCCTGTATAGCCTGCAGAGCTGTGAGTCAATTAAACCTCTTTTCTTTGTAAATTACCCAGTCTCAGGTATTTCTTTACAGCAATGCAAGAATGGACTAATATAGTAGTGTACTGATGCAAAACTACTTTGAAAATGAGCAAGTTTTCTTGGTTTATTAATCTATTTTTTGTTCTTAGAGAGACAGCATCTCACTATATTGCCTAGGCTGGTCGTGAACTCCTGGCCTCAAGCAATCCCCCCACCTTAGCCTCCTAAAGGACTGGAATTACAGGCCTGAGCCACTATACCCAGTAGTCTATTCTTGGTAAGAGATTATGAAATGTTTTCTTTACCTCTTGAGTGATACACCTAGAAAACAAATATTCTATGCTTTATGTTGCACTTATTATGTCTTTGATTATTTCAGAAAACCAAGTTTTCTTAAGATTGAAAGAGTTAAAGTTTTTTATGATTATGTTATCTTCCATATTTATCTTGAAAATCTTTTACTGTCACTTTGATTAAATAGATAACTAAGTATTGTTTCATAGTGATCTATGATCCCATTTAATCAACTGTTCAAACCTTTTCACGTTTTTCACAACTTCCCTAAATCAAATTCTAAATGAAGTCTTCTTGACCTTGAATTGACTCTGGAATTTCCCAGAGGGCCCCTGGAAAACTCTCAAAGGATTTGTTCTCTCACTTTGTAAACAGAGAGATGAGCTTATTTAATATGCTAAATTGCATGGGAAGCATTGTCAAATAAAGAAAAGATATTTAAACATTCCTGGGTTATATTTGTATGGATGTAATGATTTTTCAGAAATCATATAAAATTCCTAGAAATCTGTCAATGTCTTTGCTGTTCATGAGATGTCTTGGTATCACATTATTATCTTAAAATGCTGTATGTCAGAGAAACAGCCAAATTTCTTTATCAATTGACTTATAATGAACTCTCATCAGATCTTTAGGCATGGCCATTTTAAGTCATTGTCATTCACAGATAATTATTGTTTTATGCTGATGCTTTTCTGAAGGCTCATGCAGTCAGCAGTAGGCCAGCATGCCTCATCTTCAACAAAGAAAGAGCATATTAGAGATTCATGAACAAAACCGTGGCAGGTACTCTGGAGTACGGGCTTCTGCTGACATTACTTAAATAACTTTAAGGTTATACCACTGGACCCAGTAAGGATTTCCAGAACTAATGAAGAAGCTGATGGATTCATAAATCCACTAACCTAAGATCAAGCAAAACAAGAATTAATTACATGGGACTGAATGAACTGATAAAAAACAATTATAATTTTTATGGCCTTTTTGATTGAAACCTTGCTGGTTATTTAATGTTCTAGTTCTGGATGTCAGGAAACCCTTTCTAAAAGCTACCTATAATTCACAATAATTTAATAGATTATATCTTCATAAACAAAAATGAAATATTTATCTTTTGCCCCTACCTGATCTCTCCAAAATTCAGAAATGCTTATTGAGTATTCCAATTTTCATGACAATATAGTTATTTGCCTAAGTTCCATAAGAATCTATTCTTCTTGGAACAGAACACAATTGAAAACATTGGCTGTCCTACTAAGGCTTTGACTGCAGTGCCGTGTTTGAGAATAATGTGTGTGTAATTACATATAACCCAATAGTTTTAAGGAACTAAGGTTGACTATATGGCGCCAATGCTTACAAAGCTCCCTTGGAAAAGTAAGACTGGTATCTGGTTTACAGCATTCCTAGCCTTACAGGTGGGTAAGGAAGGTAACTTTCTAGCAGGCCCAGGAAACTCAGAATGTTTTAGAGTCCTCAAGAAAAGGGAAATTCACCCCAATCTATAGGTATTACAGATAAAGTCTAATGGCTAGTTCTTAGCTTGGCTTACTACTCTCAACAGCTTTTAAAAGTCTATTCTGAGAGTCATTAAAAGTTCCAGAAGAGCAAACACAAAAAAGCCTACGTGCTAAATTACTATTCTTGCTGCACTTGTTATGTAAATAATCTGGCCAAGTTTAATGAGACTAGACTCAGTTGGCAAACACAAGCAGACATACTTTGATTGTTTTTGATCACATTGGGGGTGATTGTAGAAAGAAATTTTATGTTTTAATGGAAAACTATAACCCACCCTTGTGAATGTTCATTATCATTGAGCTATTTCCCCGCTTTGTAAACTGAATCCTGCCATCTTGTAATTAATGTTTCTAGTCTTCTCTCACCTTTGTGACTTGGCATCACTGAGAACCACAATTGCCCTTTTCTTGGAGCCCTGGAAGCTGAAGTTGGACAACTGAATCTAACTTCAAAGGAATTATCACTACTGTAATTTGGACCACTCAGGAAGCTCACCAGAACATGTTCCTTCAAACTCCGGGAAATGCGCGTGACTGAGACTGCCCCTGTCATCCTCAATCCACCATCTAAAGACACTTCATCAACATTTATTTATTTATTTTTAAGACAAGGTCTCACTCTGTCGCCCAGACTGGAGGGCAGTGGTGTGATCATGGCACACTGCAGCCTAGACCTCCTGGGCTCAAGTGATCCGTCCACCTCAGCCTCCCGAGTAGTTGGTACCACAGGTGCATACAACCACATTTGGCTGACTTTATTAGAGATGGGGTCACACTGTGTTGCCCAGGTTGATCTTGAACTCCTGGCCTTGAGCAATTCTCCAACTTCAGCCTCCCAAAATGTTGGGATTGTAGACGTGAGCTACTGCACCCATCCTTGAATCCAACATTTAGAAATCTTGCCAACTGACTGCCTTCTGGACTCAAAAACTGGCTTTAGAGTCTGCTCCTACTGTTAATCTTTGTTTTTGTTTTGTTTTCATAGAAATGCCTCTCTTTAAGTGTGTGATTATTCACATAGCATAAAGGCCAAACTTCAGAGGGGTGCCCTACTCCCACCTGCATGCTGCCTCCTGAAATGAGATACAACTGTTGAAGTTGACTGACCTATATCCAGTACTAGGAGCCTGGTTTAGTGAGATCAGTGGGAATGTGCTGAAATTTGCTCTTTTCTGCTTATTTATTCTCGTTCTGATCTATGTTCTTTCCCTTTGCAGGTCTCTTAACTCTTAGGAACTAACTCAAATTTTCTCTTTCTAGCCACCAACTCAGCTTTTGAGGTATGCAACTCCCTGGACAGTTCCAGCTGGGTAGAGATGAAGGAGGTTGAAATATGCCACCCCAAAATATGCTACTTTGGCATAAGGATTATTTTGAGCTGAAGGCAATTGATAATCAATGGATGAAGGAACAGTTCTCTGTTTTTCCTTTGTACACCTAAAAGCAGAGCAAAATTTCTCTTTGAGGTAGGTGCCCTCTCCCCCACACCACTAGGAGGAAAAAAGTGACCCATGTTATAAAGATAGGGAGTCAACACTGAGATGAGTTTGCATAAACAAAACTTACTAAAATAGTCCTTACCTTCTGATATGGTTTGGCTGTGTCCCCACCCAAATCTCATCTTGAATTGTAGTCCCCATAATCCCCATGTGTCATGGAAGGGACCTGGTCGGAGGTAATTGAACCATGGGGGCAGTTACCCTCATGCTGTTCTCATGATAGTGAGTGAGTTCTCACAAGATCTGATGGTTTTATAAGGGGCTTTTCCCCCTTTTGCTTGGCACTTCTCCTTGCTGCCGCCATGTGAAGAAGGATGTGTTTGCTTCTCCTTCTGCCATGATTGTAAGTTTCCTGAGGCCTTCAAGCCCTGCAGAACTGCGCGTCAATTAAACCTCTTTCATTTATAAATTACCCAGTCTTGGGCATGTCCTTACAGCAGCGTGAGAATGAACTAATATACCTTCCATTAGTTTCTCTTATACATTTTCTAGTCACTTCTCCACAATTCACCACTCCTTGATGCCCAAACCCTCTTTCCTTGGTTAAGAAGGGTTTATAAACCCCCAGCCTAACCACTTCTTTGATTTTCACTGATTTTCTACAAGCTCTTGTGCATATAAATATTAATAAAATTGTGGGGCCGAGCACAGTGGCTCACACCTGTAATCCCAGTACTTTGGGAGGCCGAGATGGGTGGGTCACCTGAGGTCAGGAGTTTGAGACTAGGCTGACCAACATGGAGAAACCCAGTCTCTACTAAAAATACAAAATTAGCTGGGCATGGTCGCGCATGTCTAATCCCAGCTACTTGGGAGGCTGAGACGGGAGAATCACTGGAACCCGGGAAGAGGAGGTTGCGGTGAGCTGAGATCGTGCTATTGCACCCCAGCTTGGGCAACAAGAGTGAAACTCTGTCTCAAAAAAAATAAGTAAATAAAATAAAATAAAATAAAATAAAATTGTGTGCCTCTTATTAATCTTTCATTATTATTGTTTACAGTCCCTCATTTACCAAACCTAGAGGAAGAGCAAAAGTTTTTCCTTTCCAAAAGTCCCTTCACATGTTCCTCCAGCCCTAGACTAGTCATGTACACGTGTTAGTTCTCTGCACAGCGGCAGCTGTGATGTGGACCAGAGAAAAGTCAACTGTTTAGTACTAAAAATTGCCTTGACTTGGACTTCTGTGGCCCCAATGCCTCTGAAAACACTTGCAGAAATATGTCAGTCTGTAAGTTAAAAAATGATAATTATGCTAAATTTAAATTGTCTATCATTTTAGGTGTCATTTTAGAGATTTTGCTTTTTTTTTTTTTTTTTTGATACAGAATCTCTGTCGCCCAGGCTGGAGTGCAATGGCACTATCTCAGCTCACTGCAACCCCCACCTCCTAGGTTCAAGTGATTCTTCTGCCTCAGCCTCCCTAAGTAGCTGGGATTACAGGTGCCTGCCACCACGCCCAGCTAATTTTTGTGTTTTTAGTAGAGACAGGGGTTTCACCATTTTGGCCAGGCTGGTCTCGAACTCCTGACCTCAGATGATCCACCTGTCTTGGCCTCCCAAAGTGCTGGGATTACAAGCATGAGCCACCATGCCCGGGTGAAAGTTTGCTATTTCTGATAAATTCTATATAATAAGACTCAATTTTATGTCATTTAACCCCAATAAAAGAGTTAAAAATTATTAGTATATGGGCACCTGGATGTGAAACATTTGAATCAGAAGACAGGCATTATATTTTTAGTTCTGAATCTTACTAGCTGCGTGATTCTGGGCAACTTACTAAAAGTCTGAATTTATTTCCTTGTGTGTAAAAGGAGCATGAGAACTTACATCTGCTTTTCCTATGTTACATAATTTCATCCTTAATTACAGTAAGGATTACATGAGATGTATGCATGTATTGCTTAAGTACTGAATGGAATTTAATTTCTAATATAGACAGAAAAGAGATTCTAGGCTTGTCAATTATTTTTCATGTTTATAAAATTTAACCTATGAATTAAAATAATAATGAAGCCATTGGGACCTAATATATATAATCAGTCATTTTAAAAAGACAGAGAAGAACTCAAATGAAAGACAAGCCCTACATGATCCCATGCACCCTGGTTAACCAGCCTCCCTCCCACACACACCTATCCTTTCTAATTTTATTTTATTTTATTTTGAGACAGGGTCTTACTCTGTCCTCCAGGCTGGAGTGCAGTGGCACAATCATAGCTCACCGCAACCTTGACCTCCTGGGCTTAAGCAATCCTCCCTCCTTAGTTTCCCAAGTAGCTGAGACTACAGGCACGCACCGCCATGCTCAGTTAATTTTTTAAAAGATAATGCTTTTTTAGAAATGGAGGTCCCACTCTATTGCCCAGGCCAGTTTTGAGCTCCTGGGCTAAAGCAATGTTCCTGCATGAGCCACCATACCTGGCCAATCCTTTCTCGTTTTAGATGAAAATCTGTTGAGCAATTTGTAAAATGTTCAGGGATTTTCTCTGGTAGTCAACCCAGGTGGAATAACAAAGAAATAACTTTACTAACATCTAATATTCTGTTAACTACTGCTTAGGGGGAAGAGCTAAAACCAAGAAACCTGCTGAGAAATCTGACATTGTGTCTGGGGGGTTTTGCTAAAATCTACAGGGCTTCTGTGAAAAAATTGAACAATTTACTTCTTACCTAGCACTATTTGTTCAGTTTAATATCGTCTGTATTTGTAAAAGTCCTGGAGGAATCTTTTCAAATTATTATAAATATATTACATTTACCCAGGCCACCACAGAGTGGTAATTCTGTTCAGAAATAACTGGTCTGATAACGTTCACCAAGAAGATCTTATTTCACAGGTTAGAGAAAGTAATTTGAGAATATGATCGGCTGGACTGGGAAGGTCACTTTTCTCTGTGCTGATACGAAAAAAAACAGAATTTCTGATGTGTTGGTTTGTTCTCACGCTGCAAATAAAGACCTACCCCAAACAAACAAACAATAACAAAAACAAAACCAAACAGGCTGGGCACAGTGGCTCACTCCTGTAATCCCAACACTTTGGGAGGGTGAAGCAGGTGGATCACCTGAGGTCAGGAGTTCCAGACCAGCCTGGCCAACATGGCGAAACCCCATCTCTACTAAAAATATAAAAATTAGCTGGGCGTGGTGGCGAGTGCCTGTAATCCTAGCTACTCGGGAGGGTGAGGCAGGAGAATCCCTTCAACCTGGGAGGCAGAGGTTTCAGTGAGCGGAGCTCACACCACTGCACTTCACCCTGGGCGCCAAGAGTGAAACTCTGTCTCAAAACAACAACAACAACAAAGACATACCCAAGACTGAGTAATTTATAAAGAAAGCGAGGTTTAATGGACTCACAGTTCCACATGGCTGGGGAGGCCTCAATCATGGTGGAAGGCAAAGGAGGAAAAAAGTCACATCTTACATGGTGGCAGGCAAGACAGCATGTGCAGGGGAACTCCCCTTTATAAAACCATCAGATCTCGTGAGACTTATTGACTATCACAAGACCAGTACAGGAAAGACCTTCTCCCATGATTCAATTACCTCCGACGGGATCCCTCCTATGACGTGCGAATTATGGGAGCTACAATTCAAGTGAGATTTTGGGTGGGGATCTAGTCAAACCATATCACCTGGTCACTGTTAGCTGTAATTATTAGTGTTACCCACTAAGTCTATTTCAATGTAGAAGCAAAGAATCAAAGGGAAATACATCAGAATCACAGAAGGAATGGGAAATGTTTTATGTTTCTCTGTATTTTTTTGTAGTTTTCTTTGTCTATGTTACACAACTTGTAAAGAATATTTAGCATGACTACAAGCCATTCCCTGGCTAGAATTTGTATACAGGACCCAAATTACACACTTTATGACTTTATGACACATACTGTATTTGAAGATTTGGAAACAGGGGGTGTACATAATTTACTACCAAGGACAATGAGGCTGGATGCACAGACACAAAGGGGAACTAAAGGATGATTTGTTAATTGCCCAGGGCAGAAATTCAGTTTGAATAAATCTGGATACTAGTTTTTCTGAGCTCTCATTTTCATTAAATGCCGAATTTTCACATTTTTAGTTTTATATTAGTTTTTGTTGTCTGTCTCCAACCGTCCATTTAGCTTTTATATATGGCCACTAAATAAAATTCTTTTTGTTAATTTGGTAATTTGGGCTTTTTATCATGGCTGATTGCTACATAATTGATCAAGAGAACAGGATAACTCTTTGATCCCCTCCCCGATTGAGACGGGCTCCTCTTTGTCCATTTCAGCTGGGTAGGATTAAAAAAATTAACAAATGGATCACTTTGGCTTTTATTTGGAGACAATTCATGTGTTAAAAAGTAGTATAATCATATTAAAAACATTAAAGAGAGGGTTAAATTAGAATATGACAAATTACTATGAATGTGAATATGAATAGATACATGGAAGAAATACGCCAAAAATATTAAGAATATTCTCTGGTGGGGCAACTATGGGTTATTTATAGTCCCTGGTAGTTTCCAAATGTTCTACAATAAATGTGTATTACTTTTATCATCACAAAGAGAAGTAAATTTTAAAGGGATGCTTATAAATCAGAGTCTTAAAAGAAGGAACACTTCTGTTCATCTCTGAATTCCTCGCAGTACAGTTTAATTGAGAGAAGTGTTTTATTATTGTAAAAGCCACTTGATTACACCACCGCATTTGTTACAAACAAATAAGCAATTAAGAAGAAAAACTATTACCAAGTGAGGTGATTGCTTATTAAGGAAAAAAATCATTTTTGTGTTTCCTTTTTCATTATGCTACTATTTCCTTGAAAACACCTTTAATATTTCTTCTTTCAAGAAAAGGATAGATTTTATAACCATAGAATTTCAGGGTTAGAAGGAACCTTAAATTCTGTCTACTCCAACATCATCTGGGATTATCCAACCCAAATCTCAAATCCTCCAACAGTGGGGAGCTCATTATCTTTCAAGTCAAAGTTCATCCTTGCAACTTCAGGCAACGTTAAGAGCAAAACTGGTATATTTGCATTTATTTAAATTTTTTCTTCTGGTAGAGAATAAAGATGCTGGCAATGGATTTAATTTTGTTTTTAATAACAATCTACTTTAACGTACCAAATTAGCTGAGGGATGACAATTAGCACAGGGAAAGACTGCCATTTCAAATGAGGCAATTATAAGAATGTCATTGTCTCTATTTGAGATGTATTTCCCTTCTATACCAGTTGGTTTTTCAACTGGATGTCTAGGAAGAGGTAATCCTCCATTCTAAAGCAACAAAATGACTTGCATTACTTAATTTTAAACAAAGAAGAAATAATTCAACTACAAATATAAAAGGTAGTCGCTTTAGGCGGGTCATCTGAAGTTTGTTATTTTCTGGGATAGGAAATGGGCGTGGGGAGGGAGCATGCCCCAGTGAGTGGTCTGTTAAGCAGCTCTAATTCAGACTCTGTTTTTTCTTCTTAGGGGCCTCAGAACCTGTCATTCAGTTTCTTAGTTCATTTGTTCTAATGGGTGCGAGTCACTAGTCTGCTGTCTTAGGAGATTAACAAGAAAAGAGGCTCTGGTTTACAATAAATATCTGAAGCTTCCCAATTCTGTGGATACCTAATTTAACACACAGAAGCGTTGTTAATTACCTCCATTTGGGTAAGCACGGTAAAGTTGCCATTGGAAATCCCTGGCAGTAGGGTTTGTTTTTAAAGTGACGCAACAAACAGAGGCCTTTAAGCTCTATCTTGGGTGGAAAAGCTCTGTGTTAATTACAATCCAGTCTCCACCTCATTTTTATTTTCATTATGACATTCTGGTTTCAGAAACATTTCAAAGAATTCTTGTTAAAACTGTTAGCTAAAAATACATGAATTTAGCCCCCCCAGCCTCCCCTTCCCACCAGACACACACTCTTAATTATTTGTTTAATAACATTTGTTTAATGAAACAACTGCCTAGACTGGGACAGGCAGTTCTGAGAAACTAGGACTGTGAGAGTACAAAGAATACTAAAGGTTTCCAATCAATGGAAAGGCAGGGGTGAATACAGATGTTACTCAGAACACAGGGGCGGAAAACAAGATTCATTAAAAATATTTCTTGGGTTCATACACTTTCTTTTCACCTCAGAAGTCCTCATATTTTAGAGCTTATTTGCTTGAAAAATAAAGGATCCATTCTAAGTTACTTAAAGACATCTGTCCGTAGGATGATATTAATCAAGTCTTCGGAGTGTTTCACAAGCTAAGCTAAGTGCTGCGCTGCAACTCAGATCTGGAATGTATTGAGAGAGGTCTTCTATATGGATGTATGCTTTCTACAAAAAAAAAAAAAAGATGAAAGGGAAGAAAAGAGGCAAAAGCAAAATTCTGGGAGTATTGGTGCATGGAAAAAAACTGAAAACAAAGTTGCAAAACCAAATACCAAATGTCACACAGGTCAACTGAAAGTAAATCTATCAAGAACTCAACCTCCTAATCCAGTGCTGTGACCGAATAATTGACTCCCATATAACTCAGTCCCACAAGGATTTATTGGCCACCTCGAGCATGTGCTCAACATTGTGCTAGGCCCTGATGAATGATAGAGACAATCTGGTCCCCATGACTGGGAAGAAAATGGCTTTTTTTTTCTTTTTTTCTTAATGTATTAACTAAGGTTTTATGTCTCAGCTGGGTACATTTCTTTGATGAGTGAAATAATTATGGGGATTATATTGAAAATGTAGCTTTGTGTAGAATACATGATATTCTATATTGATATTTCTTGGTTATATAGCATATTTGACTTGACATTTGCAATACGGAATTTAGTCTAGTTTTCCACCTTTTCAAAAGTGAACAAGCTATAGTAAAAGGATATGAGGGGGAATGACACCCCATCTAATTCCCAGGTAATCACAAACAAAGGCAGCCTCTGTGTATGTCCCTTTGGCCTCACAAACCTCAAAGAGGAAGTGGCCCAAGTTCAGGAAGGTGCTATCAGACCCAGGTGTATTATTGTGGATCTTCCATTGTGCAAGTGGGCACTCCACACTCATTTCTGTGAATACATTATAATTCCCAGAGACATTCTTAGAGCCAACTGAAACAGCTTTTTCCTCTAGCAGCTATGCAGATGGCTAGAGCCTGGGGAGCCATTCTAAGCCAGACTACCCAGGGAGAGAATCTCTAGTACCTGGTACGTATCCAATAATATAGGGTTAACTGAAGGGAAGGGAAGTGAAGCTTCTATTTCATTTGAACAGAAGAACATTTTGCTCATAACCTCCCAGTCTCACAACCAAACTAATCTGCTTATTCCCAGTCTCTTCTTAAAATATGTAAGCAGTGAAGCATCTTTTTCTACACAATAGGATTGACTGGGAAATTTATTAAAATAGTAATTTTTAGAAGCATATCAAAATAGTAGATTCCAAGGTGTATCTCCTTGAATATATCCTCTTTGTGCTATAATATAATGAGACTCAGTTTCTCGTAAATTGGTTATTTACGATTAGTTCCAATAGTACTAATCTAAGAAACTAAGAGAAATTTCAATAGTAACCACAGTAATTGTGTTGATATCAAATTGATCATCTCTAAGAGACATTGCTCACACAATATGCTAGGTCTGTCTCATCTTCCAGGATTTCTGCAAGGTAGGGATAGTTAACCACATCATAGGGATTATTTAGGAATTGTAATAATTAAGCAGTGACACCTTGAGATGAAGGGGGAAAAATTAGTTCTCTCAAGAACGTTTGTAAACATTAGCCCTTAATATACTGTGTATTCTTCTGAAACCATCAACACAGCCATGCCCAAAAGTACCAAGAAAATAAAATGTAAGATTGGAGATGGGGCGAAGTCACAACAGGAGTGCTGAATGGTGATGGATGGGCAGAGATCATAATGAGATGGACAAGGGCTTCACTTTAAGGACAGAAAGGGTGGCAAGCACTCTTTCTTTTTCAAACTTGGCTACTTTTTTAGGTGTGAAAAATAAAACAAAGGGGTGAATGGGCAATTTTAGTAAAGAAATAATAAACCTTGAACACAAAAAGGGTGTTAACATTTCTTGAGACAAATGACTTTGGTCTCTGGCAGTTGTTTCGGGCTTTAGGTGTCCTTCGGCTCTAACATGCTGATCTTTCTTCATGTGGCCATGAGGGAGAGGAGTTATGCTTCTACTCCATATTTAATACCAATGATACCAGTAGAATGCTTCACAGCTACTGAGTACTGAAACAATGCTGATCAACTATCACCCACTTCATGAATCACAAAGCTGGCTCAAGAACAGTCCTGCACATCATTATGCCCCAGTACCTGCTCATTTGCACTGAGCATCAATTCTAAAACTGGAGGGCACATCAGAATTGCATGGAGGCCTTGTTAAAATACAAGCTGAGCTACACCCCCAGGCTTCTGATTCAGTATGTCTGTTGTGTGGCCCCCAATTTTTTTTTTTTTTTTTTGAGACAGAGTCTCATTCTGTCACTCAGACTGGAGTGCAGTGGCACGATATCAGTTCACTGCAGCCTTGAACTCCTGGGTTCAAGCAATCCTCCTCCCTCTGACTCCCCTGTAGCTAGAACTACAGGCATACACCACTATGTCCAGCTAATTTTACTTTTTATAGAGATGGGGTCTCACTATGTTGCTCAGGCTAGTCTCAAACTCCTAAGCTCAAGATATCCTCCTACCTTGGCCTCCCAATGGGATTATAGGCATGCGCCACCACATCCAGCTGCAAGAATTTATAGTTTTAACAAGTTCCCAGGTGAAGCTGATACTGCTCCTCCAGGTACTGCACTTTGAGAACCATTTCCCCACAGGGACATACAATTTAAGTGTATCAAGAGCATCCAGAGTCACACATAAAGAATAATGAGGGAGGACCGAGGAGTCTTTCAATCAGACTCCAAATACAATGTTCTGGAAGAGCCTTGCAACATTAATCTCTTAAATATTAAAGTGGCGGTGATGACAACATTTTGGATGAGCCAAAACTTGGCTGTATTTTCCACTGGCGTAATATTTGCCAGCTATTGTTAAGTGAAATCCTTTTACAGACATTTGGAGAGCCATTATGAGTTATTATTTTAAATATTTAGCTTCCATCATTTAATATTTTTGATTATCTGCAGTCCTGGGCTCACAAACTCTGGGTCCTTCACGAGGAAGAAACCTGGGAGTCTCCTTAAGAAAAGTCTGCCTGTGGTCCTGCTACAGTAGGTAGGCAGACATGAGCAGAGCAGAACAGTGCCCCCCGCCCTAACCAGGAATGTCAGGCCACCATCAAGTGATGAACAGGTGGTTGGTAACTGTCTCTCTAAAATAAATGGTTGCAGCCAGCTCCAGGGAAAGGCAGTCTTTTCATAAATAGGAAAAATCTGAAACTGGTGATTATCAGCTTCCCGATAAGGTCCCAGGAGTTGGGCAGGGGGCTCACACATATGCAATAAGTGGCCAAATGGCAGAGTTTAACTGGTATATGACCTTCTGGGGGTATTCACCCGAAGAATGCCTCAGGTGAGCGTGTGTACAACGCCAGTAAACACACTGCGCATGCTCACTTCCCAAGCACTAGCAGGCCACCACACATGCGGCAGCCCATCCTAAAGGAAGAATCAAGGGAAAAGGGATGTGAAGTGCTGGAAGGAGGCCAGCATATACACCCCCAAGTCAGAAGGTCAAATCCCTGCACTTGACCTCCAAGATGTCTGCTTGGCCCTCTTCCAAGTGTACTTTACGTTCTTTTCATTCCTGCTCTAAAGCTTTTTAATAAACTTTCACTCCCTCTCTAAAGCTTGCTTCAGTCTTTTCTGCTTTATGCCCCTCAATGGAAGTTTTTATCCTAAGGAGGCAAAAATTGAGGTTGCTGCAGACCTGCACGGATTCGCCACTGGTAACAATCCCAGCCCTGGGCCAGGTGCCTGTCGTTACTCGAAACTCTAAAGTGTCACTCTGATCTAGATGCTACAGATTTCTGTGCCATCTGAAGCTCCTCCCCTCCACCCACTGTGTGTCCATGTCTGCCTGCCTGTTCCACAGATCATGGAGTTAAGAGAGCATCACTGAACAATTCATGGAAGCTGTAGCTAGACTACAAGCAGTTGCCACCACGCCTGGCTAGTTTGTTTGTTTATTTTGGTAGAGACAGGGTTTTGCCATGTTGCCCAAGCTGGTCTCTGACTCCTGGGCTCAAGTGATCTGCATGCCTTGGCTTCTCAAAGTGCTAGGATTACAGATGTGAGCCACTGTGCCCGGCCTCATGGGACCTTTAAGCTATTTTGGTGGCTATTTCCCAAGTGGTCAGAAGGATAATGGTCTCTCTCTTTTCAATGGCTTCATTTGCTCCCACATTTTATTTCAAATGTTACCATCACAAGTCTAAGAGAAAGATGACTTTCACCTTCCCAGTCTTCCATGAATTCCTCTGATTTTGCTCTGGCAGATTAGAAGAACGAAAGCTATGCTAAAAGTAATGAAATCAGAGTGAATAAGTGATTGGAAACTCTGTTCTTCATAAAATATTTGGGTGAAATAATGGAAGACTCCATCAGTCCTACTAGAAACAAGGTCTGAGATTAAAACCAAACAAAACAAAATATCAAGGCACAATAGAGAGGAAAGTGCTGCAAGTTAATTAGCCAGCAGGATGCCTTTCATTCAGGAGTAGACTGCGGTGCGCTAAGAAACCACAGTCTCCAGAAAGACCCCTTCTAATGGAGCCCAACAATTAGAACCATGAGCTGCCTTTGTACCCTTGTTGCACAACCTCGTCCCTTTAAAATAGATCTGTCACTAATGACTGAAGGCTGCATGTAAATTTGCCTCACTCCACAACCATCTGCTGAGCATTCTTAGTTCTGACTCTGGTTGAAAGGGACGGGTAACGAGTTGCCTGAGTAGACCTGCTCTCTTTAAAAATCCTTAAGACTCTAACGTGTAGAGAAATTCTTCTGATCCACAGAAACCAGATTGTGTTCCCCAGCACATGCTGCATGCCCTGATTTTCAGAGTTCAGTGGCACCAAATGCTCACAAGACAGTCTGCACTCCAGGGAATAGGCATACGGAGGCGGTCTCAAGCAATCCAAGGGTAAAATGTTGCACATTTCATTTGCTCTTGGGTTTCTAAAATCAGTTGGCTCTTATCTCTGAAATGGCAGAGTGCAAAGATACTTGCCCACTCTAGTGGAATCAAAAGTTTACTTTTGGGAGGAAAATTAGGCTATTGGAGGAGACCAGAAGTCACCAAGCCCTGCCTTACAAGCAAGAATTAAAAAAAAACCAACCTCCAAAAATGTATCTTTTCTGATCAGTTTCTCTATCTGTAAGACTTAAGAAGTCAAGTGAATCCAAGTTGCATTTCATTTCCCTTTACCCTTATGGCGTAGAAATTGAGCAATAGGTGGGGTCACAGGCACATTTGAGGCAGTATTGCAGCTTTTAGTCAGAACTCGTTTTTACCCAACTTCTGCTTTTTTTTGTTTTTTTGTGGTTTTTTTTCTTTCTTTTGAGTTTGAAAATCCAAAATTCTGTTTTACATGTTATTTTTTTTCTTTATCAATAGTGGAAACTCAGAAATTTAAAAGATGAGATTTTGCTTTGCCAATTAGGTTCATTTGACAAAAATGTACTTTGTATGTTTTTAATTAAAAAATGTGATTTATTTGCTTACTCTGGATTTTTCATATTCACTTCAGTAACATGTATCAGACACCTGCTATTAACTAGATCTAGCAGAAGGAAAGACAGTTGAGAGTTGACATTAAGTTCCAGCAATTCTGGGTTGGGCACAATGGCTCACACATGTAGTCCCAGCACTTTGGGAGGCTGTGGCAAGTGAATTGCTTGAGGTCAGGAATTTGAAACCAGCCTGGCCAACATGGCGAAACCCCACCTCTACTAAAAATACAAAAATTAGCCAGGCATGGGAGCACACACCTGTAATCTCAGCTACTCAGGAGGCTGAAGTAAGAGAATTGCTTGAACCCAGGAGGTGGAGGTTGCAGTGTGCCAAGATCATGCCACTGCACTCCAGCCTGGGTGACAGAGCAAGACTCCATTCCAAAAAAAAAAAAAAAAATTCCAGCAATTCTGTAGCCTCTTGAGGAAATAATGGTGTATTTAAAAACTTGCTTTTACATTCTTTTGAGATCAAACAGTAAATGTAGCAAAGAGTAAAAATAATTTCCGGAAAATAAAAAATTAAAATATTCTAGCACAATGTCAACTTTGACTATATCCTATTATCAAAGGCTTCTCCAGATTAATATTCCTGTGTCCTAACATCCTGGGTGGCGTAAGTAGAGTTTCATTGCATTTATGGATTCTTAAAGGGCAGCTTTCCCCTTTGTGCTATGAGGGACACTTATAGTACAGGAGGTGCCTGGAATTTGTTAACTATCTGAATAAGAACTCCCGCTATTGTTTTGTGTTAGTTATAATAAAATATAAAAGGATTATTCAGTAAGAAATTCTGAGGCTGGGTGCGGTGGCTCATGTCTGTAATCCCAGCACTTTGGGAGGCCGAAGTGGGCAGATCCCTTGAGGTCAGGAGTTCGAGACCAGCCTGGCCAACATGGAAAAACCCTGTCTACTAAAAATACAAAAAATTAGCAGGCATGGTGGGGGGTGGGGTTGGGGGAGGCCTGTAATTCCAGCTACTCGGGAGGCTGAGGCAGGAGAATTGCTTGAACCCAGGAGGCGGAGGTTGCAGTGAGCTGAGATCACTCCATTGCACTCCAGCCTGGGCAATAAGAGTGAAACTCCATCTCAGAAAAAAAAAAAGAAAGAAAGAAAGAAAGAAATAAGTGCAAATTGAGGGAAATATAATTTGCAAGGCTCATTTATTCAAGGATAACTTTAGGGGGTTGAGTGGGAAAGATATAATTGGTAGGATCACCTAAATAAGAGGTATTATGAGATTTGAAAGAAAAGATTACAACTTTAAGGGGAAACTTCATTAGATAGAATTGCCACAGAAGCAGCAACTTCTCTCAGGAGTTTAAAATGCAATATTCTGACAATTGGTTACTTGTTTGGTTAATATGTGTGTTCTCAATGAAACAGGGAAACAAACTAGTAGTTAATTTCATTTTCCTTTCTTCTTCCTTTCTCCCACCTACTTCCTTCCTTCCTTCTTGAGTGTCTGCTTTGCAGCTACCATTAGGGATATGAAATGAAAAAGACAGGGACTCTGCCTTTGAGGAGTTCGTGGGGTGGAGAAAGAGGACAGACAGATATGTAAACAATTAAGGAAAGATATTATTAATATGAGAGAGGAAGCAGAAAAGTGAAGAAAGGAGAGAGAGCAGACCGGGTGCTGTGGCTCATGTCAGTAATCCCAGTACTTTGGGAGGCCGAGGAGGGCGGATCACGAGGTCAGGAGTTGGAGACCAGCCTGACCAACATGGAGAAACCCCATCCCTACTGAAAAGACAAAATTAGCTGGGCGTGGTGCTATAATCCCAGCTCCTTGGGAGGCTGAGGCAGGAGAATCGCTTGAACGCAAGAGGAAGAGGTTGCGGTGAGCCAAAACTGCGCCATTGCACTCCAGCCTAGGCAACAAGAGTGAAAATCTGTCTCAAAAAAAAAAAAAAAGAAAAAAAGAAAAAGAAAGGAGGGAGAGCAGACGCTATACTGAGCACTGCAGAGGGAGTAACAGGTAGAGAAGCCAAGAAGGATTTCAATTTCAATTTCAATTTCAAGAAGTTTAGTATTTCTGAAACCCTTTGGAATCCTTCTTTGCACAAGAATTCTCTGAATGGGAGGTTGCATGGTGTATTTTCACTACGCCCGATTTTCTTTGTGATTAAGATTTAAGTGGAAGGATAGGTGATGGTATGAAGATATTTCCAGGCTCTTTTTACAGGCGAAAATTTTAATTCATATAAATTTTAATCATTATTATTCTCTAAACATGAAATGTTTCCATTAAAACATAAAACCCAGTGGTAATACTTCGTGATTTTAATAGGTCACAAATAAATGTGTTAACTTCTGTAAAAAGAAACAGAAATAGGAAAACCAAAAAGCCACTTTTCTAAGCTGAGAATGTATTTATTGGCCTAGCAGAAAAAGACAAAAGTGAGTTCCTATCTAAGTCTACAGTAGGAGAAAGAAAAAAAAAAAAAAAAAAAAAACACACAAAAAAAGGCATAGGTATGTTGTACAAATGACTCCAAATAGATTGTATGCCTGCTGGACAGCGTCGTTTGTATTTCACAAAATCACCTTGACTTCAAAATGCTTCAAACTGAACTCATTGTGTTTTCATCAAAGCCCATGTTAACTTCTCTATTTTCTGAATGTTATCACATTTCATCAGTGATCTGCTCTTGAAATCTCTGTCAAAGTTGACTCCCTTCTCTCATGTTTTCTACACATCAGCCAGTCCTTAAATCACACTAATTCAAAATGTATCTTGTCATTGTCTATTTCTTTTTCTGCCCACTGACAGCACAAAGGTAGATGTTCAGTAGTTTGTACCTGGGCATTTTAGTAGCCTACCAGTTTCTTCATTCCTTTCCCTCTTATTTCCACTGTATTCTCCTTAGTACACTGGTTTCGTTCTATTTCCTGCCTAAACCAAACCTCAAATGACTTTCCCTGAAACTCTGGGTTTTGCCCAAACTTTCTTTTCTTTTTTTTTTTTGAGACGGAGTCTTGCTCTGTTGCCCAGGCTGGAGTGCAGTGGCACGATCTCGGCTCACTGCAAGCTCTGCCTCCCCGGTTCATGCCATTCTTCTGCCTCAGCCTCCCGAGTAGCTGGGACTACAGGCGCCTGACACCACGCCCGGCTAATTTTTGTATTTTTAGTAGAGACGGGGTTTCACCATGTTAGCCAGGATGGTCTCGATCTCCTGACCTTGTGATCTGCCCGCCTCAGCCTCCCAAAGTGCTGGGATTACAGGCGTGAGCTACCGCACCTGGCCACTTCTGCCTAAACTTTCTAACGTCAGTGGACATTGGAGGCAGTGATGGAAACTGTGAAAGTGGTAAAGTTGTTTCTGGGGGTCCCTGCCCACGCACATCCCCTCTTCTCAGTAGTGTAAGGAAATTGACATGACAGCTCATCTATGCTCAAGTGGGGAACACAAAGAAGATTTACCTAGCCTCCAATATTGCCCTCAAGATCATTATGAGGTTGGAGATGGAGAGCAGGAAATTCTAGCAAAGGCTTATCAAGCGACAAATGGACGTATCATAGGTAAGCAACTGTGGCATATACTGAGCATGAGAAATTGAAGTAGTCACTTTGCTGTAAGTCCAGACCAATGAACAACAAGAGGCAACTAAATGCGTAACTTTCATGGGGGGAGAAGGAAAAGCCAGAGATGGAGTAGAGGTCAAATGATTTGACATCTTCCTAACACTACAATTCTTTTGGTTTATTCTGTGAATGCCTCTTCAGAGACAAGGCGAGTGGGTAATTACAGGGAATGGAAATGTTTGTCACAACTCAGAGAATAGACTACAACCACCAAGGAAGAGAAGTCCTCTCTAGCCAGGCTGTGCTTTGGATTTAGCCAGAGAAGTGGCAGAGAAGTGGCGATGAGGATTAAGACTGTGAACTATAAGAACTAGAAAATCTGGAAGAAATGTTCTCTTTCCCATCTCCTCAATTCAACACACACACACACATTCATGTCAGTTATGGGTTCCCTTGGATCATGACAATGTGGTGTCATCCTGACATGAATTGAGTGTGTAACATACACAAGACAGGAACTGTGGGAAGACACCTGGCAACCTAAGCCTCATGCTGTCTAACACCCTGTCCCCAGAGATCAAAGCCTTGTCTCAAATGAGTCATTTGGAACTTTGGTGTAAATGAGTTTTAAAGCTGGGGTTGTTCCCTAACATCAACCTGGTGTAAGAACTGCTGGTTGAAGGCTGGGAGTGCCTCTGGACCTTCAGTTCAGCCCATCTGTCTGCATGTTATTCCACTGTCCTGTTCCCGCCCTCTTCCCCCACAGCTCCAGTCCTTCTGACTCAACACTCAAAAGAGTCTTGGGACCTTGAGCCCATCTGCCTGTTCCCTCTCTCTGCTCCATGCATTTCCTCTTGTCAGCACCCGGCCCCTGCTCCTCGTGTATGGAAGAGGGACTGAGCTTATCCCACAGAGCACCCCATAGTCCTTGGAATGGCTCCTTCCTAATCACAGCAAAGCAATGAAGGGAGTGAGGTTGGGCAGCTTCAGGGAAGCAGGGATACTGAGATCCCAGCCTGGGTCTACCCAGAAAAGCATGGTAGATTTTGATCTCAGGCATTACCAGTGATGTGCAAAGAATGGATGGAGAAACTAATATGGACGTTATTTACAGATATCAGAGAACAAACACACACACACACACTCAAAAGTAGAAAGAAAAAAAACAACCCCCAAATTTGGATTGGTTCTATAAGGGTAATGTCAATGATCATCATTTTCTAGCAAGAGCTGATTGCATAACTCTCCTCCCAATTTCCTGTTATATGCCTCATTTTGATAGTTTCAGTGGGCCATAGTGACAGTATTTTAACAAATCAGGAATTTTCTTTTTTTTTTTCCTGGAGAGCTGATTACCAGCACAACACTGATTATGCATATCATTAATGTGGTAAATTAAGTTTAATGTGAATTTTATTTGATTGCAGGGGCTTAATTCTGTTCACAGTTCTGTTCCCAGTCATCTTCTGTTACTCATACAGCATCAACATTTGTTTGTTTTGAAAGAAAGAGATGGAAACTGTCTACAGAATGAAAAATAAACTCATCTTAGTATTCAGGGTACTTTGTAGTTGGAGGCCAGGGTACTTTACTGTTGCTAGAACTTTCAGTCCCAGTTAGAGGCCTTCATACTAACCCCCAACAAGCTGGGCATTTCCTTATTCCTGTGTTCTACTTACACTGGCACCATTCACGTGATGTACTGTGATGCCTTTTTTCATTTCCTCCACCCTAATCCAATCCATTCTTTAAGGCAACTGGAAGGCCCAGCACCTTCGGAAAGTCCACAAAACACTGTTGTGAATGCTATCTATATATTAATTTATTTAGTCCTTATAGCAGCTATTTCAGACTCCTATCAGCTCTATATTAGAGGTGAATCAATTAAGGCAGAGACATTAAGTGACTTGCCCAAGATAATGCAACCATTAGCCATAAAGCTGGGATTTGAACTCATGCAGTTTGATTACTAGGTCCATAAATGTAACCACTGCACAGTACTGCTTCACTCGAGAGCCGGGGTTGAGAGTATTATACATGGACCATGATAATGGCTTACTTTTCTTGCTTTGCACTTGTTTCCTTTGTCACTCATTGGCACATGCTAGTTAATGTCAGCTCCAACTATGTGCCTTGCATTGTCACTCTTTTTCTTTGTTGTTCTAACACAACCTTTGTTTGTTTGTTTATTTATTTATTTATGAAGACAGGGTCTCGATGGGTCACCCAGGCTGGAGTGCAGTGGTGCAATCTCACTGCAACCTCCGCCTGCCAGGCTCAAGCGATCCTCCCACCTCAGCCTCCTGAGTAGCTGGGACTACCTGTGCGCCCCCCACATACCCAGCTAATTTTTGTATTTTTTTAGAGATGAGGTTTCATCATGTTGCACAGGCTGCTCTTGAACTCCTGGGCTCAGGGAATCTGTTTGCCTTGGCCTCCCAAAGTGCTTGGATTATAGGCACCAGCCACTGCGCCTGGCCTATTTATTTTAAAATTATTTCTTTCTTTAATGGACAAACAATAATTTATATGTGTATAGGGCACAATGTGATGCATATTTTAACGTATGTATACCGACATGGTTTTAAATCTCATGTTGAAATGTAACCCGAAGTGTTGGAAGTGGGGCCCAGTGGGAGGTGTTTGGGTCATGGGGGTGGATCCCTTGTCAATAGCTTGGTGGTGTTCTCACGATAACAAGTGAGTTCTTGCTCTGAGTTCATATGAGATCTGGTTGTTTAAAACAGTGTGGCACCTCCCCCTCAACTCTTGCTCCCTCTCACCATCTGATATGTGGGCTCCCCCTTTGCCTTCTGACATGATTGGAAGCTTTCTGAGCCCTCACCAAAAGCAGATGTTAGCACCACGCTACCTTTATAGTCTGCAGAACCGTGAGCCAAAATAAGCCACTTTTCTTTACAAATTACCCAGCCTCAGGTACTTCTTTACAGCAATGCAAAAATGGACTAACACATATACATTGTAGAAAGGTTAAATCAAGCTAATTAACATCTGCATCACCTTGCCTCGTTTTTTGGTTGGTTGGTTGTTTTCGTGGTGACAGCATTTGAAATCTTTTTTTTTTTTTAAGCAATTTGGAGATATACCATACATTATTTTTAACTGTGGTCACCATGCTGTGCAATACATCACTGAAGTTCATTTTTTCTGTCTAACTGAAACTTTGGATCGTTTGACAGCATTTCCCCTTCCCTATCTCTCTCCCAGCCCCCGGACCGGACCTGGTAATCACCTTTCTACTGTTTCCATGAGGTTGACTTTTTTTAGATTCCACATATTGGTGAGATCATTACAAATTGCTGCTGCCATTTTACTTTGTCACCTCATAGGCTGGGACCACGTGCTGTGCTTCTCAGTAGCCTCTCTTTACCAGGTGCTTAAGAAGCATTTGTTCAATGATTCAGATAATGATCTCCCTAAATTCCTTCTCATCCTTTGCACCTCCTTTCAAAACCTACCAAAATATTGGATGTCTATTTGACAGATCTGTATGGGTCTTTAAGTGATCCTAAAGAAGATATATATAGTTGGATTCTCCTTTACCAAGAAACAAGAATGGGCTGGGTGCGGTGGCTCACACTTGTAATCCCAGCACTTTGGGAGGCCGAGGCGGGTGTATCACAAGGTCAGGAGATCCAGACCATCCTGGCCAACATGGTGAAACTCTTATCTCTACCAAAATAGAAAAAATTAGCTGGGCATGGTGATGCATGCCTGTAGTCCCAGCTACTCAGGAGGCTGAGGCAGGGGAATCACTTGAACCCAGGAGGCAGGGATTGCAGTGAGCCGAGATCGCACCACTGTACTCCAGCCTGGTGACAGAGCAGGCCTCTGTCTCAACAAACAAACAAAAAAGAATGAGAATAAATTATGTAAAGAAATATAAGGGTTAAGATGCTCTAAACCTTTGAGTACCTGACCAGTCATTTCCACTAAGCCCGTTCACTCTACTCTCTCCTTTTCTTTGAACTGTGACAAATAAGTTGGGCTCGATTTGTTCAGTTTAATGAATTTATTTATTTATTTATTGGAGACTGAGTCTCATTCTGTCGCCCAGGCTAGAGTGCAGTGGTGCGATCTCGGCTCACTGCAACCTCTGCCTCCCAGGTTCAAGCGACTCTCCTGCCTCAGCCTCCTGACTAGCTGGGATTACAGGCACCTACCACCAAGCCTGACTAATTTTTTTTATTTTTAGTAAAGATGGGGTTTCGCCATGTTGGCCAGGCTGGTCTCAAACTCCTGACCTCAGGTGATCCACCTGCCTCAGACTCCCAAAGAGCTGAGATTACCAGTGTGAGCCACCATATCTGGCCCAGTTTAATGAATTTAATTCTCCCATAAGGTACAGGGACTGGGACCCTGACAAATTCCTTGGCACTCTGCCAGGGTCTGTCTCTTATGTTTTTGTTTTCCCTTGAAATTATGTTTATATGAATTAGGCATAGATTTACAATGTATTTCAATACTTTAGAGCAGGTGAGCACACCCCCTTCTTAGTAAACAGATGCTATCTCAAGAATTTTCCCCAGTAGAACTCAATGCAACAGTTTTCAGGAAGGTGAAGTAGCAGGTCCAAACAGGTAGTACTGGAGATAATTTCCAAATTCAATTATATTCTTTGCTGATGTAAAGACACACACCACAAAGAGGTAGTTCCAGCTTGTGGGCGTCAAATGAAACCTAAAGTATATTGGGGTTTACTGATTTCCTTTTTTAACCTGAACTTGTGAAACATCTTGGATCGTTTTAATGCCAAAGGACAATTTGAATGGTTTAACCCTTGGCTCTCGATTACCTTCTCCTTTGTCTTTATCCCACTGTCATCATGTGGTCTATACTTCTGTCTTCTTTGGATATACTCTATTTCCCTACTCATTTCGTAGCTGATTGTTGATGCTTGTTACACTGAGCTTTATTGCACTCTAATGTGCTATATGATTTTAGGATACAATGATCTCTATTAAACGTTGGGGAGTATTTCTTTTTGGCTTGTTTGCTTTTTATTAACAGTATCAAATAAATAAATAATACATAAAACAAACCAGTCATGACTATTAGCAAAGGCATGTCCTACACAGTCATTTTTATGGTATTAGATTGGTGTCCCAAAACATTTGAATGTAGGGTGGACCTGAAAGCAATAATTGAACACAGTTAGCTCATTGCAAAAGTCTTTGGCCTGAAGAGACCGCTCCTGCTGAGAATCACCTAAAAGGGCCCCCAGGCTGCAAAAAGGCCCCCCACATGGAAGAAGCCCACTGGGCAAATGCCTGCCTGCTTAAGGGCCAGTTCTAGCCTGGCAGCTCATAAACACCATTAGCAAAGCCTACTGCTGAGTTATTATGCAGCAGAAGGATACTTGAAACTGCTGGTTGGTATTGTTGTTTTATTTCTCATTTGCCTGGGTCAAAGTGGCAACACTCACTCAAAAAGATCAGGCAATTTCAACGTCTCAATTGTTCCAGAGGATAAGAAGTATATAGAGATTTATTATCTGTCGTGATTTTTCAAATCTCCAATGCATTCTGTTACAGATGGACTGTGGCATTGGTGAAGATAGCCCAGAAAGCTAAGCAAAAAGGAACAGAGGGAAATTGACTTGTTTCTACTAACATCTTTTCCAAGATGGGAACCTATAACCAAAGTGACACATTTCATTCATTAAATTATATATGGAGTTAAACTATGTATTGTGAGAGACCAAAGAACAGATGTTATTATTTTTATGAGAAGACACTCAATTAATAATTCTTATTAAGAATTCTCATTCAGTACTATTTTTGGATTTAGTTTTTACCTTTCTGTATCCTCTATTCCTCTCCCATCACCCCATCCAACCTACTTCCAAAATTCATTAAAAGTTAAAATTTTCATGGCAATTGAGAAATAGGTGGTAAAACTATGCCGAAGGTATTTTTAAAAAAACATATTTAATGCTCTGATGCTCTTAAACAAGGGGCCATATCCCAATGTCTCACTTGTTAATATACCTTCCTACCATCTGATTCGTGACATTAATATATGAAAATCTAAACAGCATACATAAGACATGAGTTTCAGGCCTGTTTTATTTTTGAGGAGAAAAACGTTTTGGAGGAAAAGGCCCAATCATTCTAAATTGTCACATTCATTGGGGCTCATTGGTATTGATGACACTGAACCGCTCCTGCAGAACCACTGCTTGAGGCTTATTCTTTACGGAGGCGAATACGATGAACTCTCAGTGGTGGCCGCTGACCTCTGGTTCATGCCATCTTGCAGCCGGCTTTCCAGAATGAGAGCATCCTTGATGGCTTTGTTCTTTCCTTGTGTAGACCTTGAAAAGCTGAGGAAACTTCGGAAAGGCACGGGTCTCAGTGAGACGATCAGACTTGTTGCTGGAATGAATATTTAACTCAGTTGGCTTTCTGCTTCCATAATCATCAATTCTCCCCTGGAATTGTATTCACATTTTATGAACTCTCTGTCTCATCGGCTTCTTTGATCTATAGACATTGTCTTCCATTTGGGCATTTGCTGCATCCCAACTCGTCAGCCCTTGAGTCCATGTAAATAATGTGCTACATAAGAACTTAGCGTTTCCCAAATAACAAAAGATAGATCTGAATGCTTTAGGGCACCATGAAAGGCTGCTGAAACCATCAATCTTGCTGGCTCTTGTAGAGGTCAAGAGATGGCCGGGCCAGCTGGCCAATCAATTAACCACGAAATTCAGTTTGGAGCTTAAGAAAAGCTGTCTCTGTGTTATTCTTTCCAGCAAAGTAACTGTCAATATTTACTGCAGGTCACGTATAAAAATGGAGGAAATACTATCAAGAGTAGCAAATGCTGGGATCATTGGCAATTCTCATGAGTTGCCAAAAAGAGTCTGTTCTACCCAACATATAATTTCCGGAATCAAATTGAACATGGAAATGTCTTATAAACCCTCTGGAGCTTGAAAGAAAAGAGATCACATGGTCCCCACCCATAAAAGATTATGTTCATTTTTCTCCATTGTCATCATGAGTACTTCAATATAAGTCAGAAAGAAACTTCCTGTTTGACCTCCTGAAATGAAACTTTTCTGTAATTGTATGTGATCAATTGTATTCTTGATGCCTACGAGCACATAAAGAAGGTGAATCAATAAATTAACTGATAGCTTGTGCAAGGAGATAGGATCACGAGGGATAGCCCCTGAAGAATGAATCATCCCTTTCACATATGACCAGCTGCTCTATCTCTTAGAGCCAGCTCTGGAATTCTTTACATACCTTGCTCTAATTCTTGTCATTGGTCCCTTTTTTCCCCTATTTGTCTTTAATCTCACAGAGAGGTATCTTCTCCAATTTTCCTTTTTTCCCCAATTTTTGTCAAATACACCTTTATAATAAATTCTCATTTACCTTATGTATCTGTGTGTCCTTCACATCCACACATGCAGATATGTAATACTTTCTCTACCCTGCAGGATCCAGAGGCAGCTACCTGTCTAATTTTTACTACTCCTCAGCAAGATAGGCGTATTTGATCTCATTTTTTAGAACAGAAAATTGAAAATCAGAGTGATGAATTAATTGAGACAACCCACTTAAAGCACCTAATTCAAGCCTGATACATAGGATCTATACATGTTCTACAATATTAATAATTTTTATTGCAAATAACTTAACTTGTCTAACATCACAGAACCTGTGAGTCATAGAACCAACATTTTCACCTAGATTTATTTAAGCTCTAAGTCCCATCTTCTTTTCCCTCTGCCACACTTTTAGGTGATTTCTGCCTTAAGAAAACAGGCACAGGCTAGGCATAGTGGCATTTGCCTGTAGTCCCAGCTACTTGGTAGGTGAGGCAGGAGGATCATTTTGAGCCCAGGAGTAGTTTGAGGCTGCAGTGAGCTATGGTCATGCCACTGTGCCACTGCACTCCAGCCTAGGCGACAGAGCAAGACCTTGTCTCTGAAAAACAAACAAACAAAAAGAATACATGCACAGAATTCAGAAAAAATAGGAGGAGGGTATGAGTAGGCACTTTTTTTTTTTTGAGACAGAGTCTCTCTCTGTCGCCAGGCTAGAGTGCAGTGGTATGATCTCAGGTCACTGCAATCTCCACTTCCTGGCTTCAAGTGATTCTCCTGCCTCAGCCTCCCGAGTAGCTGAGACTACAGGCATGCCCCACCACACCCAGCTAATTTTTGTATTTTTAGTAGAGATGGGGTTTCACCATGTTGGCCAGGATGGTCTTGATCTCTTGACCTCGTGATCCTCCTGCCTCAGCCTCCCGAAGTCCTAGGATTACAGGCATGAGCCAGCGTGCCTGGCCGAGTAGGCACTTTCTAAGGTAGGAGACAAGCAGTAGTGTCCAGGGACCTTTGAAGGGATGGCAGTAAGCTGGAGAAGCTGCTTCTAACGCTTGGGGCTTTTTCACAAGGTAGTAAAAGCCAGGAAGTAGGCAGGAAAGATCAGGGCCAAAATTTGAAAAATAATGAGTTTCTAGGGGAGGAAGCATTGTCTATGAGTCTTCATGGTACTAATTACTCCATTCTCCTAGAGAGCAATCCTATGATCCTATGTGCTTTGCATAAATAAACCAATAATCCTCAAATCGACAAATGAGGCCATACCAGTAGAGTACCTAGCATCATTCTTCCCACATAGTACTGGTGCCATAGCATACAATTGCAACCATAAAAACAGGAATATCGGCCGGGCACAGTGGCTCACGCCTGTAATCCCAGCACTTTGGGAGGCCGAGGTGGGCAGATCACAAGGTTAATAGTTCATCACCATCCTGGTCAACATGGTAAAACCCCACCTCTACTAAAAAAAAAATACAAAAATTAGCTAGGCATGGTGGTGCGTGCCTGTAGTCCCAGCTACTTGGGAGGCTGAGGCAGGAGAATCGCTTGAACCTGGGAGGCGGAGGTTGCAGTGAGCCAAGATGGTGCCACTGCCCTCCAGCCTGGCGACAGAGCGAGACTCCATCCAAAAAAAAAAAAAAGGGAATATCACTGAGAGCAGTCCAAGGCAGAACCAGAAGTAGGGTCTTCAGGACCCTGGAGGGAAGGGATGCTTTTGGAAATATCTACATGCCTGTAGAATAGAGACTGCATGGGAGAGAGTGTGCTATGAGACTATCACCATCTGCTTTCTAATGGAATCAGTTTCCCAACTCCCAGAAAAATTCTTCTTACCATAGTCATTTTTATCTCAAGGAGTTCCCGGAATGTTTTGAGGAATGGGCAATATTGTTAGAATAAGTGTATGATAGTCAAGATCTATCTAAACAAAATATTTATTTTAATTTCACAAGATTGTTTTACCTACAAGTATGGGACAGCATGTCTGTGTTCATTAAAATCTATATGAGTGCTGTACTCTGCCACAAATATATGGGAATATATTACTCTAAACACATTTGGTAAATGACTAAGAAAAGTATTAAACGGAAAAGTATCTCATTGGGGTTGTGTCCAGGGATCAGGATGCCAAGAGAAAACATATAAGGGTGGGGCTGGGCTCAGTGGCTTATGCCTGTAATCCTGCTACTTTGGGAAGCTGAGGTGGGAGGATTGCTTGAGGCCAGGGTTCAAGACCAGCTTGGGAAACATGGTGAGACATCATCACTAGAAAAAAATCAAAAAATGTAGTTGGGCCTGATAGTGCGTGCCTGTAGTCCTAGCTACTCAGCAGGTTGAAGCAGGAAGATCAATGGAGCCCAGGAGTTTGAGGCTGCAGTGAGCTATGATTACATCCCTGCACTCCAGCCTGGATGACAGAACACGATCATTTCTCTAAAGACAAACAAAAAAACATAAAATAAAACTAGTATAAGGATAGAAGCCCAGGGTTGATTTAGGTCTTCGGAAATCATAAACCATAGGTCAGATTTCTCATTGATGAGGTACTTGTGGGTTGGAATACAATTAGGTGTATTTGGTTGGGTCTAGAAACCAGGATGGAATTAGAGAATAAAAGACGGAGCAACAGCATGTTATAGTATTAGAAATACTATAGAAATAGGAAAAGCGCTGATTATGACTTTGGAGTTCTGATCCAAGATCTGGGATTATTTATTTATTTTAAAGGAAAATGATGACTTTTAGCTCTCAGGACATTAGTTTCCTCAACCATAAAATGAAGAGGCTTGAAAAGATTTCATTTACCAGATTATTTCTGAAGTCAAGAAATTGACTTCAGAAGTCAGTTTCTGAAGTCTAAATTGACTTCAGTTTAGAATTTCAGTTTAGAATTTCCAGTTCTAAAATTCCATCACTGTGCACTAAGGCAAATTGAATTGAATGAGTATTGTGTATGCATAAAATACTGTATTTTTAAGAAGAATAGTAATAATCACATTGGTAACAGCACCCATTCATCCAGTCCATTCTCCATACCAGTGTACATATGTACATATGTAGATATGTTACCTCTAATCCCTTTAACAAACCGATTTTCCAAATGAGGCTTAGACATTGAGTAACTTGTTCAAGGTCAAACTGGATTCTAACTCTTGCAAAGACTTCATTCTTCCTACTTAACTCTGTAGGCTAAATTCCCCTACCCATTTGTCATTCATAAACTTGTGTCTTCCCAATAGCAAAAGGTCAAAACACATAGCGAAAATACTATCGGAATTCCAAGGAGAAATTTGACAGTAACGGAATTCTAAAGGGAGGTTTATTTTATTACATAAATAAAGATATTAACTTTCCATCCTCACCAGATGGCTCCCACTCCCTACCACTTAGTCTCAGCATTTCTTTACAGTGTTATGGGGGAGGTGGGGAACCCGCACGACAACACAAACAACAACAAAAGCACTAGTAAGATGCATGTTACAAAACACAAAGCACTCCCACAGATATTGCAGTTGAGCCTGAAGAGTACGCTTGCCCTAAATGTGAGGAAATGTAGGGAAGGTTAAGACTTGCTCAGTCACAAAAATAGGACTTGTAGAAGACCACAAAAATCGTCTTCCAACCATTCTGGTGTCCTTTACACTGTTTCAGTGACAAAAACTGCACATTTTAAAAAGATGAATGTGTACTAAATGCATTTCATTAGTGATTAATATCAGGGAAAATAAGGAATAAAGGCCAAGGGCCAGGCACGATGGCTCACACCTGTAATCCCAGCACTTTGAGAGGCAAAGGCGGGTGGATCAGATGAGGTCAGGAGTTTGAGACCAGCCTGACCAATATGTTGGAACACTGCCTCTACTAAAATTACAAAAATTAGCAGGGTGTCATGGCGGGTGTCTGTAATCCCAGCTAATCGGGAGGCTGAGGCTGGAGAATCACTTGAACCCAGGGGTAGAGGTTGCAGTGAGCCAATATCGCGCCACTGCACTCTAGCCTGGGCGACAGAGTGAGACTGTCTCAAAAAAAAAGAATAAACACCAAGAACTCAGGGTCAGAGTCTTTGGAAGTAAACTCCCATTCCCCTCTCCCTACACCAGTTTTGTATTTATCGCTTGATAAATTCCCAGTGGCTTTGTAAAGTGGTAGAAACACCTGATGAGATATTGGCTGGGCCAGTTCAGTCATGTGGTTGTGAGGGAGAGAGTGAGTCCCCATCTCCCTCTTCTCCCTGTTTAATTATAGGAATTGCAAATGGTCCACTCTTCTCTATAGACACTTACTACCAATTTTCCCCATTCTCATTTCTAGCTTTCTTTTCATAGCTAGTTCCAATTATTTTGAGCATCAGCCCTAAAGTTATTTACAAAAGAGTCAGATGTATAATTTTTAAGTTAGTTGTAACTTAAATCAGCTTGTTTACCTTATTTGGGGTCAGTAGAGCTGAGAAGGTAGGTTGACTCAAGAATAGACTCTGAACAAGAAAATTTTTTCCTTTTGGTATTTGGACATTACAAATGTTATATATTAAGTATTTAACAGGGGTAGTTTCCAAGCACAGACTCTATCTTGGGGGATTTTTTTCACCTTAAAAAATACATAAGGCTTTGTTTAATATGTTTATTGTTTCTTACTAAACTCTACTAGATTCAACTTGTGTCATCTGTTGTATCTGAAATAAGCAATTCTTCTAAATATAATATTTTACAAAGGGTACTTCATTGTTTGGTGGCATGATTGATGGTGATTGATCTAGAACCACAATCCTTTTATGAGAAAAGTCGATTAGAACAACCCACCTAAAATGTAAATGTGACAAATTACAAAATGTAGGGACAAAAACAGACTCACTTGGGTCCAAGGAAAAGTGATTAGAAAATGGATTTTCTGACATAAAAGGAGCAGTAGGTAAGGTTAGTGTGTCCTTTCACCCACTAAGCCATATAGATAAAGAATCTTATTGTTGTTGAAACAGATAACTGAACAGAATCAAAGATAAGTCCATTGATCCGAGTTAAACTGAAACAGAATTAGTGTCTGAAATAGAAATGGGACAAGTGAAGGGAATTGGCTGTTCGTATGTCAATAGACATAAATGACTCCATTTGTTGGTAACTTCTATTAAACAGCCTGCAATCCCCAGCACTCTGGGAGGCTGAGGTGGGAGGATTGCTTGAGCCTAGGAGTTCAAGACCAGAAGTGCAACATAGAGAGATGTCTCTACAAAAATATGTATTTTTTAGAAATTAGCCAGGCATGTTGGCATGCGCCTATAGTCCCAGCTGCTCAGGAAGGTAAGGCAGGAGAATGACTTGAGTCCAGGAATTTGAGGCTACAGTGAGCTATAATCATGCCACTTTCCCCACTGGGTGACAGAGCAAAACCCTGACTCAAGAAAAAAAAAAAAAGATTCAACGAGGGTAGGGAGACAGTGGGTTGCAAAAAGTCTCCTAAAAGATTAGCAAGAACATAATGAAAAGTTAAATAATGTGTTAACCTACCCCAATTCTAAAATAATTAAAACTGCTTATTAAAAATCAAGAGGTCCATTCTTAGTTATCGTGGTTGGTAGATATTTCCAAAGGTTAGTGAGACCTATTTTTAAGGCAAAAACAATTTTAAAGTGAATGACTATGGAATATTCTCAAACAGATATAAGGAAAAAAGCAGAATTTAAATGTACTATGCTCAAAAGGAGGCAACTTTCTGTTCTGTGGTGTACATGATCAAGGCAAGAGTAAGTTTCAGAAAGAGATTGTTTCATTAATTAGGAATCCCTGCCCTATGAGGTGAGTGAAACAATCTGAGAGGTAAGTGTTGCTGTTGCTGTTTCCCTTAATGAAACTTCAGAGTATTTTATTTGCGAGAGTTGAGTTATCCAATGAGGTTCATTTCAGAAGTATTAGGGTAGGATTCAGTATCAGCAAACACACAACTAGGGATCTCCCAATCTTTCCTCTCCCCCACTCACACTCATCCCAAAGTAATTCTAGTTTTATATGCTCTTGAATGGGAGAAGTATTTATAAGAGAATAAGAATAAAAAGGTTGAAACTCAGATTAGACATGGATAAGAGGTTAAAAAGAATCCTTTTCATGGTCGGGCGCGGTGGCTCATGCCTGTAATCCCAGCACTTTGGAAGGCTGAGGCAGGCGGATCATGAGGTCAGATGGAGACCATCCTGGCTAACACGGTGAAACCCCGTCTCTCCTAAAAATACAAAAAAGAAAAAAAGAAAGAAAAAATAAATAAATTAGCCGGGCGTGGTGGCAGGCACCTGTAGTCCCAGCTACTCGGGAGACTGAGGCAGGAGAATGGCGTGAACCTGGGAGGCGGAGCTTGCAGTGAGTCGAAATCATGCCACTGCACTCCAGCCTGGGCGACAGAGTGAGACTCAGTCTAAAAAAAAAAAAAAAAGAGTCCTTTTCGGCCGGCCGCAGTGGCTCACGCCTGTAATCCCAGCACTTTGGAAGGCCGAGGCGGGCGGATCACATGACGTCAGGAGATCAAGACCAATCTAGCCAACATGGTGAAACCCCGTATCTACTACCAAAAAAAAAAAATTAGCTGGGTGTGGGCGTGGTGGCGGGTGCCTGTAATCCCAGATACTTGGGAGGCTGAGGCAGGAGAATCACTTGAACCAGGGAGATGGAGCTTGCAGTGAGCTGAGAACGCGCCACTGCACTCCAGCCTGGGTGACACAGCGAGACTCTGTCTGTCCTTTTCCCACACCAAGTGGATTAAATATTTCCCAATATTCTTTGATCTTATTCCTTAATTCATTTGCATGTATCATCCTCTCTTAGGATTCTCGTGCTTCCTCTGACTTTCCTTAGCATCCTCTTTCCCTTGAAGATTAGAATGTTGAGGGTCTCACCCCATTCCCTAACAATTTACAAATTTACAAATTTCCTTTCATTGATATTTACTGTGGATCTGGCATTCTGCTAAACGCTTTATAATGACTGTCTCTATTTTACATATGAGGAAACTGAGGCAGAGAGGTTAGAAGCCTTGACTACATCTCACCACTGAAATGATGGGGTAGTGACTGGAGCCCCTTCAGTTGGACTTGGGGGATCAGAGTTTTAATAATAACCCTGCTACAGCCTGCCCATGACTACCAACAAGAACAGCACGAGCTTTCACTTTTCTTTGGCCCCAAACTTGGTTTAACATCCAGGGCACTCACCCCTGAGGTCCGAGAGTCCTAGTGTGCTTGTTTTTATTGTTTCTCCTTGCTTCATCTACTTCACTGTCTTCTTGACTTCTGTTTCCATTGCGTTGTGAATCAACTCCTTCTGCTGTACATGTACTAAACATCTCTCTTTCCATGTCTTTGTCATTATGGAAAACTGACCCTCTCAATGATGCCACATGACTGTTATATCATTTCTCAATCTACGGACGTCTATCTAAATTTCCCAAAGGAGGGGGAAGTTGGCTGAGTTACTCCTGCACCACGTTCAGACTTCCACATCACCTCCATCGTTTCCCTTGTTAGTTATGTGAACAGGTCTATGTACAATTTTGTCACTTCTGACAATCTTAATTCCTATTGGTTTTGACTGCTGTGCTAGTGGAAGGATAAACTCTGCCTTCACTACTCTGTCCTTAGGTCCTAGCGCAGTTCTCAGAAGATATCTGTCGAATGAATAAATGACTTTCTCAATGGCTTCAATCCCTTGTTCATGTTCTTCCCCTCCACTTAGTCTCCCACTTCCAAAAGAAGAGACACTTCCAAAACTGAAGTGGATAAAAATAGATATTGATGGTGTAACATTAGTAACCCCTCTCCCAGGCTTTTAATGGATCATGAACACAGTTCTTGCTGAAAAAAAAAAAAAAAACTGTAATGTTAAATTGCTCAAATATTTATTTAAGTAGACACTAATTAGTGACAGCTCAGATAGAGAACAGAGTGAATAGAATAATAAGTGGAGAGCAGAAAAGTTGAAAATCTCCTAGGAAGAACATATATAAGTTTATATTTTAAGGAAATAAGGAAGGTTCACGTTATTCAGAGAAGTGTTAAAGAGAAGCTGTGAAAAGTTGTGCTAACCTAGGTACTTAGGGCAAAAATGTAGAGGTGAGTGATTTGGGGAGGATGAAGACATTGAGAATGCAGCTATAAATTAAAGGGTTTGAAGTAACTATTTATAGGGCCTTTTTTTTTTAAATTAGAGTTAAGATTTATTCCTGGAAATACGGACTGAAAGGGTTTTCTCAAGAACCAACTAAAAGAACTAACTTCGGTCAACCTCAGGTTACAAACAGACAGAAGCTAAGAAGAAAAATAAGATTAATCCCTTATAAGGAGGCTAAGCTGGACTGTAATTATTCTGCATCAGGATAACTCTATCTCAAAGAGTAGGTTCCCCAGCCCCCATCACCCCCACAGGAAAGTCATTTCTTGTGTGCTAATGGTTGTGCACAAGTGTCATGCTCCTGACAAGTCAATAAAAGAGGAAAGGACAGAGAGATTAGGAGGCAGAGGACTGCAATCCCTGGAGGATTACATACTATTTAATGTGTTGTGTTTATCGCCTGCTCGTAGGTGACTGCCAACAAGACAGCTTCCTGGAGGCTTCTGTGTTGGGTCCAGATGTTTATCGTTGGGATTTTCAAAGTACCTAAGAGGAACTGCAGAAGCTCTGTGCACTAGGAATTTCAAGCAAAGAAGAGGGACAATCAACAGTCCTGGAAAGCTGGCCTATACCAAGAACTGAAATTGAAGGAGCCAGGCCATAAAATCCCTAAGGCCCTGTCTGATGTCATTGACCTTTCACATCACACCCGTTCTGGCTGTCATCGCCCTCTGACTGTTTCTCTCCTATGGTTCTCACCCACTTGTGACTTTCTATTGCCATGTAGAGTGTAGTTGTTCCCTACATGTTATACTCTTTAAAGGACAGATCTACATTTGGTTTATCCTTGTATCTACTTCAGCATAATATGTGGCCCCTACTAGGAACTCAGTGTATGCTTTTTGAATGAATAAGTGACTTCTATGACTTAAGCTCTATGCAGAAATTGCTTAAGCATGGAAAGAAATTTTCTTATGCAGCAGTCTTATGTGTTAGACTTAGTATATACTGGATTTCACGTGGCATCTATTGCAGAACTCAGGAGAGACAAGCCTAGGATAAAAAAGACGCGTACTCATGGATTCAGGGCAACAGTGGTCCTGGTCTACAGCACACTTTCATGTGGACTCTGGGACCAAAAGGCGGGCTCTGACAAAAGGCTGATGGAGACGAGCTTTCTTTCTTCCCAGCTAGCTAATCACTTTGCCAAATAACTGCTGAAATTCCAAGCAGAAACAACAACAACAAAATAAACAAAACCATTTCAGGCATATTTTCTTGCCATGAGCATGTAGCTAGTACTTTTCTCCTATGTTGCTTTGTGTTTATATTGGGTTCATTCTAAAAAGATACGTCTCAGCCTTGCAAATTCTATATCTGAAAAAATGTGTGTCTTTATGGGAGACAAGATTAAATTTTTCTTTTTTTTTTTTTACTTTTTTTTTTATTATACTTTAGGTTTTAGGGTACATGTGCACAATGTGCAGGTTTGTTACATATGTATCCATGTGCCATGTTGATTTCCTGCACCCATTAACTCGTCATTTAGCATTAGGTATATCTCCTAATGCTGTCCCTCCCCCCTCTCCCCACCCCACAACAGTCCCCGGAGTGTGATGTTCCCCTTCCTGTGTCCATGAGTTCTCATTGTTCGATTCCCACCTATGAGTGAGAACATGCGGTGTTTGGTTTTTTGTCCTTGCGATAGTTTACTGAGAATGATGTTTTCCAGTTTCATCCATGTCCCTACAAGGGACACGAACTCATCATTTTTTTATGGCTGCATAGTATTCCATGGTGTATATGTGCCACATTTTCTTAATCCAGTCTATCGTTGTTGGACATGTGGGTTGGTTCCAACTCTTTGCTATTGTGAATAGTGCCGCGATAAACATACGTGTGCATGTGTCTTTATAGCAGCATGATTTATAGTCCTTTGGGTATATACCCAGTAATGGGATGGCTGGGTCAAATAAGATTAAATTTTTCAAAGGGGAGGATTGTAAAGCTAAGCTAAATATCAGTAAAGGTGATGGGAGTCAATGGCCTGAGGTTGAAATCCTGAGGGGTTGCTGTGTGTGCTTTTACTATTGATCACGTGTGAATGATAATATTATTACTGCCACAATAATATTAGTAATAATATTATCATTCTACTTATTTTTATAATATTCACATATGTATGAGAATATCACTATTATGTGAACAGAAGAGTTACTGCTTCAGGTCAAATACTTCTGATTTAAAGAGAAAATCATACAGAGAAGTGAGTCCATCCAAGCAGAAAAAGTAGCGAGGCCATGAAACACACTGACCAAGTGAATTCTTCATATTTCAACTCTCCCGCAGCAAACCAGGTTCTACAATAAAATGAATGGGGATAGCACATTTCTGATATGAGGACTAATAACTGTAGGCTTTTAGACATAATCACCCAGTGATCCTTGCAAACAATTATAACATCAGTGTAAAGTTTGGGGAGACATCTGAGGAGTAATCCTGTTTAACCACTTCATTTTACTTTGAAGAAGTGGAAGCCCAAAGCAGTTAGGTGATTTCTTTTTGTCACATAACAAGCATCAATGCTGGCATCAGAACCTGGATATATATTCAAATGCACTTTTAGATGCTACTGGGTGATCATCCAGGCACTGGATTTTTTTTTTTTTTTTGATGTTAAGGTAATATTTATTATCATCAGTGAAATTTTGTTTTTTGAAATAGGGTCTCACTCTGTCACTCAAGCTGGATTGCAGGGGTATAAATATGGCTCACTGCAGCCTTGACCTCCTGGGCTTAAGCAATCCTCCTGACTTAGCCCTCCAAGTAGCTGGAGCTACAGGAACATGCCACTATGCCTGGCTAATTTACTTACTTACTTACTCATGTATGTACGTATTATTTGTAAAGATGGAGTCTCCCCATGTTGCCTAGCTTTGTCTTGAACTACTGAGCTCAAGCAATCAGCCCATCTCGGCCTCCCAAAGTGCTGGTATTACAGGCTCATTAGTGAAAATTTTGAACATATAGAAGTATCAAGAAAAATAATGAAAATTATCTGAAGGCTCATCACTGTAGCATTGTTGTGATAGATCCTTCTTGTATTTGTTTATTTGTATTGCTAACACACTTTTAAACTTCTTTTCTATTGTAAATATACTTTTTTGTATTGTGGTTTATTATGTTAATTTATCTGAAGTATTTCTCTCCATGATTACGTGACTGTAAAATACAAAAGAACTATATATGCTGTGTTTTATATCACTATTTCCATAATGTTGGAACTTTTCTATTCATAAATGAAAATTTCCTGAATAATTCTCTTCAGAAAATGTTTTGTATAAAAAGATAATATTCTTAGAGCAATTTCCCAAAATAATAACTGCTGGATTCGAGGGTATAAGTGTTTTTGAAAATTTTAATACATATTGCCAGAAAGTTGGCTGGTGTTTTCTATTAATGTCTTTGTTGTTGTCATATCCTCTCAGAAATAAAATTGTTAATAAATTCCCATTTGACTTTAGGACTCTCACCATTTTGAGAACGTTAACGGTCAGCAATAAACCATGAATATCCAAAAACTACTTTCTTAAATAAGCAGGCTTGCTCAAGAGAGCATCAAACTCACTGAGCATTTAGGCTATATCCTACAGCTATAACACAGCATGAGACCCTCTTCCTATGAACAAAAAGAAGCGATATACGTTTATGATATGATGGCAAGGACTGTCCTGTAAGACTTTGTTATTAATTACAGAGACTATTCATGGGCAGGTGAATTTCCCAGGTTGCATAATCACATTCCTCTCAAGGCTCATAATCATCTAAAGTTTCTATTATTCGTTTGTCCTTGTTGTTGGTTTTTTGTTGTTGTTGTTATTTTTGAGACAGAATCTCACTCTGTCACCCATGCTAAAGACTGCAACCTCCGCCTCCCAGATTCAAGTGATTCTCTTGCTTCAGCCTCCTGGGTAGCTGGGACTACAGGCACACACCGCCAAACCCAGCTAATTTTTGTATTTTTAGTAGAGATGGGTTTTCACCATGTTGGCAAGGCTGGTCTCGAACTCCTGGCCTCAAGTGATCCATCCACCTCAGCCTCCCAAAGTGCTGGGATTACAGATGTGCCTGGCCGCAGGTGAATTTCCATGCTTCATAAATCATGACAAACCTTATTCTTGCTTAGATTACCATTTTACCTGTGATAAGGCTTTTGATAAAAAAGAAAATAAAATAAGAAGTAAACAGGTAAAATCCCCAAGATTCTAGAATTTTATAGCTGAAAATGACATAGATATCCATGAGTTCTGGTTTAATGACAGTATTTAATAAAAAAAAAACCCATGATCTGGGAAGATTCAGATATAATGGTTGTACAAGTAATGCAACCTGTTAGTGACAGAACCCCTTCAGAAAGAACATCTCATACATTTTCTAAGTGAAAAATGAAACGAGCTCTCACATTCTTTTTGCAGTATGAGCTATAGGAGCGTTAACATCTCTGTGTTCATAAACTCTGGGATTTGGACAAGGACATTAATTTTGTTCTGTGTCATCACTAGATTAGAGCTGGGTAGTGCTGTGACTATGTGAAAGAGTGCTGGATTGGGATTCTGCAACCTGGATGCAGTCCTGATCTAGGAACGAGATACTTAAAATCCCTATCCTCAGTTTCCTAATCTAGAAAACAGTTCTGTTTTGACGACATTGTGGTGGGATGGGGGGATGGGGATAAGTTTAAATTAGGGAATATATGTGAAAATAATGTAAAAAAACACCAGGCATCATTTGAATGTAAAGAATTCTAAGTTTGGCCAGGCGTGGTGGCTCACGCTTGTGATCCCAGTACTTTTGGGGGCCGAGGCGGGTGGATCACGAGGTCAGGAGATCGAGACCATCCTGGCCAACACAGTGAAACTCCGTCTCTACTAAAAATACAAAAGAAATTAGCCGGGCGTGGCGGCAGGCACCTGTAATCCCAGCTACTCGGGAGGCTGAGGCAGGAGAATCGCTTGAACCCGGGAGTCAGAGGTTGCAGTGAGCCAAGATCGCCACTGCACTCCAGCCTGGCGACAGAACGAGACCCTGCCTCAAAAAAAAAAAAAAAAAAGAATTCTAAGTTGTTGTTTTTTTTTTTGTGAAGATGGTCTTGCTTTGTTACCCAGGCTAGGGTACAGTGGTGCAATCGTGGCTTACTGTAGCCTTGACCTCCTAGGCTCAAGCGATCCTCATACCTCAGCCTCCTGAGTAGCTGGGACTACAGGCATGTGCCACCAGACTAGGCTAATATTTTATTTTTTAGAGAGACGAGGTCTCACTATATTGCCCTGGCTGGTCTTGAATTCCTGGCTCAAGTGATCCTCCCATCTCAGCCTCCCAAAGTACTGGGGTTACAGGCATACACCACTGCACCCAGTCAGGATTCTAAGTATTAATATAATTTTCCCCATTCATAATTTAGCATCAGGCCAGGTGGATTTAAAGTTACACTGACTAGTATAAAAAAGTCAAGAGATAACAAGTGTTGGTGAGAGTGTAGAATAAAGGGAACCCTTGTCCATTTTCTGAGGAAATGCAAATTGTTATAGCCATTATGGAAAACAGTATAAAAGTTTCCCTCCCAAATTAAAAATTCTGCTACCATATGACCCAGCAATTCCTCTTCTGGGTATGCCCAAAAGAGATGAAATAAACACCTCATGGAGATATCTGCACTTTTACGTTCATTGCAGCATTATTCACAATAGCCAAGATATGAAAACAACCTAAGAATCCATTAACAGATGAAGTGGTAAATAAATTGTGGTATAGATACACAATGGAATAATTATCCTACCTAAAAAGGAGATTCTAGCATTTGCAGCAACACGAATGAACCTGCTAAGTGAACTATAAGCCAGACATAGAAACAAAACTACTGCATCATCTTACTTATATGTAGAATCTTAAAAAAAAAAAATCAAATACATAGAAATAGAGAGTAGAATCGTGATCGTGGTTACCAGGGGCAGGGAGAGGAGAAAATGGAAAGTAGACGAGAGGGAACAAACTTGTAATCATGTAGAATCTGTATGTCTAGGCTGGGCACAGTGGCTCCCTCCTGTAATCCCAGAACTTTGGGAGGCCAAGGCAGGTGGATCACCTGAGGCCAGGAGTTTGAGACCAGCCTGGCCAACATGGTGAAACCCTGTCTCTACCAAAAATATAAAAGTTAGCCGGGCATGGTGGTGCATGCCTGTAATCCCAGCTACTCGGCAGGCTGAGGCAGGAGAATCACTTGAACCCAGGAGGCAGAAGTTGCAGTGAGCTGAGAGTGCGCCACTGAACTCCAGCCTGAGTGACAAGACTAAAACTCCGTCTCAAAAAAAAAAAAAAGAATCAGTGTATCTAGAGATCTAATGTACAACAAAAAGATTATAGTAAATAATATTGTATTGTATATTCAAAATCTGCAGAATAAGTAGATTTTATGTGCTCTTACACACAAAATTGTTAACTATGGAAAGTGATAAATATGTTAAATTGCTTGCCTATAGTATTTATTTCACAATGGATATGTATGTTAAAATATCATGTTCTAGGAATGTAATTCTCTGCAAACCTAGCTGCTGAAACTGCCTGCGGTAACCTGAAATCACTTTTATCTAATAGCGGCTAAGACAGCCACTGTGAGTCTAAGATTAGTTTTACCCACTGCACTGTTGTCACTCACCAATCAGAGGTTGCCACTCCGCAAAACTTTACTAGTGCCAATGACATTTCTTTCAGGACAAGACATTTCTCCTTTTCGTAAAACCTCCAACCTTCTCTTTGTTCTTCTGACATACGGAAGACTATCAGGTCTGTGTGTATGCCCTGTATTGCAACTCTTATCTCCGCAATGAAAAGGTAAATTTAGAGATTCATCTCTATATTTTGTTTGACTTTACACCAGAAGAGAGAAATGCTAAAAATCCAGGGCAAGGAAACAGGGTGCCAAACAGAGTTTTGCTTCCTCTACTAGATTTTTGGGAACTTAGCATCTAAAACTTTTCGAGTTCAAGCTTCTTATTTTATGAAGAAGAAACTGAAGCCTAGAGAGGTAAAGTGTGGTTTCATTTAGTTATTAGATATCTAAGGCTATTCTATTTGAACTACTTGGTGGTTTAGAAGAATAGGTAATTTTACAATAGTTGGTTAGATTATTAAGTGGTGGAAGGGCACAGGAGGTTTTCAGTCTCAATTAAGGGAAAACTAAATAGTTCCAGGGTATCTTCTCTGAGGATTTCTTTTATTTTTTTTTGGAGACAGAGTCTCGCTCTTGTCGCCCAGGCTGGAGTGCAATGGCGTGATCTCGAGTCATTTCAACCTCTGCCTCCTAGGTTCAAGCAATTCTCCTGCCTCCCAAATAGCTGGGATTACAGGCGTCTACCACCACACCCAGCTAATTTTGTATTTTTAGTAGAGACGGGGTTTCTCCATGTTGGCAAGGCTGGTCTCGAACTCCTGGCTTCAAGTGATCCACCCACCTTGGCCTCCCAAAGTGCTGGGATTACAGGCATGAGCCACCACACCCAGCCATCTTTGAGGTTTTCTATTGAATACAACTCACTAACAAGCTTTTTCCTTATAGACAACAGCTATAGTAGTATAATAGGCAGTTTTAGAAGGCACTTATTTTATTTCCTTCATAGACTGTGATTGAGATGAGATCCAGAAGATATTAAAGTTTCTTTGCAAACCAGTCTTTCATAATATAGAAATTTCTTATTTATACCTAAACTTTTTTAAAAAGGATTTTTTCTTTTTAAGAAAAGGTTTTCAGTACTATTAAATCATGAGACAAGCTGAGCCCATTGGAAGAGTAGGAGCCAGAATTGTTGAGAAAGTTCTATTTTACTGAGAATAGAGAAAAAAATAGAAAAGACCACTGAACATTTTAGGGCAAATGACAGAGCCCCATATTCAAAATCTCAGTAACTTGCATCCCACATAATTTTATACATATATATGTTTCTCACTTTTTAGATCTATGAAAATTACAGTCCTATAGAATATATGGTCTTAACATCTAGACATAGTCTTCATGCTGGTGTGTGTTTTTCCTCTGTGGATAGAATGAGTGGTTGGGTTTTCTTTATTTATTGGGTAAGTCTTAAAGTAGAGGGAAAAGACAAAAAAAAGATCAGTAAAATAGGATATATTTTGTATTTGGATGAAGAAGGGAGAAACAGATTACTCTCACTTTTTGCTGTATTGTGCTCTTGGAAGTTGTTTGAAAGCAGAACCAGTGAAAAACAAGTTGTTGTCTGGGTTTTTTCCAAGCCTTCAGTTGCCTGCTTTTGCTCATAGGCTGGCAAAGTAAAATGCTGACTGAGTTTATAAATGGATCTATAGAAACTGATGAATCAGGTCCTGAAACCAAAAGATGAGTAGATGTGACTAGCAAAAAGTGAAATAGAGGTGACTTTCAAGCATCAAATGTTCGAAGTTGAAAGGCATTTGGGTTTATTTACGTTTGCTCTCAAATTGTAAACTCTGACAGGTACTTAAGAGCCTTTCCCAGAAAATGGTTTTAACAGGTCGTATACAGTCAGTCTTAATGCTTACAGCCTAGAACTGAAGATGACCTAGCACCTTTTAAGTTAAATGTCTAGTTACTTTCATCTATGAAGGCTCTGTAAGAAATGAAGTAGTTATATACAGATATACAGGCCACAAAGTGTCATTAATTAGCACACACAAGAAGCTGGATATATTGTCTGACTCACTTTAGATGGTGACTTCTAACAATTTTCATTCATTCACTCTTATGTTTATTAAGTAACATCTGTGTGCCAAACCTTCTTCCAAGGCCTGGAATTACTGCCATGAACAAACAGATAAAGTTCTTCTCTGATGAAACTTGCTTTCTATTTCAGGGGCAGGAGTGGCAGGAAACAGACAAAAGACATATCAGTAAAATATCAGGCAGTGGTAAGTGTTCTGCACAACATTAACGTAAGGTGTTGTGAAGTTCAACGACTGCTACCAACACCAGCCTAAGATGAGAGAAGGCCTCTATGAGAGTGTGGTATTTAATTTGAGATCTGACTGGACAAGATATCAATCTTTTGCAGATCTGAGAAGAAAGTGTTCCAGCCATAGAAAATAGCAATTGCAAAGGCCCTAAGGCCTGTAGGTTGGAGGAACATCAATAACTGCAGTCCAGTGATTGTGAGGTATAATAGACAATGGGAAAGTGACAGGAAATAAGATCAAATAGGGGCCAGGACAGGGAGTTTCATTTTATTCTAAATGAAGTAAAAAGCCAATAGAGAGTTTAAACAAGGGAGTAACAAAATCTAATTCATGTTTCCTTCTTCTTTTTTTTTTTTTTTTAATTAGAAATGGGGTCTCACTATGTTGCCCAGCTGGTCTTGAACTCCCAGCAATCCTCCCACCTCAGCCTCCTGGAGTAGCTGGGATTACTAGTGGGAGCCACCACACTTGGCTAAATCATACATCAAAGAGATCATTCTGGCTGTTTTAAGGAAAATTCGTTGGAAAAGGCAAATGTAAAATTGAAAAAAAAAGGGGCTTAAAAACTACCGCTAAACTATGCAAGAGAGTATAATAGCTTAGACTAAGGAGAAGAAGTAAAAATAGGAAAAACTGAAAGGATTCCAGGGATACTTGGTATTAGAGTTTATAGGATGTGGGGATCAGAAGACAGTGAGGCAAAGAAGGGAATAACTACCATGTAGCCGGCTCCAATAATTGGGTAGATAGCAGTGGTGTTTATTGAGATGGGCAAGACCAGAAGAGCTGTTTGGGGAAAAGCCTGAAGTTTTGTTCTGACGATGTTCAATTGGAGATGCCTACTGGACAGCCATATGCAAAAGTCAGTTGGACCTACGAGTCTGGAGTTCAGGGAGACACAGATGAGAACTAGAGTGTTAGGTGTCATCAGTATATGTATGGTATTTAAAACCATTTGAATGAATGTAATAAATGAAGAGAATACTCCCAGGGATGCTTGGCATTTGAAAGTTAAACAGAGGAGAAAGAGTGAAGGACAATGAGAATGAGCAGCCAGTGAAATAGAAAGCCAGGAGGAAGATTTACTAAAAATTCATAGTTTTGCCTACTGTAAGATCTGGTGATCCTCTCCTCTCCTTTAGCTGTATTTGGGGAAAAAAATAAGCAAACACAAATTCCAGAATAATTGTAAGCCTCTTGGTAATGCTAATGATCTGAATTAGCTGAACCTCACAAATAATATTTATTTGTTTCACATAGATAACTGCTGGGAGAAGGGGGAGGGAGCAGTGATGTTAGGAAATGACTTCATCTGCAATAAAAGCATAAAGAGGTATGATACATACACATGATGAAAATATCATGTCAAAATTCATAAAGCAAAACTTATAGTAAATAAAAGAAAAAATGACAGAAATATGTTTGTTGTGGTAGACTTTAGTTCTCCTCTCTCAGCCCATGACTGATTTATTGCCTTTGGAAATGTGAAACAATCAGGATAAAGTCTCCGGTTAATTTCTTCGTATAGCTGTTTGATCCACGCTTTGAGAATGAAAAGCTAAAGCTACATAAGGCCAGAGAAAAATGGCCAGAACATGGATCAGCATATTAAAATACTTTCACTTATTTATTTTATTCTTATTGTCTATATTTAAGCTGTACAACATGAAGTTTTGATATGGATATACAAATTCATAGTTAAGTGATTACTATGGATCCAATGTACTTTTAAAGTGCTCTACATGAGGCCGGGCATGGTGGCTCATGCCTGTAATCCCAACACTTTGGGAGGCCGAGGTGGGCAGATCACGAGGTCAAGAGATCGAGACCATCCTGGCCAACATAGTGAAACCCCCGTCTCTACTAAAAATACAAAAATTAGCTGGACGTGGTGGCGCGTGCCTGTAGTCCCAGCTATTTGGCAGGCTGAGACAGGAGAATCACTTGAGTTCGGGAGGCAGAGTCTGCAGGGAGCCGAGATCGCACCACTGCACTCCAGCCTGGTAACAGAGGGAGACTCCATCTCAAAAAAAAAAAAAAAAAAAAAAAAAGTTGCTTTACTTGCTGAAAACCAAAACCTTCTGTGGAGAAGAGGCATCTGAATAATTTGCTTCTATCACATTAAGTAACTATAAGCATGTACATGTATGCACTAACTAGAAACTCCATCTTCCTGGTCACTATGCCTTGTTTTGTTATGATAAAACACAACAAAACAAACAAAAACTTTCCCCAAAAAGGTCCTCTTGAAATTTAGTGAAGCCTCTTACTTTGAATACCAAGTCCTGGTAACAGAGAGATTTGGGCCAATTGTCATGTAAATGACATAGAGGAACACTTCAGTTCAAAAGAAAAGATTAAAGTAGAAACATTTTCTTTTTGCTGGTCATTGCTAAGAGGAATCATATTAAACTTTAAAAACATTGAATACATAGGGATTTCTATTTCCTTTTATATTACAAGGGAGTTCTCTATTCTAGTTCGTATTGTTTGAATTGGAGAAAAAAAATCAGTGACGGGGTGGAAATAATTTGCTTTCTATAAGAATGCAAAAACAGGAGTGCTCTAGGAAAGGAACCAACTAAAATGTGAAAGCACTTTACAGAAAAGAATCAGGCCATACATGACTGGACATCATCCTTCATGTAGACAGGGATCATGTGTTTTGCTTATTGTATGTGGAAGAGTATCTGACAAAGTAGATGTTCTCTAAGTGGCACCAGAATGAACAAATGAATGCAAATACCATGTAGGTTGAACTGTGATAGATTTCAGTTGACGAGAGGGACAAACTTCTAAGAGGAGATATAATTTATTTTTCTTTTCTTTTTTTTTTGCGACAGTCTCACTCCATCACTTAGGTTGGAGTACAATGGCACAATCTCATCTCTCTGCAACCTCTGCCTCCAGGGTTCAAGTGATTCTCCTGCCTCAACCTCTTGAGTAGCTGGGATTACAGGCACCCACCACCACAATCAGCTAATTTTTGTATTTTTAGTAGAGATGGGGTTTCGCCATGTTGGCCAGGCTGGTCTTGAACTCCTGATCTCAGGTGATCCACCCTCCTCGGCCTCCCAAAGTGCTGGGATTATAGACGTGAGTCTGCGCCCGGCCAGGAGATCTAATTGCTTTCAGTGTCAAGTAACAATTAGGATGTACAGTTGACCCTTGAACAACATGGACGCTGCGGGGGGTCCAACCACCCATGAAAATCTGCATATACCTTTTGACTCCCCCAGAATTTAGCTATTAATAACCTACTGTTGACTAGAAGCGTTACCAGCAGCATAAATAGTTGATAATACATAGTTTGTGTGTTATATGTAGTCTATATTGAATTCTTAGAGGAAAGTAAGCTAGATAAAGGAAACTTATGGAGAAAATCATAAGGAAGAGAAAAGATACGTACTAATAATTAAGTGGAAGTGAATCCCCATAAAGGTCTTTACCCTGGTCATCTTCAGATTGAGTAGGGTATGGAGGAGGGCTTGGTCTTGCTCTCTCATGGGTGGCAGAGGTGGGAGAAAATCCGTGTATAGGTGGACCAAAACTTAAATCTGTGTTGTTCAAGGGTCAACTGTCTACTTGTCTCAGGTCCTTTTTAAAAATAAGAACACATTGCTTGTGAAAGAAAGAGAACACGAGCAAACAGGAGTGCTAATTATCAAGACCATAGGTCAGAAAATACTGTGAGATATTTGTGAAAAGGAAGGGTGTAAAATGTACTGTTTCTCACTTAAAGAATTTGTTTTCTTGTTATGAAGATGAAAATTCGGTTGTGTGCATACATGGGAAATAATTCTAAAATTAAATAACATGGGTCTATGAATAAAAGGTTGTTCGAACAGTTTTTCCTCTAAGGGCTGACAGCCAATGAAACAATTAGTAAAAAGAACAGCATTAGTCATAAATAGATTTCCCTCAGGAGACCAAGCGGGTAGATCACTTGAAGTCAAGAGTTCCAGACCATCGTGGCCACCATGGTGAAAACCTGTCTCTGCTAAAAATACAAAAAATTAGCTGGGCGTGGTGGTGTGCACCTGTAGTCCCAGCTACTCAGAGGCTGAGGCATGAGAATTGCTTGAATTGGGGCGGAGGTTGCAGTGAGCCGAGATCATTCCACTGCACTCCAGCTTGGGTGACAGAGAGAGAGACTGTCTCAAATTAAATAAATAAATAGATTTCCCTATTCTGTAGTGATGTGATCTTTCAAGAGGTTTAAAAAAAACATGTTGCAATCCTGTTGATTGAGTTCCTCAGCTCTAATTATCAGTCTCATTGGATCATTAACCTAATTGGTATCTAAATCAAGGAAAACTATTCGGTGATTGCTTCTTGATTTTTGAAAAATATTTTGACTGGTGAATGCAACAACTTATTTATCTTGTGTCTTAAGCTGTGCCTGCTATACTGTTGTTTTGATTCAACTTGGAAATATAATTTACTAATAAAAACACTGAATTAGCAGTAATGGGTCAAATTGGGCACAGAACTCAGAAAATCAAGGGATCATCAGGGATTTGATTCCATGAAAGATAATTTGGAATTACTCTATTGTAACTTCAGACATAGAGAAGCTCTGATATAGTACAAATCCTCTATTTATAGGTATAAAAATTATGGTTTAGTATTGAATGTGCACTATTTGGCAGGTGTTATGCTGGTAGAATCACGTATGGTACCTCGTTTCATTCTCACAGAAAACTGAGATTCATAAAGCAAAGTGATTTTCCTCTGGCCAATGATGCTATATAGGTAGGCTAAGTCAGGAGCTGTATTTGTTTTTCTGCTTTCTAATACAGTAATGGTTGCTTAACGATGGGGATACCTTCTGAGAAATGTGTCAGTAGGCAATTTCATCACTGAACGTAGTTACACAAACCAAGATGGTACAGCCTACTACATACCTCGGCTACACGGTATAACCTGTCGTTCCTAGGCTACAAACCTGTACAGCAAGTCACTGTACTGAACACTAGACAACTGTAATACAAGGATAAGTATTTATACATCTAAACTTATCTAAACATAGAAAATGTACATTACAAAATACGGAATAAAAGACAAAAAAATGGTATACATGCGTGAAGTCCTTCCCATGAATGGAGCTTGCAGGACTAGACGTTGCTCTGGGTGAGTCAGTGAGTGAGTGGTGAGTGAATGTGAAGGCCTAGGCCATTAATGTGCATTACTGTAGATGGTCTAAACACTGCACACTTGGCTACACTAAATTGATAACAAAATTATTTCTTCAATACTAAATTAACCTTAGCTGGCCAGGCATGGTGGCTCATGCCTATAATCTCAGCACTTTGGGAGGCCAAGGTAGGAGGATCACTTGAGCCCAGAAGTTTAAGAGCAGCCTCCAAAAAAAATAAACAAAAAAAAAACAACAGAAAAAAGAGGGGATGGGAAGACTGGGCACAGAGTAAGATCTAGGCCAATGCCAGTTCTTTTTCTTACTAAAATTGAGACATTTGACAAGTTTTTAATTGCCCTTGAATTTGGTTTTCTTCTTTCTGAAGTAAAGACCTATCTCATAGGGTTTCATCAAATAATACATGTCAAAAAAGAAAAACCTCAAAACAGTAAAGGCCATACATGAGTGGTTCTCAATCCTATTATACCATTTTTAGAAAAGTTTCTAAGGCATCTTAAATATCTTAAAATGAAATTCATAGCTGCTAATAATTTTTCTACAAAGATGATTTTAAATAATCAAAATACTACCTGTCACATAAAAGAGAAAGAAAGGAAAATAATTGGTAATACACAATAAAATACAGATCCAGAATTCCTCCACAATTCTGAAATCCAAATGGCTCAGAAATCCAAAAACATTTCACAACTTACTCAGCAGCAATCCTGATACAGGCACACATGAAACTGTTGTGGCCTTTATTTTTCCTGAGATATTTTTCAAGGCAGGATATGCTTTACGCATCAGAAATTAAACTCTTCCCCAGGCAATTGAATATACAGGCTATCTTTTAGAGAAAACTAAAATTTATAAAGCCTCACCGTGGAAAAGATTGAGGTGGATTACATCCAATGTTTGTTTTGAAGAGCACAGGGAGTTTCTCTGCACCACAGTCTGATGTGCAGGGATGGAAAGGCTGGGCTTGCCTTAGCTGCAGCTGACTGGGGATGGGTTGCAAGGGGGCAGCTGGATCCTAGCAGGGTTAAAAGGAACCCGGTTTCTTCAGTTATTATAAATGTTTTAGGTCGGTGTTATTTGTTTCAGGAGTTGAGTATCAACAACGATGCTCGAAATCACAAATAATTGCTGTGGAAGGACCTTCTGTTGCCTAAAATTTAACCAAACATTTTATTGCAGAAAAGCCTCTGAGCCATATGGTCCTACCCACCTCCTGAAAGACATTTATAGTTCACTCTTTCCTATAAACAGTTTAAAGTAACCATGATAAACATTCTGGAGAAAAGCTAAACTTGCATTTGCTCTTCTCCTGTTGATTATTTGTGATAATAAGAAAATGTTTACACACGCAGAGGTGAAGTTTATGTGGGAGGCCCTAATGCATACACCCCTTATACGGTGATTTACTGCTTGTTTATGTTGAGAATCAGAAATGATGAACATGATTTTCTGAACTGACACATCATTTCAATACCTCCTGTGTACGAGGTCTGATAGGTAGATTGTCAATAAGACATTAATTTCATATAGAACATGTTAAGGAGCAAGATATATGTTGTCTCAGTTTTTTTTTCTTCCAATGTTGACCAAAATATTTTTCCTAAGACAGAAGTGTCATGGAAAATATCTTTCCAGAAGCATTTTAAATTTTCAGAGAAAGACCTAGAACTTGGGAAACCAAAGTCATGGCAAGATTTAAATGAGTTACAGGTTCAGAATCTGGTTCCAAATGTCTGAAAGTCAGTACATACACAAATTAACATAATTTTGTTAGTACTTCTTGAAATTTTCTACTTAACGAGAGTAGACATCAATGGAGAGTGGCATTCTAAAATGAAAAAATAGCTTATATTCTATGCAGAACCTGGCCTACTAGCCTCTTTGTCTCAAGAAAACATTGCTATGGGAATGATGTCTATTTGTAGTAAATGTCTTATTAAAGGGAAATTAGAAGAAATTGATAGCTAAAAGGTATTTAAATATTGTATCAGAGAAAACACTTTATTATTTCTTATTCTTACATAGTTCGAATAGTCTAAGCAAAATATTGAACATGGTTCAGAGATAGATACCGTATACTTCTGGACTCACAGTAGAAGTTTACACATTAGAATATTACCCTCTATACTTCTGTTTATCCACCAGAGCTGCCAAGAGAATGAACTCAAAGCTTCTTAGTATAGCATGCAAAGGTTTTTATAATTAAGCCTCAATTTATCTTTCTAGGATTAGCTATTTCTCACTTATTCTAGCCTCTAGCCTATGTGCTCCAGACTTTAGTGGTTCTGTACTTTTTGCTATCCTTTGGCCAAGAAACTCCCTTCCATGCCTCTGTCCCTTTATTTATACTGTCTTCTCATCTTGGAATGTCCTTCCTCTTTTTTTATTTCATAAAATACAACTTAAGGCCCAACTCAAATGTCACCTCCTCCTTAAAGCCTCCCCAACTCAAAGTCAGTCCAAAACACTCCCTCTTTAGTTCACGTCACAACTGTAGCACCAAGCAAAGCCCACTTTTTATTACCAGTCCATTCCAAATGTGTTATCCCTTCAACTAGATTTAGAGCTCATTTAAGGCAAACATTGTCTTGTTATCATTGTAGTAGATGGTCAATTAAATGTTTATTTTTGAGAATAACTTGATTAGAAGGAAGTTAGGGCCGGGCACAGTGGCTCACACCTGCAATCCCAGCACTTTAGGAGGCCGAGGTGGACAGATCACTTGAGGTCAGGAGTTCAAGATCATCCCGGCCAACATGATGAAACTCCGTCTCTACCAAAAAATACAAAAAAGTACTGGGGCATGGTAGCATGAGCCTGTGATCCCTGCTACTAGGGAGGCTGAGGTGGGAGAATCGCTTGAACCTGGGAGGTGGAAGCTGCAGTGAGCCAACATCATACCACTACACTCTAGCCTGGGCGACAGAGTAAGACCTTGTCTAAAAAAAAGAAGGAAGTGAGTTTGATAGATGAACACCTAAACTTCATCCTCCCCAAATAAACAAAATGAAACAAGGCAAACATTAGAATTATAATTTAAAGATATTAAGAAGTATTTTCTAGTGACCCTGTTCCAAAGCTAAAAGTTCAGCCAAAAAAGCTTGAGGAGGCATGGAGGATCAAGAAGCAAAGAGTTGCTATGAGCAACTCAAACAATTTGATCCCCATCTTTATGAAGCTAGAGCAGTTGTGTCCTTGAATTTCCTGATTTGACTGCCAGAAGAACATGAAATTTGGTGGTTGTGGCGGGGATAATAAAGACTGGCTAGAACATGAGAGTGATAAAGACAGTTATTGAAGAGAGAGGGAAGAATCCCCCTCCCTGGGGAAAAAGAGCATCTCCTCACTCTTGTGCTGGGAAGCAGGGCTCTGAATTTGGGCTTCCATTTCCTTTCTCATTGCCCTGTTTTGCCAGGAAGCAATAGTGAAAAGCAGTGCATCCAAGTACCTAGGTAGAAATGAGAGGAGCCTATGTCATGGTTACTAGGGCAGGAGGGAGGATAACAAGGGCTGGGCAAAAAGAATCATGTTATCAAGCAATCAGATGGCTCTGATGGTGAGATTGAAAGAGAGAGTTAGAAAAGAGATTTTTGCTGCAAAGTCAAACAGAAATTCAAATGTCCACTCCCATATTATTTCCCACAATGTTCCACTTTTGGGAAGTTTGAGAAAAATTATAATTATTATCAATATATAAAATAGTACTAAGAGATACCATAGTTTGAAAGGCCAAAGATCTGTATATCTGTATATTCCTTCCTGTTTTGTTTTGTTTTGTTTTCCAGTCCTCCATTTTTGTTAAAAGGTAGTTGAGGGCAACTCCCTGAGAGAAGACTTTCCAAATTTTTCTTCAAATGGTTCTGGGAAGCTTCCTCTCTCCTTCTCTTGCCAACTGACTTCTCTTTAACTCAGAACACACAGGCCTGAGATAAGTGAACAAAAAAGCACTGCAACCATCCCACCCTTGCCACCGTCTCTTTCCTGGCTCATAGCTTAAAACAAAGGTTTAAGAGACTCTTCTATGCTCTTCATTGAATTCTGTCTTCATTCTTTTATTATTAAATAATTTCTAGGCCAGGTGCAGTGGTTCACGTCTATAATCTCAGCACTTTGGAAGGTGGAAGCAGGAGGATCATTTGAGCCTAGGAGTTTGAGACCAGCCTGGGCAACATGGTGAAACTCCATGTCTACAAAAAATACAAAAAAAAAGCCAGGTGTGGTGGCATGCACCTGTAGTCCAAGCTATTTGGGAGGCTGACGTGGGAGGATTGTTTGAGCCTGGGGGTTGAGGCTGCAGTAAGCTGTAATTGCATCACTGCACTCCAACCTGGGTGACAGAGTGAGACCCTGTCTCAATTTTTTTTTTTTCTTTTTTAGAAATGAGATCTCATTGTGTCACCCAGGCTGGAGTGCAGTGGCTATTCACAGACACAACCATTGTGAACTACAGCCTGGAACTCTTGGCCTCGAGCAATGGTCTCGCCTCAGCCTCCCTAGTAGCTGGAACTACAGGTGCTGCTACCCCACCTGGATTTTATTTAATTCTTTATCAACCTGCACTCACAGGGTTGTGGTGTAAATTAAAGGAGATGAAATATGTAAAATAATCTAGCATAATGTCCACTTAAAGTGCTCAATAAAATTATTCTATTCCTGCTCAGTCCCCTGAAGGCCTGAAGATTCTATCTTTGCTCTATCATAGTCACCTGCCCACCAGGTTGCCAGGTTTCCTATAGATATTATCATATCTAAAATTCAATCACAGTTCAGTTACTTTGGCTCCAATGATCTCTTCTTTTGCCAGCCCGTTCCCATCCCGGAACTTTATGTGCCAGCCATTTTGAAATGCCTGCCAATCCCCGAATATCCTGTGCTCTGCCATAAATCTTCATGATTGCATAGGTTGTATCTGATGCACTGGCTCCCTCTTCCCTCTCATGAATGGCATGTTTCTTCTCATACTTTAAGATTTAGCTGAATATATGCATGGTGTGTAGGAAGTTAATAGATGAATTTTTAAAAAATAAACAACAAAAAAGATTTAGCTGAAACATCCTTACCTTTTAATACCAGTATATGCAAATATGTATTGCCACAGTATATTTCCACTCTTTGCTTTCATGTTTCTTCTGTTAGACTGTGAATTTTAGCACATAGCTTATTCATCTTTGATGGTGCCTAGTGCATTGCCTGGCATATAATGGGTACTCAATGAATAAATGAATGAATGAATTTTCCTATGCTCAGGTCCAACAAAGTACATTGTAAATTATTATATTGTTTTTAAATCTCAAAGAAGCCTTACACCTGAAATAGATGGGGCAACAGCAATTTTGGAGTTAAGTTTTTTTGTTGTTGTTTTTGTTCTTTTTTTTTTTTTTCAGGCTGGAGAGACAACCACAGTCCCCACTAAGCTTGATGTACTTCAGTTCTATCAACAACTGATTTCACTTAGGATAATTTTATTTGTTTATTTATATATTATTATTATTTTTTGAGACAAGGTCTTGCTCTGTTGCCCAGGCTAGAATATGGTGGCGCACTCACATCTCATTGCAGCCCTAACCTCCTAGGCTCAAGTGATCCTCCCATCTCAGCCTCCTGAGTATCTGGGACTGCAGGCATGCACCACCATGCCCAGCTAATTCTTGTATTTTTTTGTAGAGATGGGGTTTCACCATGTTGCCCAGGCTGGTCTCAAACTCCTGGGCTCAAGCAATTTTCCCACCTCAGCCTCTCAAAGTGTTGGGATTAGACGCGTGAGCCATCATGCCCGGCCGATGGCTTTGGACAATTTTAAACACTGCTTTCTTCCATACTCTTTTTTCAACTTGTTATTCAGAGACTCACCTCCCAATCCTCCTCACATCCTTCCTAAACACACACACACACACACACACACTTCAGAGGATTTTCTCAAGATAATTCAACATGATGATGACCTTTAAGAAGAAGCCAGAGTAGAGTAAACAATGAGCATTTTGAAGAAACATTTTGTTGTCAGCTTATATTTGGGCTGAGGGCAGTGGCAGGGGGGACCCCTGGGGAAGTCAGGAGGTGCTGAGGAACCTCTACCATAAAAGCTACAACCCACCTCCCTCCCATTGTTTACACAGAAAAAAAAAAATAGCTAATTGACGTAGGATGTGGGTGAGCTTGGTTTTCATCTCAATCCTGTTTTGCCTCATCTTGCGGTTACCTTAGGAGCACATCAGGGCCAACCATTTCCAGTGCTTTAGGGGGTAAAAAGAAATAAAACAAAACAACTCAAAGACTTTGGATCCTCCTCCCAGACTCGGGCCAGCTAAAAGAGCAATTCCAATCCCCAGGAGCTATGATTAAGTAAAAATTATGAAAATGTCAAATTCAAGATCTTGAGAGATTACACTAATTTAAGCCCTCGATATTTTATTCCTATTGATAAAATAACCTGGTTAGAAACCTCCTGGCACCAGAATCTCTAGCAAATAGCATTAAACATTAGTCATTGGCAAAAGAAGTCTTGAGTAGGGAATTTTCAAGTCCTTTTGGTGGTTTACGCTGTTTTCTGTCCATGTGGGTACATCTACATCAGTTGGTGATAAAAATAAACGCATTTACTTAGCTTAGATTTAGGTGATATTAAAAGTAGCAAAGATTTAACAATTGCTTCTATGGTGTTGCATATAATATTTTGTTCATGTTAAAATTTAGTGGAGACTCAAACTGAAGTGAACATATATAACTAAGCTAGCTTAGGAAAGCCAGAGTAATATACTCTGATGAAATACCTAAACTTTAAAATAATGTTCTACTAAAGTTAATGATTACCTATAAAAATTTCAACCCCTAAGATTAACACTTTGGAAAAAGTTATCATAAGGAGTTATAGTAAGAAAGTCATCCTTCCTTTTACCTTACAATCCATTATAGAACAACTGTTGCTTTACTCATTTTTTTTTTTTTTGACACAGGGTCTGGCTTTGTCACCCAGGCTGGGGTGCAGCCTTGACCTCCCTGGTTCAAGCAATCCTCCCACCTCAGCCCTCCATGTAGCTGGAACTACAGGGAGGCAACACCATGCTCAGCTAATTTAAAAAAATATTTTTTGTAGAGATGGGGTCTCACTATGTTGCCTATGCTGGTCCCAAATTCTTGGGCTGAAGCGATGCTCTCTCAACTTCCCAAAGTGCTGGGATTAGAGGTGGGAGCCACTGCGGCCACGTTTTATTCAGTTTCCTTTAAGCAACAATTAAAAATTGCTGACTAAGAGAATATAATAGAATCAAACATGTCTCTTGCTATTCTAGTATGCTGATGTCCCAAGATTATCAATTTCCTCTTTATGTAACTACATATGATGTAAATGTTTCCCATGGTGATTAGCTTCATTGTTATTTTGCAGAAGTGTTTCAGATGGACTTGCTATACCAATTCCATTGAAAACCAAAAGAAGGATGAGACAACCTTATTAAAAGTATTTTAGGGCCGGGCAAGGTGGCTTATGCCTGTAATCCCAGCACTTTTGGGAGGCCGATGCGGGTGGATCACGAGGTCAGGAGTTCAAGACCGGCCTGGCCAACATAGTGAAACCCCGTCTCTACTAAAAATACAAAAAAAATCAGCCGGGTGTGGTGGTGGGCACCTGTAATCCCAGCTACGTGGGAGGCAGAGGCAAGGAGAATCACTTGAACCTGGGAGATGGAGGTTGCAGTAAGCTGAGATTGCGCCACTGCACTCCAGCCTGCGCAACAGTGCAAGACTCTGTCTCTATATAAATAAATAAATAAATAAATAAATAAATAAATAAATAAATAATAAATAAAAAGTATTTTAGTTTTCTGAGCGCTAAATGTCCTCGGGTATGAATTAAGAAAAACTTACCATATTTTTCCCCATGGCTATTTTACTGAATAGTGCCGAGGTTTATATTGTTTGACCTTCCTTCCTGACCCTAACCTTCTCCCAGGAGTGTGGAGAAGCTTTGCATGGAAATCAGAATCCTCTTAAGCCTTTTATTCATTTTTCTCCTCAAGACTTTAGTAACCCAAGAAGAAATACAAATAAGATATTCAGGAGGGTGACCCCAAAGTTTTGATCTGCATTGCTGCTGCCAATATAAACACTCCTCCTGTCTACAGGAAATCAATCTTCCTTTTTTGTTGTTTTTGAGACAGAGTCTCACTCTGTCGCCCAGGTTGGAGTGCAGCGGCACAATCTTGGCTCACTGTAATCTCCACCTCTCTGGTTCAAGCAATTATTGTGCCTTAGCCTCCCAAGTAGCTGGGATTACAGGCACGCACCACCACGCCCAGCTAATTTTTGTATTTTTTGTAGAGACAGAGTTTCACCATATTGGCCAGGCTGGTCTCAAACTCCTGGTCTCAAGTGATCTTCCCGCCTTGGCCTCCCAAAGTGCTGAGATTACAAGCATGAGCCATCATGCCCAGTCAGGAAATTAGTCTTTCTATAAACTCTTATACCTCCCAGAAGACGCCCCTTCTGAATCTATGCAAATCCAGAAGCATAATTAAAAAAGAAGTAAATCACTTGGCTGCTTCTGAATATGCATCATACCCATGTTAGGAAAACAGAGACAGGTTCTTGTGACACAAAGCTGCAGTTGAATGAAATGCCATTTCGGATCAGATTCGGTCTGTGGCAATTCTGATTTCAAGGTTTTGTGTGACACCAATAGTGCTCTATATGTGTTCTGAGCTCCAGAGATAGTTGTTAAAGCTGCTTAAAATAAACTGAGGTTTAGTCCAGAATTTAACAAATTAGTCCATTTATTTGAGATTTTGTTTCCTTTCAAGCCCTTATTCTGGGGATATAAAAATGAAAATATTTGCCTTGTTAACCATATAGGAAAATTGCTAGTACCAAAGACCAAAGCAGTCTTCTCGGTGAACATCCCCACCCCACAGCCTCTTCTCATGTACAACAAAGCCTACTCTTCTCTCCTGTCTAGTGATCTTCAGGTGCTTAGAGCCAAATTTTAGACAATTAGTAATCCATATGAAACACCCTCACTTCTGATAAATCCTGGGATGGTTTGTGGATATCAATTATGCCTTCCTTACTTAATCTTAATAGATGAAAATTCTGGCTGTCATAAGAAGATAAAAATGAACCTCAGCTATTCTAAATAGGTAAGGAATGAATTAAAGAAAAGAGAAGTGAGAGAAGTCAGTTGGCCAGTATCGTTGTTTGTTTTTTTGGTTAATGTCCATTTTGAATCAGGGCTAATATTTAGGCCTTGAACTGCACATTCACAGCCCATGTCACCCAGAAGGTGAAATAAGCAGTGAGGCAAATCACGTGGTTCAATAATCTCAAGAAATGAAGAAATGTACCAGCAGGATTCTTAGGGGAAATTCACTTGTGGACAGATGGTGTGCTTACCACCAGCCACTCTTGTCTTTGACTATTACAGTCAGCTCTCCATATCCATGGGTTCTGCATCCGTGGATTCAACCAACCATGGATAAAAAGATATATGGAAAAAAAATAAAACTAACGTACATTTAAAAATACAGTACAACAATACTTTCTATAGCATTTATATAACTCTAGGTATTATAAGTAATCTAGAGATGATTTAAACTATTCAGGAGGATATACAAGGCTGTGTACAAATACTATGCCATTTTATAAGAAGGACATGAGCATCTGTGGATTTTGGTATCTGCAAGGGGTCCTGGGACCAATCTGTCATGGATACAGAGGAACAACTATAGTGTGTCGCCCTCAGGTGATGATCAATGTTGGTATTGCCTTTTGCAAAACATCCCATAATGGCTACTTTCCTCCCCAAATTCTCTGTGAATCACCACTACGTGTAAGGGCAGCAGCTAGGAAATACTGTTTTGTTTGATCTCGCTCTGGAGAAAAATCAATCACAGCCATTGAAAGCTATTGAGGCTCTTTGAAGTGATTCAGTCCCATCTCTTCCTCTAAAGGTAAGATGGGCAAGGCTCAAAGGGGCAAAATGACATTTTCCAAGGTGGCCTCATTTGTTAGACCTGCTCTTCTTTATTGCTGGATTTGTATTCGTCAAAGGCAACTCTTCTACTTTTGACAAAATTGTGAGACTTCCCAGGAAAGAATGCTGTTCCTCATTGTGGCATTGAGGAATGGACAGAAAAATATAATTAAAATATCTGGGATTACCAAAATATGGGTTCTCCCTTTGGGAAATGCCTGAGTCCTATCACAATCCACTAACAAGTCAACTGCTTTAATGATTTAGTTCACGCTACCTTGGCTCTTCTACGAAGTAGAAAAATAGGTGATAAAAACATGTTTCATCCATTCAGAATTGCATGCAAGTAAAATGATGCATATATGGGAAACATAAGAAAATGGTATTGGGCTGGACACGGTGGCTCACGCCTATGATCCCAGCACTTTGGGAGTTTGCAGGGGGAGGACTGCTTAAGCCCAGGAGTTTGAGACCAGCCTAGGCAACAAAGTCTCTATAAAAAAACCAAACAAAACAAAAACACCCAAAACAAAAAACTACAATTAACTGCACATGGAGGGGCACACCTGTAGTCCCAGCTGCTTGAGAGGCTGAGGTGGGAGGATCCCTTGAGCCCAGGAATTTGAGGTGGCAGTGAAATATGATAGGGCCACTGCCATTCTGCCTGGGTGACAAAGTGAGACCCTATCTCAAGAAAAAGACAAAGAAAGAAAGAAAGAAAAAGAGAGAGAGAGAGAGAGGGATGGAGGGAGGGAGGGAGGGAAGAGAAAGAGAGAAAGAAAAAGGAAGGAAGGAAGGAAGGAAAAGAAAGAAAGGAAAAAGGAAGGAAGGAAAAAGGAAGGAAGGGAAGGGAGGAAATTGTATTGTATATCTTAATCTTCAGACACTATCAAAGCATTGTGCCATGATATTGATCCAAGACAAGAACACACAATACAGTTCATACTGTCAAAAAATCACTAGGATTTTTCTAAAGCCATACATTTTTTTTCTCACTTTAAGAAACTCCATAATAGAAATGCATTCTAGAAAAGCATGATTTTCTAGTAAATGCAAGACATTTATATAAACAAAAAATAACCATAAATGCTTCTATCTAGGAAGGCTTGGTAAATAATATGTAGATTGCTAGTTCCTATTGTAGGAGAAAAATGTACATCAGCCCACAGAACAATTAAGAACCCTTACGAGGAGTTTGTGTTCATATGGACACTTCTGGTACAAAATGGAAAACTTTGTAATATCTGCCCTTCCATTATTTCCCCAGACATCTGGAACCACGGCTGTCTTTCTGCCTTAGCTGCCACCTGTCCTAGCATCCTTCCATGTTCAAGCTCTCTGAGTCTATTTCTTAACCAGGTTCACCTTGTTGCATCTTTTTGCATGTCAAAATCCACTTATTTCACTCTACTATTTCTTTACTTATGCTTCTAGTCCTTTGCCCATTGTCACCACAGGAAGTATATTACTAAGTTTACCACTTGCCTGGAATGAAAGATGTGAATGACCTGATAAATGCTCAGCCAAGGTTTATGAAGAGGCAAAAGACAAATGGAAAGGCTCGGACATTTAGCATAAAGACAGACACCCAGGCTGGGTGTGGTGGCTCATGCCTATAATGCCAGCACTTTGGGAAGCCAAGGTGGGAGAACTGCTTGAGACCAGGAAGTTCCAGAGTTTGATGCCAGCCTGGGAAATCCTATCTCTACAAAAATGAAATTAAGAAAAAATTAGCCGGGCATGGTGGCATCTACTTGTAGTCCTAGCTACTTGGGAGGCTAGGATAGAAGGATGGCTTGAGCCCAGGGGGTCAAGGTTGCAATGCAATGAGTTATACTCACATCACTGCACTCCAGCCTGGGTGATAGAGCAAGACCCTGACTCAAAAAAAAAAAAAAAAAAAAAAAAAAGACATACTTTCTGAGATACTCATAGTTGTTGTATCCAACACTTCTTCCTTGGGTAGTTATTAAACTTCACAGAATACAAAGACTCACTTTTTCCCAAGTTTGGAATCCACCACTTGCCTTGATTAGATTAGTTCAAGGTCAGCTTGACAGTACTCTGAAAAACAGTTGATTCAATGGAGGCTGCTTTTAATGGCATGTCCTCAATACATCTATTTCTAAATCTTTATTTTTTCTTAGTCAAGCGTATGCTATATAGAGTACACTATTTGTGGTACATGGTGAACTAAGACTTTTGGCCCAATCACAGGCTTTATGAAATGGCATCAAAGAGCATCTGAAAATTTTTAAAGAGGGAAAACAACTGGACTTTCGATTATCTCAGAAGCCACTTGGTTTTCTCTTTCAAGCCTTTCCTTCCAGGGACTTCCATTGTTGCGCGCCCTGAGTGAAGCATTTCACCTTTTCCCTGTAGTGGAAATAAGCAACAACAGAGCTGCTTTGTGAACCAGAAAATCATGAAGCCTTTCCAAATGAGGAGGATGTGGGAAGTGCCAAAGAGCCAGAGGGGCCAGGCAGAAGAAGAATGGGCCTGACTTCCTTTAGCTCATAATGAAGGTAATTCTTTGAGTCCAGGCTCAGGTAAACCTGCAGAAGGAAGACAGTCTTTGAATCTAAGCAGAAGAGGGTCAGTGTTTAGGTGGAGAAAAGCAAACACTCTCCTCCCTCTGGACAGCTACATCTGCCTGTGTTGCACCAGATGTGTAGCAGCTGTGTGTTCTCCCAGATGATAGTCAGATGGAAATCATGGAGAAAGAAATCACCTTCTGCATGCTTCAGGAATAGAAAACGGGATTAATCCTTATTTGCACGACACATTAGTGAGATAAAGTCTTTTTGATCTCTATTTTGAGTGGAAAAAAGTAACTATCATTTATGAAGCACTGATCTTATACCAATCACTAACCTAGGAGCTTTAAGTATGCTTTGTTTTGAATTCTCACATCAATTCTGTGATACGGTTAAGATATTTTCTCACTTTTATGAGAAAATCGCGTACCAGAGTTGAAGGTCAGTAACTGGTAAAATATAGTCTAGAACTCAAGGTCACTAACGTCTTTTCCCTGATGTTCGGCCTTGGCACCCACTGTTAGCATTACATTTCTAATTTATTGCTGAAAAACCAGGTTGAGTTTTTGAATGGCCTCTGTTGGGACTCCAAAGTAAAGCTTCTCTTTAAGATCTTTGGAGAGCCTTGAAAGCAGAGAAATTGTCTAGATATTTTTCAATTTTTAAAATTATTATTATTATTTTAAAGACAGTGTCTCACTATGTCTCCCAGACTGGAGTGCAGTGGTGTGATCATAGCTCACTGCAGCCTCAAACTCCTGGGGTTGAGGGTTCCTTTTGCCTCAACCTTCAGAGTAGCTAGGACTACAGGCAGGCACCACCACACCTGGTGGCTAATTTTTGGAAGTTTTGGAGACAGGGTCTCACCATGTTGCCTAGGCTGCAAACTCTCTACATATTGACATCAAAGAGTGACAGGAAGGCTTGCACGTTCCCAGGTATATAAAATAATTGACTCATAGAGCTCAGTCTGTGCTTCCAGCAGCTTGGATGGTTGCTACCACGGAGATGGTACAAACAGCAAGCAGGCAGGATGAATGCCAGGACATTTGCATCTGGTTGTTCATAGAAACATAACCCAAAGCATGTACCAACAAAAACTATCAGGGAAAGTGCCTAATTTCAAACCTATAACTATTTTCTTAATCTCTGAGCATGAGAACACTAAGATCTTTTCTCTTTATATATTTAATGCCAATATCTAAAACTGAAAAGCAAAGCTATTAACTAATAAAAGTATACTGATGAAAATTTGCCAAACTTGCCTGAATTTAACTGTAATTAATGAGTGTGCTTTTCAGAATATGAGAAGAAAAGATCTTTTCTAATAAATACACAATTCTAAGTCAAATTCTGTTTCTCAATTTTTTGCTTCGTGAAAACTTTCAATTTAAAACCAGCATAGCCGTGTTCAGGCAAGTCTGAGTATACGTAATATCTTCATGTAATCTCAATGAAAGAAATACTCAGCCGTCCATTTTAATTAATAATACTATATAATACAAAGATGGCATACATGTTGGTGAACTACTGCATTTCATCCTTTGTCTAGATGGTTCACTGAGTCACAGTCTTGATGAGTTTGTGACATCATAATTCATCACCATGGAAACAACCATGATGATATGTTACCCTGTGGACACTTAGTCATCAATCAGTTTGATTGATGACTCTGCTATGTTCAGCTAAGTCAAGTTCACTTACACCTTTACAAATTAAAAACTGCTCTCTGTAGTATATAGCATGATGACCAAAAATAATGACTGTTTAAAAAATATGATCAAATTAAAGATACAGAAATAATCATTCATTATCCTGCCATTACACAGATCAGTTCTTGGCTGGGTGTACTGACTCACACCTGTAATCCCAGCATTTTGGGAGGCCAAGGTGGGCAGATCACTTGAGCCCAGGAGTTCAAGACCAGTTAGGGAAATAAAACATAGTAAGACTCCGTATCTACCAAAAAAAAAAAAAAAAAAAAGAAAAGAAAATTAGCCGGGTGATATGGTTTGACTCTGTGTCCACATCCAAACCTCATCTAGAATTGTAGTCCCCGTGTGTCAGGGGAGGTGCCTGGTGGGAGATGATTGAATGATGGGGGCGGACTTCCCCCTTGCTATTCTCATGACAGTGAGTTCTCTTGAGATCTGATGGTTTAAAAGTGTGTGACAGTTCCCCTCTCACTCTCTCTCTCTCTCCTTCCACCTTGTAAGAGGTGTTTTGCTTCCCCTTTGTCTTCCACCATGATTATAAGTTTCCTGAGGCCTCCCCAGCCAGGAGGAACTGTGAATCAATTAAACCTGCTTTTTAAATAAATTACCCAGGGTCAGGTAGTTCTTTATAGCAATGTGAAAATAAACTAATATACCAGGTGTGGTGGGGTGCACCTGTGGTTCCAGCTACTGGAGGGGTTGAGGTGGGAGGATGAGGATTGCTTGAGCCCAGGAGATCAAGGCTGCAGTAAGCCATGATCACACCACTGTGTGCCAGCCTGGGCCACAGAGTGAGACCCTGCCTCAAAAAAGAAAAAAAAAATCACTTATTTGATTTTTTAGTAGTTAATTATAATTTTTGCTCTAAGGTAGATTTAATTTTTATATAGTTATAAACTCAAGACATAATTTTAATATTATAAGTGGTTTCCTGTAGTGCTATTTAGCTAATATGACATTTTGTTAAGTTCTGATGTATTTTGAAAACAGCCTGTAATGTCCAAAGAAATAGCAACTGGTTTGCAAAATAGGGTTTGGGGAGCAAAGGTCGAGATTGTGACAGTGTTCTGACTGTGGCTTGTGAAGGGACATACAAGTTATTTTATTTTACTTCTTCAGGTTTCACGAGAGAAATTAAAGCCTTATCTTTCTTTTTCATCAAAAGGCAGTTAAGATTTAGAAAATGAGACTGTCATGATCTTCCTGGAATAAAACTGCCAAATAAAAATTTAGATGTAATCCAGTAAAATGTAAGTCCCTGAAGCAAAGAAATGACAAATTATGAGTTTTATATCCTCATTCCTCAGTACAGAGTATGTTTTTAACAAATGTTTATTTGAAGTAAATGTACAACTAAAGATTTGAGCAAAAAATAACTGTTAACTAATTTATAATTTAGGAATCTGTTCAAATTACTTTGTGATGTTTAAACTTATATGACATTAGTGGAGATGGATCTATGTACATGTAAAAATGATTTTACATTATCTAGGGCAAGTTTTTCTATCAAAATACATTTAGGTATTTGGTTGCCAATTAAGTATAAAAAGTTATTTTTATCAAAATTAAAAGCTTTTGCCTTGTGAAAAAAAAACAGTACAGAAAATAAAAAAGGCAAGCTATGGACTGGGAGAAAATATTTGTAAATCACATATCCCACAAAGGACTGCTATCAAGAATATATAAAGAACTCTTAAAACTCAACAGTCAAAAAACAATCTAATTAGAAAATAGGCAACAGGAACAGAGAAACATTTCACTAAAGAAGATATACAGATGCAAATAAGCCCATGAAAAGATGTTCAACATCATTAGCCACTAAAGAAATGCAAAGTAAAACCAAAATGAGCTATCGCCATGCACTGATCATAATGGCTAAAATAAAAAAAGTAACACCACAAAATGCTGGTGAAGATACAGGAAAACAATTGCTGTCACATTGCTGGTAGGAATATAAAATGGCACAACTAATTTTGGAAAATATTTTCTCAGTTTCCTAAAAACACTAAACATGCAATTACTATAAGAAATCACACTCATTCCTAGGCATTTATCCCAGAGAAATGAAAATGTATGTTTACACAAAAATCTGTATATGAGTATTTATAGCAGCTTTATTTATCATCTCCCCAAAATAGAAACAACCCAAGTATCTTTCAATGGGTAAATGGCTCAACATCCATAGCATGAAATACTATGCAGCAATAACAAAGAATGAACTACTAATACACAACCACCTAATCTCCAGAGAAGTATGCTAAGTAAAGAATCTCCAAAGAATTATGCTGATTGGAAAGAACCAATACCTGAAAGTTATGTACTGTATGGTTCCATTTACATAACGTGTTTGAAATGACAAAATGTTAATTATTGCCAGGGTTTTAAGGTGAGGGTGGGCAAAGGAAGTAGATGTAGCTATAAAAGGGCTAAGCATGGGGGATGCCTGGATGGAAATGTTCTGTATCTTGATTGTATCAGTGTCAATATCAAAGTTGTGCTATTGTGCAATAGTTTTCAAGATGTCACCATTGGAGGAAACTGGGTAAAACGTATTGTTTGTATTATTTCTTATAACTGCATGTGAATCTACAATTACCTCAAAATACAAAGTTTAATAAAAAATTATTTTTAAAGAAGATACTGTTTTAAAATTTATTAAGTTATGGTTTCCACAAACAACATAATATCTGAATATATTAACTATCAAAAGTATCTATCTTTTTTGCTGAGAGGCATTTACTATTGGGTGGAATGTAGCTTACCAGTTATAATAAATAATATCAAAAGAAATGTATTTCCATCAGATATGTCCTATTGAAAACATAGTATAAAGTAACATAATGATAGTAGTAAGAAAGGATGGTGTTATGTTGGTAATTAAAATTCTGAATTTTAAGGACCATCTTCACAGACAAGAACCCCAAAATTACAACTCCACGTTCACAATGCACTAGTAAGGTATTTTGCAAGCTCTTCCTTCCACTCTCCCTAATGCTTATTTTTGTGAAAACCAGTCATGAAATGAAGGAAACTTCTGGTCTGGCTCTGGTGTGAGATTCTCGAGTTTACTTGCCCATCAACAAGCATTTCTTTCGAGCTGATCACAGAGCCAGGCTCTATGCTGTGCATTGGAGGCAAGACAGAGGTAAACATGACCTATCCTTTCTGTCAAGGAATTCTGCACATAAAGGAGGGAGGAATACTTCCCTAATAATAGACTTTTACAATATAAGGTGGTGAGTGCAATGACAAAACAAACAAACAAACAAACAAACAAAAAAACAAAAAAACACGAAAGGAGGCACACAGGAGTGACACTGAGTTCAGAGGAGGCATTGGGGGAAGCTGGGGGAATGGAGGGTTTTTCAAGACTACCTAGGCTATGGACAATGAATAGGTAGGTAGGTAGATAGGTGTTAGCAAGGTTAAAAACAAAATAGTCTAGACTTAAATTCCAAGTCTAAGTGAGTTTAGGAAGTGGAAGTTCCCCTGATACGGCTTAAAAATGGGCCAAATATCTCTCCCATTGATCCCCACACAATATTATGATGAGTAGATGCAAAGGCATAAACAGTCCCAAACATCTTGGTGACCTGCCTGGCCAGGAAACATTGGGAGAGTTGTAATGGGGATTGGTGCTGAGTATGGCATAGTGCATCAGAGATTTTTTAAATTGTGTGTGTGTGTGTGTGTGTGTGTGTGTGTGTGTGTGTGTGTATGTGTGTATACTTGACCATGTAAAGCCCAGTTATGCACTGTGACACTGACATCTTTATCTTTAAAACTTTTAAGTATTTTAACCATTTTTATACTATGAAGCACTATAAGATCTAAGTAACCAGAAGCTTCAAGCAAAGAATAGAAACATACTACATTTGTATAACGTTCTATGATCATTCACATGGATCCAATGCACACAGTTTCATCTTGACAGACCAATGACAGCCTAATGGATGACTGCTTTACATAGAAAAAGACCTGGCATAACTCTGTCCAAGAAAGACTGTTATCTCAGTGATAGGACTCATGCTTAATTTAGCAATTGAAGATGAAATAGGAAAGGACAAATCTGAATCTGAAGATTCCTTTACAAATCATTGGTTGGAGAAATCAAAAGGTTACTGGATAACTATAAAGCCAACTTAAGCTCCTAATCCTTGCAAAAGCAAATTATTTGTTGAAAACTTGAGGAATGAAGATTGAGGAATTAAATGAAAGTACACACTCTGATATGGTTTGGCTGTGTTCCCACCTGAATCTCATCTTGAATTGTAGCTCCCATAATTCCCACGTGTTGTGGGAGGGACCTGGTGGGAGATAGATGAATCATGGGGGGGTGGTTTCCCTCACACAATTCTCGTGGTAGTGAATAAGTCTCACTAGATCTGATGGCTTTATAAGGGGTTTTCCTTTTGCTTCGCTCTCATTCTCTCTTGCCTGCTGCCATGTAAGATGCGCCTGTCACTTTTCACCATGGTTGTGTGGTCTTCCCAACCACGTGGAACTGTGAATTCATTAAACCTCTTTTTCTTTATAAATTACCCAGTCTCAGGTATGTCTTCATCAGCAGTGTGAGAAGTGATTAATACACACTCCTGGTGAATGTATAAGGTTAGGACTTATTTCACATTTCAAAGAATGGAAAATGGTAGATGAATATACCCTATGAAAGGAATCTGCATTTTGAAGAATAAAAAACATTTTACCAATAAAATCTTACTATAGAAGTACTGGCATATATCCATGAAAATAAATGACAGGTAAACATAACTATATTAGGATGTACATCCTATATTAGGATCCTAAGATACATCCAGAATCATTGAAAAATAGATATTTATGAATTTTATTGACTTCTAATTCTTTAGAACTTTGAAGTAACTTGATTTTATTTTATATTTTTATGCTGAAAAGTATTGCCTGATAACGTTTTTGCTGTGGACAGAGACTTCTTTACTTACAAATGTAAAACACTGAGGTTCGTGGATTATTAACCAGACACATTTATAGAACTACCTATGCAGCTAATATTATGACCACAAATACAATAGCTCACTAGTGCTCCAGTAACAGCAGAAGGGACCTATATGAAATACTTGGATTATGCAAAATTCTATTCTCTAACTCTGCTAGCCAATGAAGAATTGTTTTGGTCAGCCAACTGGGGAGGTCTCAACAATTACCCTACACAAAGCCACTAATTCATTGACTCGAGCTATTACCATATTTGTGAACTTTCTCTTCCTTCAGTTTGGCTAAAGGTGCTCTTAAATATAAATCTTCCTGGTTATTGGGAAGAAATTTTTTGAGAACTCTTTTGTGATATGTGGACACTTTGGCCCACCTAACCAATAGGCAAACCAATGGGACTCTGGGGTTGCCATGATGATAGCTTCCAGATCCAGAGCCAAAAGTGAATCTAGAAAGGATCTGATTTAAAAGGTATTTATGGAAATATCTGCCTCCCATTGTGCCTATCTGCCATCTTTCTTCACCCATCCCAATTTTTAACAATTAGACAAAACCATAGGCACAGTGTCTCCAGAAGGTCACTGTTAAAAATCCACCTGGGAAAAGATGGTGATTACATTTGTCCCTCAGGTATCCATGGGATGTTGGTTCCAGGACCCCTGCCTCCATACCAAAATCTGCAGATGCTCAACTCCCTGACATAAAATAGCATATTTGCATATAACCTATGCACATCCTTCCATATACTTTACATGGTCTCTATGTTACTTACAATACCCAATATGCTATAAATGCTATGTTGTATTGTTTTTGTTTGTATTATTTTAAATGTGTTTTTTTTTTTTTTTTTCAAATATTTTCTCTCTTCAACTGGTTGAATCTGGAAATGTAGAATCCCCAGATATGGGAGGGCTGGTTGTACTGGCAATCTCCTGTAAGTTATTTTGGCAATCCCTTTAAATTATCTTGTCAGATTAAGTAATTGTTACTTTGGAAAGCACAGAGTGCATGGAATGGAGGCTCTGGGCTTCTTTCACTGGTGAATAGGGAAGAGAATAAACCTCTGCACCTCCGAAGCTGGCTCCAGAGGGCTGTGACTCCCAGTGGTGGGTCCTGATCTGGGCTTCTGGGGCATTAAGAGTTCAGTTATTCAGGGCATCCTAAACCATTTGATTCCAGTCTGTCATATGTAAAGTATAGGAGCATGTGCATGTTACTTTTCTGAATCCTAATGTTTTAAATTTATAAAGTCTGGATAATCCTACATATTTTTCACAGGCATTGTTAGCATTAAAATGCAGAACAATGCCTTTAGCACTCAGCATAGTACCTGAAAATATTTCCTGAATAAATAACATTTATACAACATTTAGCTCAGTACTGTCCCCAATTCATGGAAGTTTTTCAATAGTTAAAACTTGAAGTCTAAGTTTTTTATTTTATTTTTTTTTATTTTATTTTATTTTATTTTATTTAAGATGGAGTCTCACTCTGTCACCAGGCTGGAGTGCTGTGGTGTGATCTCGGCTCACTGCAACTTCTGACTCCCTGGTTCAAGTGATTCTCCTGCCTTAGCCTCCCAAGTAGCTGGGATTATAGGCATGTGCCACCAAGCCCAGCTAATTTTTGTATTTATTTATTTATTTATTTATTTATTTTTTTTTTGAGATGGAGTCTCGCTCTGTCGCCCAGGCTGGAGTGCAGTGGCGCAATCTCGGCTCACTGCAAGCTCCGCCTCCCAGGTTCACGCCATTTCTCCTGCCTCGGCCTCTCCGAGTAGCTGGGACTACAGGCGCCCGCCACCACGCCCGGCTAATTTTTTTGTATTTTTAGTAGAGACGGGGTTTCATCGTGGTCTCGATCTCCTGACCTCGTGATCCGCCCGCCTCGGCCTCCCAAAGTGCTGGGATTACAAGCATGAGCCACCGCGCCCGGCTCAATTTTTGTATTTTTAGTAAAGATGGCGTTTCACCATGTTGGCCAGGATGGTCTTGATCTCCTGACCTCAGGATCCACCCACCTCAGCCTCCCAAAGTGCTGGGATTACAGGTGTGAAGTCTAAGTTTTACTGTGAGGTACATTCTGAAAACTGCCCAGTTATCATGCATGGGGAAGGCCACAAACCTTTCAGTCCAAGGAAGAGAAAATATTTATGCCATGAGAAATATTTCCTACTCCTGGTGAGGTTTAGGATGTGTCAAAGCGTTAGTCCTACTGAGACTGAAAATTTTATACCAGTAGGAAAGAGGGGTGAATTCTAACATCCATTTAGAGCTGCATAGATGAGAATTGTTCCTGTGTTGCCGGGCACCGAAACAATACGCTTTACAAGACAGAACATTTCCTACTTATCTGCTACGCACATTTAGCTTTTTCTATTTTGGTCCATTATTAATCTATAATTATTCTCTTTTGTGGAATTGAGAAATCACAGCAGGAGGTTACATTGCTTAAAGAATTAATTATTTCCTGAGCAAGGAAAATTGGAAAAAATACAAGCCCAAAAGGGAAAAGTTCCTTCCCATTTCCTGAGGCATGCTAAGAAGTCCACAATTAGCTCGGTTTCTAACAGTTTCCACAGATCTGCTACTGGACATACCTAGTTTTTCCTCCAAGAGCCTGCTATCTATAATCTCTCCCCTGCCCTTTTGGGATTCTATCACCTCTTTGCTAACTGGAGGGTGTCGAAGTGAGTTGGAACTTCCTTTAGAGACTTGCATTTCTCTTTCATTCTGATATTTTCCTGATGTCTCATCACTTGTTCCTTCCATTTGATGCAATGCTGCCTATTTTCAAATACAGATGAGAGGAAACAGGGCCCCAGTATGTCCTACCCAGCCCACTGGAATTTTTACCACCCAGCACAATGACTGTCCAAGTCAAAATAGCTATGGGGGCAGATAGTATGTGCCATGTGCTAGTGTCCCTGCCCTGACCTCACCTCTTGGCAGTCACTCAGATATACAGGCAGAGTTGTACACTATAACTAGAAACATGACAAATATACAGTCATCAAATTCTTCCCACTTCCCTTTGACCTATAACGGTAAATTAAATTTAATCATTGTGTAATTGACCACTATTTAAAAGCTTTTGCTCCTCCCGAATGCGACTTGCTGAAAAATATCTAAGATCATCCTGAGAAGGCAGACTGCACTTTGTTGTGATATTAAATACAGTGTGATTGGCAGGGTGCGGTGGCTCACACCTGTAATCCCAGCACTTTGGCAGGCGGGAGGATTGCTTGAGTAAAGGAGTTCGAGACCAGCCTGGGCAACATGGTGAAACCCTGTCTCTACTAAAAAATACAAGTGCACACCTGTAGTCCCAGCTACTCTGGAGGCTGAGAAACAAGAATCTCTTGAACCTTGGAGGCGGAGGTTGCAGTGAGCTGAGAGCTACTGAACTCCAGCCTGGGTGACAGAATGAGACTCTGCCTCAAAAATAATACGAAAACAAAAACAAAAACAAAAACCGGTGTGATAAGGTGGAAAATGCATGGACTTTGCTGTGAGGAAAAATCAGATTCAAAATATTCCTTCTGATTATGTTGTCTTGGGCAAATTTTGTAAATTCTCTAAGGTTCAGATTTCTTTTTTGTAAAAGGGAGATAATTAGTAATATCTACTTTATAGGGAGTTGAGAGGTTTAAATGAATTAATAAATGTAAAATATGCCTAGAACACTGTTTAGTACATAGTTAGCTTTCAATATAGTCTATTTATTTTTGTGACTATCCTTTTATCCTCTAATTCTCTATTACTGTCTAGTAGGGATGAGCCCAGGTTTACCTAATGATGGGAGTTATACCAGGTGTATTAATTATTTCAAGGATCTCACTCCTTCCATGTACAGCTTGACAGGCCTTTCCCACCTGATAACTGAAGAGGAAAATTCTACAATTAGGAATTCACTGCTTTAACTTGGGATTTAGTTGCTTATATTCTATTAAATCACCATTGCCCTTTGGGAGGCCAACACTTCAACCCAATAAATAATAATGACTACCATGTGTGGAGTAACACCTTTTCCTGTGGCATTTCTTATCTCATCTTAAATTGCTTCAGAGTCCCATAGGGTAAATATTATCCCTACTGACGGTGTTCACACATTTAGGTTTACAGTGAGAATCAGAACAAAAATGGTTCAGAAGTTACTGACTCAAGTTGTTATTGCTGTTGTTTCTAAATTAAAATATTACAGAATGTAATTTTTTCTCTCCGAAAAAAAACCCCTGAGAGATTGACAGACTATCAACACACAACTAAATTAAATCATCGTTAAAATATTTTGTGTTGTGAAAACACAAAATAAGCACAGACGGGGTATATGAAGAGCTCCTTTCTAAGGTGGGTCTTGACCTTGGAAACGGGTATTTCTGATGAACTCTGAGAATATTAACTCTCCCTTGAAGTCTTATCTTTTGAGGACTACTAAGAGGGGTGACAGTTTTGGTACATGCAGATGAAGTTACCCACAAGGCAGAGGGAAACACAGACTACGTGGGGAAGAGACCACGCGACGGAGAGTGAGTGTCCCTGGGAGGCCTGAGAATAAGTGCTGGACCAGGACGTGTGGATTCCCATTTATCAGCAAGGGTGGAGTAGGACAGAATCCTAGCAAAAGTGAGGACCTATTCCAGGGCCGTGATACCTATTTGCTAGAGTAAGTACTGCCTAGTATCATAATCCCCATCCAGTCCTGTTTTCTGAGTGACTTTATGTATTACACAGTTCACTTGCTATAAAATAAAATCAGTAAGAGCTTCATAGATAGAACATACGCTCTAGAATCAGAAAGATCTGGGCTTAAATCCCAGCTCTGTCACTAACTGGTTCCATGATCATGGGCAATGTGTTTAACTTCTCTGAGCCTCACATGCATTCTCTAAATGCATGTGTTTGTGTGATAATATTCACTTCATAAGGTTTTGTCAAAATTAAATGAGATAATAGACTTCAGGAGACACATTTGGTGTCCAATAAATGCTAGTTATTATTATAGTGACATCTCTAGACTGTGAGCTACTGGATGTCAGGGAACATATCTTACTCATTTTCATATTCCTAGTACCTATTTTATAAAGTTAATGCTTAATAAATAAATGTTGACCAATGCTTAAAGTAACAAACATTGGGAAAAGTGTTTCTGATGTACCAAAAATACCAAAAAAAAAAAAAAAACCCAAACCATTGCAGTGTAACATGAGGTATAATCGGACCATAAATGTTTGCAGTGGCAAATGACATATTTTCTAGTAAATGAATGCCGTCGTTAGTCAATACTTCTATAGCTGCTTTACCATTTAATCATCATTTAGACAAAAGGAAATGCACAGTCCTCATTTTCAGTGTTGAACATAACACAATATTTGCAAGTTGTCAGATATTAGTAAAAATGACTTGGATGACTAGGAGCAGCTCAGTCCTAAGTCTGAATGGAATTGCTTTGATATCAGGATGTCAGACTCTCCACATGCCCATCCATCTCTAGCCTCACTCCGTGCCACCAAACTCTCACCCTATGCCCAAGCTCTGCACATGTGTTCTTAAACACTTTGCCAGGCTTGTTTTAGGAAAAAGCAAAACACATGGTTTATTGCTGCTCGTAAATATGTTACCAGATTTCTCTACTTCCTTGGATACAGTGAAGCAAGAGAAATATTATAACATTCCCTGTTTTATGAGTAAGCACAAATAGTTCTATATTTAAGGAATCCAGAATTCTTAAGGGCATCTTGAAGGGTAGGACATCCCTTGAAAGAGAATTCCTATGGAATAGGAGTTTGGCCTTAGGTGATCTTGACACTGAGTGAGTCAAGCTTACATTACAAAATCCACCAGCAATAATAGTAGCACTGTCCTAAGGCTGGAAACACACTTTATTGGAAAATGCAAATTATGATCGCACAGTCAAGAACAGGATGTTACTAAGCAAGTTCCTTGTCTATTTGAACCTATAGTGCATTCAGTTTCCATACACACACATATCACACTCAGGTTTAACCTTTTTGAACTACAAAGATAAGATTAGAAAAAGCAAAATGTATGCACATACACCATATGGATATGTGTTTTTAAATTATTTTAATTAATTTACATTTATTTCTTAAAAATGTACATGGTATCGGTCATGGTATCGGTCAAGAGCAATGACATGACAGAGAATTGTGGACCTGGAGCTATAGCAAGGAAGTAGATGGATGGCAAACCATATAACAGATGTAGGATGTCCAGTGACTGAGGAGAAATGGCCACACCGTTTGCGAGAACTTCTTGTATTGCCAGTTTACGATACTGCCCATGCGTAAGTATCAAAACAAAAAGGGAGAGAAAGGATGAAAAATTATTAAAATGAAGCTTTTATTTTCCTCTATTGAAAACAAAGCATTATTTCTTCTTGAATTATTAGCTGTGTATCTCTAATCCAAGTCATGTTCTAACAATTTCCCTGTAATTAGAAATACACATATTTGCGTAAGTTACTGCCAAGGTGCCTAGGTATTTTACTGGCATTAGTAATCAGTATATGGCAAGAGAAGCTGAGCCAGTGGGCAAAAGGCTTCATAGTGTTTGGGCCAAAGTGGTAAAAGGAGACTGTGACTATGTTTGATGAGGCCAAGACTTGGTCCTAGGAAACCAGGGTCTGAAAACACTTACCTTCAAACTTTGGTTAATTTCACTAAGCCTGAGGGCATTGTTGCTTCTGGCCTAATTCTCCCACTTGGGTCTTGTCATTCTAAAAAACAAAGAGGAGGGTAACTTTGGATAAATACTTTGTATGTCACAACCCAATTCATATTGTAAAACATACAGCCTGTTCATTTAGTTGACTTGGTAAAAAAAAAACACACACTTCATTTCACTTCCACCCTCAGATCACTAATGTCCAACATGACTATGTTGGCTTGCATAAGGCTATTCCTTGGTATTTTTGCAGTCAGTGTTCACTAATGAAAACCTAACACATGGAGTGGAATGAACAAGCTTATGTATGTTACACTAATTTATGCTTTCCAATGTGGACTGAATATGACTAGGTCCTATCCCAAAAGCAAAACAAACAAACAAACAAACAAAAAAAACCTACCTGGTATGAGAGAGTCTGTAGAAATTTCTCTAGGTCTTGAACCAACTGGAAAATATACAGGGCCAGATCCAACAAAAAGACATCTTCAAGGGAGGTCAGGGGTCTGGAACAATCCATTGCTTTTGCTGAAATAAAAGCTGGGTTTCCATCAGGGAGTGATGCAATAACCGGGAATTATCAGAGTGCTGTCATGAGCATAGGTTCTAGGACTTACTGAGTCGTGACACCTCAGCACCTGGTATTTAGTTCTAGGAATTTGCTGGAGGACAACCAGCAGCTAACTGAGCAGCCTTGGTTCTTTTGGCCAAGGGTGTCCTCCCTTCACACGTAAGTGTGAAACCCTTAAGCAGAAAGAACTGGAGTTCTATAGCAGCAACAGCCCTAAAATGTGTCTTCCATTTAGGGCTATGACTGAAATCTGCTAACAAAGGCAGACGACACATCCCAACAATGAAGCCCTGCTTTAGAACTAACAAAACTGATTTCTACAGATACTGTTTCCAGGCTGATGTTTTAAAGAGGATCTGTAAGGGGGAAAAAAAAAAAAGAATTCACTCAAATAAAGCAATGCTACTAGGACTCGATGGAGAGGTGAATTTTATTACATTTCACCCATATCTGCTTGCCCTCCTGGGGGTGGAATAATATTTCCCAAGACGCTGAAGTCAGACTTGAATTGACTTGCTTTAACCACCGAAATGGGAGTGGAAGTGACTTGTGTTGTGTCCAGGTAGAAACTTAAAATGTAGCATGTGGTTCACTGTGGTCATTGCCTTTGCCATGGTGAACATCAATATGAGAAGAGAGACTCCTCCAACACTGTTGGTCCCTTAGGGACATGATGTGGAGAACAACCCCCAGCCAACGCTGGCCAACACTCACTGGATGTTGTATATTTAGAAAATAAACTTCAGTTGTTGTAAACTGTTAAGATTTTGGGGTAGTTTGTGACCACTGAACAATCTAGTCTAGTCTAGCTAAAACAGAGAGCAACTTGGAAGAAAACGTTTGCAGGGTTGAAACCACCCCTGTTCATATTGTATTTATACATTAGTCAACATAAATAATGAAGCATTTCTCCATTTCCTTGACACTGAGCATATTTCTCCAATTGGTGACGAAAAGAGAGCTTATCCTGTTGCACACGTTAGAACAATCTTAGAATCATTTGATAAATGTAATTCAAACACAATAGCCCATTTTTTTCTTCATTACTGAAAGAGCTATCAAATTGAAGGTAATCAAAAGGATTGAAAACAGGTTTACCAATATGCTGTTACCTCTAAAATGCACATGCAAGAAAATCAAGTCATGCATGTAATAAACTATAACAAGATGATTGCCATATTGACAAGGCTATTGGCACAAGCTGTCTTTGGCTCTCTGCCCCCGTCGCAGCTCCTCTGCTATGGAAATCTGCTTGTTGGCCACTGGAAAGGCAGCTGTCACATCTTTAGAGGTTTTTTAAATTGGTAAGAAGAAGATCTGAGCCACCGTGATCCCAGGAAGGATAATTAGGGTAACAGAAAATCAGAAAGAGCCAAGTGGAGGTGGAGGATCCACCATATTTAATGCCATGTCCAAAGAAAAATAAGACATTTGTAAATATTTCCTTGTGATTTTTCAGGGAAAACCATATGCTGGAAAGCAGGATGGTAGGAAAAAATTATCAAACTCATATCACAATGGCTTTTCTACTTTTTCTATGGACTTAAAGAGTTAAAGTTAGCCCAGAAGTGGAAGGACAACAGATGGGTGCATTCTGATGACTTATAATACTGGATAATAAAATGACCTAAGACTCTATTTAGAGAAATAGAACAGCTACTCAGGCTGTTTACAGACTGAGAAATATCACGATAAGCAAATGTAGGCAGTTCAAAGGAATGATAAAAAAAAAAGGACATGTGGATAAATAATGACCTGATGTTGTTGCGAAAATGTAGTATAACTCTTACATTGTTAATATAAACACAGATGACCTTTGCTTTTGCTCAACTTTCGTCTTCAAGACAGGAAACAGCAACTGATCTTTATCGGAAAAGTAGAATCTTCCACTTGCTTCTGCTGTACTGACATTACGGTGTATGTCAGAGCATAGCAATGTCACTATCTTTTCAAACCACATGTTGAAAGCCTGATAGGTGGTTGAAAGAGAAGCTTATCCTGGGCATATGCTTTGTGTGCTGCAGAAACAGTATAGACAGGGTTAGAAGGAAGGCATTGTGTGTGTGTAGGGTGTGGTGTCGAGGCTGGGAGAGAAGGGCCTGTGTCTACATTTTCTGTGGATGTATTCATCCATTTATCATCTTCACAAACATAAACATCCTAGGAGAATGTCTACTACTTAACAAACAAATCAACCTGAAGTTCTTTTGTTTTATACATTAGAGTAGACAAGTCCTATATTCTGGACATACTGTAAACTAAAACACAAGGAATTGTTTATGAATTACACAATATTTTGCGTCAGAAAAGTTTCAAACATCTGAACTAGCTTTTCTCCATTTCAAATAGAAATTGATTCAGATTTTTTATGGCATATACATAAGAATGCGCACATCTGTCCATCAATACAGCACTTTATTCATACATTGATGTTTCAGTTCTTTAGTTCACAGCAACCTACGGCCATTGATGAATCTTCTCTCCCCACTCTTCACTGGATATTTATCTAGTCATGATTTCCTAAGTCATGATTTTGCCCTAAATGAAGTTACCTAAATTGACCTTTCATTTCTCACTGCACAGTCTATTTAGTCTGGGCTCCAAAACAGACTTTCTCAATATGGGACCAATTCTGATTGCTTTTATTTATTAAATATTTCTCACCTAGCATAACACTTGGAACACTTTATGTTTCTTTACAGCCATTATGTAGAGTGCCAAATCCTGTTTACTTGGACCTGTGGCAGGATGATCCATAGCTTCTACCCACTCTAACCCAGCCCGAGAAACTGCTTCTAGCAAAGGACATATTCTATATTCTAGCTCTCAGCCCTGCCTCTATTTGCCATCATCGTGATACCAGGGATGTTTCCCTTCCTATTCCAAATAAATAAATTCGTGTATACTTTTCTTAAGCCTCTAGCTCCTCTATCATGTGACTTTAAATATTAGAAACTTTACATGCTGGGACCAATTACTACCTAGTAATCAGAAATAATACTACTATAATCTCAATCACGAGTCAACAATTTTTTTTTCTGCAAAGGGTTAGATAGTACATATGTTTTCAGCTCTGTGGGCAATATGGGCTCTAGATCTCTGTTACAATTAAATAACTCTACCATGGTAGCATGAAAGCAGCCATAGATATAAAGAAATGGGTGTGTTCCAATAAAACTTTATTTATAAAAATAGATGGGGGGAGGTAGTTTTGGCTTGTGGGCTGTAGTTTGCTAACCCCTGATCTAAATCAAACAGACACACAGCCATTGCAAATTAGAGTCTGATCCTGGTAAAAATCACACTTACAGATGGTCTTCACACTTCTAGATTTATTGAGGGGATGTAAAAAATCAATATGGAGAGATAATTACTACTTTCTAAATAGGACTCTACTACAGCTATTAAAAACATTGACATTATCCCAACTTCTCCTGCCTGAAGGCATTTGTTCTATGGATATTGGCAACTGATGCAAATGCCACTCCAAAGAGGCATGCATTTAGATGTTTTATTTGTTTCTTTGCAGCCTGGATAGTATCATTCTATTTGGCCTCCTTCACATTCAGTGGTACTTGCCTAGCCAAGATGGGTTGGAGAAATACTACTGATGTATAGTAAATCATAGAAATGTATATGCAAAGGACTTAAAATAATAGCTGCTTTTCTATAAGTACCAAAATATTATGCCAGGGACAATCACATATGACCTCATTTATCTTTACTACATCTTCTAGATGAGGAAACAAAGACTCAAATATATAAACTAAATTCCCCCCAATTTTTTTTTTTGTCTGTTTGTTGTTTTGTTTTAACAGAGGATCTCACTCTCACACAGGCTGGAGTGCAGTGGCTGATCATAGCTCACTGCAGTCTTGACCTCTTGGCCTCAAGTGATCTTCCCACCTTCTGCATTGCTGGGATTACAGGCATGCACCACCATGCCTGGCTAATTTTTATTTTTGTAGAAAAGGGGACTTCCTATGTTGCCAAGGCATGTCTTGAACTCCTGGGCTCAAGCGTTCACCTGCCTTGGCCTCCCAAAGTGCTGGGATTATGGGTGTGAGCCACCATGTCCAGCAGAGAATTGCCCAAGATTCTAAAACTAGTAAGAGGCAGATCTGGAACTTAAACCAGATCTCCTGACTCACTTGAATATGAACTTTGCATCAAAATAGTAAGGCCTCATTTCGTTCTTCATTTCCCAGATTCTCCTGATTCCTGACCACAAAATTAGTGTCCGTGCTTTTGATCTCATTAAACCCCCAAAAGATTACCTTTTCTAAACATTCAAGGTGAGTGTGCTCTGAGAAGCCATAGTGAAGTGTATTGAGGCAACTTAGCTCTAGAGGCCCAGGGTGAGTGCTTTCAGGCTGAATGACCTGCTCACACTAGTCCTACAATGTAAAGTTCATGTAATGCTACTGTGGATGCCACAAGTCAAGAAATGGAGGGAAAGCAAAGGTCATACAAGCTTTAGCAATGGACTGGAGAAGGCAGTTTGAGTTTGAGAGAAGAGTCTGAGAAACCCAAAGGAAAAAGAGTTTGAGAAACCCAAGTTAGAACTCATGGATGTACTGCTTAGACCCAACTAACCAAGTCAGCTGAATGTACCCGGATAGCTGCTGGATGATTATCTTCTAGATGGTTATCTAGAAAGAGGGCTTAGGAACTGGGCAGAAGACATAAACTTGTAGAATTCCAAATAAGGACTTTCCAAATATTGGCTCAAAATAACATTCTCATTCCTTATTATTCCAGTATCTGCAAGGAATTTGAGGAAAATATGTCATGGCAGGGTTCCAAACTGATTGACTGACAACCAGTCAGAAAACTTAGAGTAGATAATCTTGAAACTGGTCACATCTTCGTAGAAAACTGCATGCAAAGCAAATATTTGAAAGCAACATTTTAAGAAAGGAATAAGTGTATGGTGTGTGTGTGTGTGTGTGTGCACGCGCATCTGTGTGTATGTGGGTTAGGTTGTGGGTCTCTGGCACAGGTAGAAGAGGAAAAAGTTGTGACTTTTATTATTTATTATTATCATTTTTTGAGACAAGGTCTTGCTTTGTGGCCCAGACTGGAGTGCACTGGCATGAACATGGCTCACTGCAGCCTCCACCTCCTGGGGCTCAAGCAATCCTCCCACCTTAGCTTCCCAGGTAGCTGGGACCACTGGCGAGAGCCATCATGACCAGCTAATTTTTTGTATTTTTTGTAGAGACAAGATTTCACTTTGCTGCCCAGGCTGGAAGTCCTGACTTTTATATTAGGATCCTGCTGACCCTACATCTTTGAATTATTTGACTGTTTGCCCAAACATGTGTTTGCTTTCATGTAGACCAGACCTTGTAAATCTTGAAATAATCCATCAGTGAAAGGAGAAAATGCTGCCTTGTGTGTGGCTGTGTAATAAAGATGAAATGGCCTCTGATGAAGTGTGAAGCCTCCTCAATTACCTGTCCTGGAGAAAATAACCTTTAAAACACATCAAAACTGTGAAAATATTATTGCTGAAGGCAAAGGGATTGATACTTTCCAGTGAATTGAATACCACAGGCCACCCAATGGAGCAATATCAGTTATAGGGCAGTGCTGTTTCCAAGATGCTCCTCTAGAGCATAGGGTTTGGACCAGAACAATCTCTCTTTCATGGACAGTGCAGTTGACAACTTGTACTGGGTCATTTGGGGCATCTCCAAAGGGCTTCCCAGGTGATCTCACACATGGAGAGTGTAAATGAGTAATTTAAACCATGTGAAAGTTTGGCTTCTTTTTCAAAACTGCAAGAAAGCCTGATTATATCATAGTTAGTTATTACACAGATTCAAACAGTGTGCTATGAGTTAAACCAGGTCCCCAGACACATCACAACTGCATTCTGTTACAGTCTGATGCAGCACAGTCAGAATGTAATTCAAAAACCATTAGACATTCTAGTCTCCTATCAGCTTGGCAAAGAGCCAAAAAATTGACACTACCCAACGTTGGCAAGGTTGTTGGGAGAAGCTGGCACTCTACTACACTGTAGGCAAAAAGTAATCTCATACGACCCTTTGGGTTGGCAAACTGGTAATATGTTTAAGGATACAAAAACTCTAAATCTTTTGTCCCAACAATTCTACTTCCAGGAATTTACCACAGAAGGAAAATTGGTCAAGAGCTCAAAGACGAATGCATGAGGTTCATCAGAGCATTGTTATGAGAGCAAAAATGTTGTAAATACTCTGTGTTCATCAATGGGACTTTGGTTAAATGGATTAACCAAAACTTCACACACATCCATAAAATATTTTGCTGATAAATTATATTGATATCTGTATTAATTGAAAGGGGAAACTATCAATGATATTATTTTGTGAGGAGTATGTTAGAAAAGGAACAAAGAACAAGTTATAAAATAATATGTTCAATATGATCATATACATATGTGTGCATATGTATACGATCATATTAGCAAAACTAGCTGCTTCAGGGTGAAAGAAATTGGGATGATGCTTTACTTTTTTTCCTCTTTCTACTTTAAAAAAATTTCTTTTTTCTATTTCTTTTCTTAAATATAAGTTTATGGGTATAAGTGCAGTTCTGTTATGTGGATATATTGTATAGTGATGAGGTCTGGGGTTTTAGTGAAATCATCATCCACATAATGTACACTGTACCTCTAAGGTAATTTTTCATCCCTCAACCCTGCTCACTCACCCGCCCTTCCAAGTCTCCAGTGTCTATTGTTCCGTTCTCTTAGCCTGTCTGTACACATTATTTAGCTCCTATTTATAAGTGAGAAGATGCAGTATTTGACTTTTTGTTTCTACTTTTTATGTTTTGATTTTTTTCATGCATCTGCATTAATCTTTATTATCAGAAAAAATAATAAAAACACACAAAATCAGCTTAGATGTTTTTCCTCTTGCTGGCACCTGATGTTGCCTGTGTTAAAGATGTTGCACTGTGTATGCAAAGTGATTTGCATTTTCCTAAGGAAAGCATCATTACAAAGAACAGGAGCACAGGAAGAAGGAAAGCTTGGGGTCTGTGGCCTATTGGTGTACACTGCATTAGCTACTCTAAAGATAGAGGAATCAATAACTTGGCTCTAATAGCTTGTTAATCATCACACTGAAGTTAAGCTTCACTTGTATAAAATCATCTTGGAATGGTAATAGCCCTGCTGTGTCACATTGCTTTTCTTTCCCAGGTCTTTATTAACATGACCTCACTCATCATGCGGTGTGCCTGTGAGCTCTAGCTGCCCAGCAATTATCTCCTATTTTAAAGAGAGAAGCTCCAGGCTCAGAGAAGGGCAGATGTTGGCCAGAACCTACAAATGGTATGCCAGGAGTAGGCAAGTCAAATCTTTATTTTTCTGTACTTCGGGAGCCAATTTTTGTACATCTCACATTGGTCCTTTCCCTACCCTACTTCTTAATAACAGCAAATTTGATTCAGATCAATTCTTTTTTCCCTCTCTCTCAATCTGGGGGTCTATAGTAAAGGATTTAGCCAGGTCTGGTTTGGTTTAGAAAGAATTGTTGTACTTCACATAATGTATTCAAAAGATGAGTGTATTAATCTGTTCTCACACTGCTATGAAGAAATACCTGAGACTGGGTAATTAATAAAGGAAAGAGGTTTAATTGACTCACAGTTTCACACTGCTGGGGAGGCCTTAGGAAACTTACAATCATGGCAGAAGGCAAAGGAGAATCAGGCACCCTCTTCACAAGGGCGCAGGACAGAATGAGTGCCAAGCGAAGGGGGAAGCCCCTTATAAAACCATCAGGTCTCCTGAGAACTCACTCACTATCATAGGAACAGCATGAGGGAAAACTGCTCCCATGATTCAATTACCTCCACCTGGTCCCGCCCTTGACACATGGGGATTATGAGGATTACAAGTCAAGGTGAGATCTGGGTGGAGATACACAGCCAAACCATATCAGTGGGAAAAAGTATCTGATAGTATAATGGCAAGTATCACGAAGCCCTATTTGGATTAAAACCTGACAAATCCCTACATTGTCAAGCACTGTTATGAGAGCAAAAATGTTGTAAACCCTCCAGCCACATCCATTGATGGGAATTTGGTTAAATGGATTAACCAATAGCATATATCCAATCATGAAATATTTCCAGTAATCCCATGCTTAGTAGGAAAAAAAGAAAGAGAGAGAGAGATGAGATGAGGGTGGTCACCCATCATCAAGTGACAGAAACTAAAGGATAAAAGGCATATTTAAAGAACCTTCGATGTTGAGCCCAGAGCTTGAGGTGCCTCAAACCCTCAGCAATTCTGGGCAAGCCATCTGGAAAAGGCCAGTTGTAGAAATTTTGCTGGATCTCAAAGAGGAAATACGAAAAAGGAAGTTTTTGGAACTTTTCTTTCTCTTTTAAAACATCAAAATAAAATGTGGTCCTGCGAGAAGAACAACAAAAACAACCCCCAAGGGAAGTGGAGCCACAAACCACCATTAAGTCACAAGAGGAGCATGTGCCACCCCACCGGGAGCTGTACCCACTTGGCCTCTTCCAGCTGATGGTCACACTGAAAGTCCTTGTCATATGCTTGCACTTTGTCATGTTAGCTGGAATTAAACACAGAGAGTACGAGCAGCAACGTGGACTCTCTAGACCCTGACCCTCATAAGAGGATTGCCTTCTAGAAGAGTAATCAGCATCAGGCACTTGAAGTTCTCTGATGCCATTGACCAACTGAGCCATCCCGGCTGTGTTTTTGTGGTTCCATCTGTTTATTGGGACTATTAAAATAGAAGACATGCAATATAAACAGGGTGTGAGGGGACAATGAACAATTACCCCACAGATTTTTCTGGACTGTGGAGAGAGACAAACAATGTTTCACTTTGCATAAATGTAAAAGAAGATGTACTTGTGTTATGACAAGGTATTCTAGTCAAGCTGCGTTACGTTGTACTAGTTATTCTAACCTCTTGTTTACCTTGCATGCAATATTATTGAAATCGGTGTTTTAAAAAATGTTTTGAATTCTGCAAAAGAAACGTGATACGTATGAGAATTAAAATCTAACTGTTAACAAAAAAAGAATAGTTTTAAATAATTCAAATAGACTTTGAAAGAACGATAAACTTGGTCCACTCTCCCAGTCCCCTTTTTCTTGCATCTTTTACCTTTATTATCTAAGGGTATTTAAAGACTTGGGTATTTATAGGGCACAATGATTGGGGTCTAGTTCTACCTTTACATGAATATAGGCCAGCCACCTGTGATGCCCCTTGACAGAGGACGGTGGCATAGAAAACACATTATATTGGTCATTGTAGTTGTGGAGTCTGTTTTAGAGAATATTTTCACCATCCAGAGATTACTAGCTCCTCCACCGGAAGAATGTGAAGCTCTGTTCCAGCACCTACTGCAAAACAGTATGGAGATATTAACAAGGTTAAATACTACAAGGTCCCATATATTTATGTCTCCTGTGGTTAAAGTGGAGCTAGAATAGAAAGTTGTCTCTTATCTCCTTCACTTTCTCTTATCCAAGGCCAATGCTTAATTCCATTATTTATTGTTTGTATATTTCCACCTTTTAATTTTGATCCTTAAGAAAAACTCTAGGAAATCCATCTCTCAAGTGCTGAAGCATGTTCTCAAAAACACAACTATACAATGTCTGACAACTCTTCCTGTGTTGAGAAGAACCTATTTTCCATTATGATTTCCAGCTCGGTTTCAGGAAAACAAGAAGTATGGTTATATTAAATGAACACATTAATTGTAAGATGTATTCTGTGTTCATAAATGTTTAAATGTGAATAGCATATCTCAGAATCCAGAAAATCCAGTGCTGGATGAAGCTCACCAAATTTAAACACGGGTAGTATAAAAACATCTTATTTCAAATATCTGCACTTGTCTACTGAATTGCAATGCTGGTTTTAAGAACAATTTTAGAGTAATACAAAAAACTGTTTCTTAAACATATTTACTGACAGTCAATAGCTTTACAAGTTTTACTTTAGCAATAATTATTTGTAGGTGTATATTACCTCTGGTGTCTGTTATACTTGGGAGAAATTTACTTAAGAAGATACCTTATAGATTTATCATTTTAATAAGTTTAAAACTGCCATGATAAATATGATATGATAGCCAATAGACACGTATGGCTATTGGGAACCTGAAATGCATCTAGTCCAAATTGAGATGTACTGTAAGTGTAAAATATGTACTAAATTTCAAGACTTAATATGAAAAAAGAATGTAAAAGATCTAATTGATTTTTTTTATATTGATTACATGTTGAAATGACAATGTTATATGTATATAAGGTTAAAGAGAATATATTATTAAATATATTAAAGAGTTAAAGAGAGTATATTATTAAAAGAGGTTAAAGATAATATATTATTAAAATTAACTTCACCTATTTCTCTTTACGTTTTTAATTCGGTTACTAAATATTTTTAACTTCATATGTAACACACGTTATATTTTAATTGAATGCACTAGACTAGAAGAATACCATTAGCATTCAAATACTTTACAGATGAACAAACTTCTCATTTAGATCCAGTAACTGTAATATAGTTGAGAATTATAAATAACTATCGCTGTATTTTCAAAATGCTTCAAAAACATTTAGTATAATAATCTTGACTTTCAAAGATTCCTCTGTTTCCCTCTGTCACTATCTAGTGATAGCAAAACTATTATAAGGATTTATTTTAAAGCTATTATTTTCATTTTTCAAGGACAATATAGTTGCTTTGGAAAAGGTGCATAAAAATAAGTGATTAACAACAAATATTGTGGTGAATATACTTTCCTAATCTTAAAAAAGAAAGACAAAACACTCTTACAATAATAAAAGTCCTATGCGGAATGGTATCAGAAATCCACCACAAAGTATTTTTGCAAAAAATTTAACTCTTAAGTTAAATGATCTAGAGCTACTTCTATAACACACCGCCCCTCCGCCCCCGTATGACTGGAACAAATCTTGAGAATATCCTAACAGTTTCTTCTGTAAAAGACCAAAAAGAAAGTTTGAAAAGATAATGTCTCTATATCAAATGGAGAGATGTGTGTGGGAAGTGTATCCAACTAAATGTTCTATGAGATCTTTGAACATAAAGACAATTTCCTGAAGTGTTCTATGGATCTGAATATCTGTGAATATTGTCATGGTTGGGAGGTCACACAGGTCTCCCAAGTCTCACTTCTGATATACATTCTATTCTATAATATTCTCCAGAAAACCAAAGAATTAAAACCCTCAAGGAAGACAATAAAAGACAGTCCATTTAGCTGCCCCCTGTACCTCACCAATACCTGCAGCAGTATCTTATTAAATCGGGGAGAGTTCAAACTTCCACTGACAATTACTCAAGGGCATTTTGATCAACACACCTATGCTGCTTAGTTACCCAAGGGTGACTAAATAATTGTATGGCAGTTGATACTAGCGCTATTTTTCCTATCCTTATTTACATCTTGAGTAGAAGGCACACCCCTGACAGACTGAGCTATTCAAAACGGTCCTGGTTGCTTCTCTAGTAATATTAATAGTGTTTGTATGTCCTGTCATACGGCTCAACCAGAGAGTAAGCTGAGACCTTTCCCTTTTTACCTTAACTGGAGACAGAGAGCCACTTGCATGATTCAAAACCTCTCACCAGAGTATTCAAATTCAGAATCATCTGGCAGGCTGGTTAAAACACAGACTGTTAGCCAAGCACAGTGACTTCATGCCTGTATCCTAGCACTTTGGAAGGCCAAGGTGGGAGGATTGCTTGAACTCAGGAGTTCAAGACCAGCCTGGGCAACATGGAAAAACCCCGTCTCTACCAAAAATACAAAAATTAGCCAAGCGTGATGGTGCACCTGTGGTCCCAGCTACTTCACAGGCTGTGGTAGGAGGATTGCTTGAGCCCAGGAGGTTGAGGCTGCAGTGAGCTGAGATTGTGCCACTGAACTCTAGCCTGGGCAACACAGCCAGACCCTGTCTCAAAAACAAAACAAAACAACAACAAACAACAACGACAAAAACAAAACAAAACAAAACAAAACAAACAAGGAAAACACAGACAGTTAAACCCTAACCCTAGATTTTCTGAATCAGGAGCTTAGGGGTGAGACTTAAGTGTTTGCATTTTTAACAAGTTTTCAGGTCAAGTAATGCTGATTCTGCTGGTTAAAAGCCTATATTTGAGAATCACTGCTTTAGATATCCATTCTATTAACCCTCCCAGTTATGCCCTCATAGAATGGTGAGGGGAAGGAAGGAAGGGAAGAGAGAAAGAAGACATGTGAAAGAGACGGAAGTAAAGAAGGAAGGAAGGAAAGGAGGTGAAAGGGAGGGAGGGAGGGAAGGATGGAAGGAAAGACAGAAGGAATAAGGAAGGGAGGGAGGGAGGAAGGAAGGTGAAAGAGGGGAAGAAAGGAAGGAAGGGGACAATTACCAGCTTTGCCAGGGTCTGGCACCACACTTAACACTTTATATCACAAAAATCATTTAATTATCATGATGACACTAAAGGTAGGTAATATTATATACTATTCCAGATAACTAACATGAGGCTTAAAGTGCATACACAACTATCCAAATGGTTATATGTTTGTAAGTGACAGAATTGTGATTTAAACCTAAGCAGGCTGATTGCAGAGGCCTCACCATGATGTTATACTGACGCTTTAGCAACTTACTCATGAAAGCGTCTGCAGTGTATTGTCATTCCAATCCTTTTCCTACTAAAGGCTGCAGTGTGGTCTCTCTGCTGCAGGGCTGAGTATACAGCAATCTGCACAGATGAAACTAAGCAGTAAGGTTTGTGTACAAAGGGACTGTCTAGAATTTTCCTGTTAACATGTACTTGGCCAGCCATAATTTTCAATAGGGTGAAAACTATGATCAGATACAAAAACCACAGGTTGTGATGTAGGGAATGAATTGAGTAAAAAGGGCAGAGGGAAGGAGGGACACAAATACAAAGAGAGTTAAAGGCGGAAAAAGGGGGAATGAAGTGAACATGGAAACAAGTATGTATGAAAGGGGAAAGGTTAGAGAAGCTACAGCCATTTCCATAAACTTTGTATGGTTTTATGCATTCATGCTCAGAAATTACTGTTTTCCTCTTCTCTACCAGAGAATAAACCTGAGGCTGACTGCTTCCTTCATATAATAAACATAATGATGTAGAAATAAGAACAACCCAAGGAAAAAAAATCACTGAAGAAAATGACAAATTCAAATAATATGAATAGACATAAATGGATTGTGATTGCCGCTTTTTTTTTTTTTTTTTGCAAACTCTTTCCTTTCACATCCTTTTTTTTTTTTTTTTTTTTTTGAGATGGTGTCTCGCTCTGAAACCTCCACCTCCGGGTTCAAGCAATTCTCCTGCCTCAGCCTCCCGAGTGGCTGGGACTACAGGCGCGTGCCACCACACCTGGCTAATTTTTGTATTTTTAGTAGAGATGGGGTTTCATCATGTTGGCCAGGCTGTTCTTGAACTCCTGACCTCAGGTGATCCACCTGCCTCGGCCTCCCAAATTGCTGGGATTACACACAACCCTGTTTTCAAAAGTGAAACCTGCCTTCTATAGAACACATTCCCCCACAGAAATACACTACAGAAAATAGATCTAATGAAGTGGAGTTTTGTTCAAATGCTTCCCTCACAATGCCACTAATTTAACATGTGACTTTGAAATAAAACCCACGAAGTTTAGGTATCACCTCCCTAAAACAAAGGACACGGATGAGATCGCTGTTTTTCACACTGTACACTACTAAGCCCGGGGAGTTTCTTGGGTATCCTCCAGCTGCCAGATTTGTGTTAGATTCTCTGGACTCCTTAACCTGGATTCAGCCAAAGCACCTTAACATTTACCTGGTTTACCTATTGAGCTTTTGTATACAATTTTGTTTGAGACCAGAGATTTTTTCGAGCTCTAATATTAATTGACCCTAAGATTCTAAAACATGGCTTAAAACGCAATAGAGGTTCAAAACTTGATTTTCCAGGCACGTTGGCACTACTCTCCTGCTGCAGGGAGAAATAAAGTACCACAAACGGGAGCAAAACCATATTTAGTTGGTTTCAAAAGCAAAATACTCCTGCCAGGATAGTCTCTGAAACATGCCTTTATCTACCAGAGGTGATGCATATCTATAGAAATCTTCAACTGACACGGCTGTCTTGTGAACAGGAAGGGCAACCTAAGATAGTGACTATGCAAAGCATTTACAACATTGTTTTGCAAAATTAGTGTTTAGGATGCTAAGAAATGTCAAGAAAAAGGGAGATATGTGGGAACATTAATTGCCCTAAAAAGCAAAGGAAGAAAAATATCTCATTTCTAGTTTGAATTGAGGTAGTAGAAACCAATTGAGTTGGCTTCGAGTTGAACAGACTATCTTGTGTTTTTCCTGGCATCTCAGCTATAACCATAATGCAGACAGGTGCAGGCCAAAGAGCCAGTGGACTGAGCCAGAAATGCAACACTTCAAAGGGTCCTGAAACTAACTTAGAGGAAGACTCTTCTTAGAGGAAGACACATTAGGATTTCCATCAACAAGATTAGACACATTAGGATTTCCATCAACAAGATTAGACCATGCCTTACCTCACAGCATTCTCTGAGTCCAAAGTGGTCTAAGCCCAAACCTCCTAGAACCTTCAGGATTTATAAATAACTCCCCCTTTCAACCTCTTCTGAACCATGTGATATCCTAGGCATCATTTAATCTTGGATAGAACAGTTATAACAGGAAAAACAAAAAACAAACAAAAAAAACCTAGAAGAAAAACTCTTCCAGCAGAGTCCTGGAGGGTTCCATACCTGTGTCCCAGTTCACCCTGGGGCAGAGAATGGCTCTGTGGTCCCTTTCACTAAGTTGTGTATGTTCTGATTAATAAGAAATCATGCTGAGCCTCTGGGTATTCATTTTAGTCAGTGTACTAGAGATGCACACTGCCTATGCATGTTCAGCAGGTGAACTAGGATCAATCATATGTTCCTCAGCAGATTAAAGCATCATTGTGAGGGAGGCACTTGAACAAAACTCCACTTTATTATGTCTGTTTTCTGTAGTATCTTTCTGTGGGGAAATGTGTTCTACAGAAGACAGATTTCACTTTTAAAAACAGGGATGTGTGTAATCCCAGTGCTGAGATTATAGGCGTGAGCCACCGTGCCCAGCCTTTATTAAGGTTTTCTTAGTTTTTATCTAATCTCCTTTTTCTGCTTCAGAACAGAAGTAAAAATGGAATGCTACAAGCCTAAGGAAACATGGTAAAATGTAATTTCAGGGTCTTATCGAGCATACAGTACATTTAGTTACCATCTCTCCTCAGGCTTGTAACAGGCCTTTTACTCTCATCGATATAGCCTGAATGATTACCCAAGTAAATAAATAGTCCTTGAGGGCATGGTTTGTAATGAAGGTAGTATTTCACTGAGTAACTACATCGTAGAACATTCAACCAATTCCCTATTATTGTTTAGCATTTAAGTTGTTTAGATATTTTTACTGTTATAAATGTTTTGCAATATATTCTAATACACCCACGATTATTACTGAGGGTAAATCCGTAGGATAAGATGGCTAGATCAAAGAATATGCACATGTTTCAGTCTTTTGGGACACAATTAGGAGAATGTGAATCAAACAGATGGAGCACGTGGTCTCTGGGTGAATTCAGACTCCTTCCAGATGCAGTGTGTAGCTTTGGGCGAGTAACTTAACCAGTCTATGTATAATTTCCCATTTTAAAGTTAGGTTGATAATAAAATCAATAGTACCTATTTCAGAGGGTCTTTGTGAGGATTAAGTGTAAATGTATATATACAGTCATGTGCTACATAATGACATTTTGGTTAATGACACACCACATATACAACTGGTCCCATAAGATTATAATACCATATTTTTACTGCGTTTTTCTATGTTTAGAGACAGAAATACTTGTCATTGTGTTAGAAATTGCCTCCAGTATTCAGTACAGTAATATGCTGTACAGGTTTCTAGTCTGGGAGCAACAAGCTATCCCATAAAGCCTCAGTGTGCATCAGGTTAGGTGTGCAGCAAACCATCTAGGTTTGTGTAAGAATATTCTATGATATTCACAAATCACGAAATTGCCTAATGACACATTTTTGGAACATATCCTATTGTTAAGTGACACATGACTGTATATTAGTCAGGGTTCTCCAGAGAAACAGAACCAATAGAATGTATCTGTTCATACATATATATATATAGAGAGAGAGAGAGCGAGAGAGAGAGAGTGAAAGAGAGAGTTATGACAAGGAATGACTGGAAAGTCCTAAGATCTGCAGTCAGCAATTTGAAGACTCAGGAATGCTGATAGTGTAGTTTCAGTCTAAATCTGAAGGCCTGAGAACCAGGAGAGCCAATGGTATAAATTCTAGTCTGAAAACCAGTAGCCTCAAGACTCAAGAAGAGCTGATATTTGCATTTGAGCTTGAAGGCCAGAAGATTGATGTCCCAGCTCAAAGCAGTCAGACAGGAGTAGTTCCCTCTTACTCAGACTTTTTGTTCTATTTAGGTCTTGACTGGATAAGGTCCACTGACATAGGGGAGACGAATCTGCTTTAGTCAATCTACCAGTTCAAATGTTCATCTCATCCAGAAACATTCCCACAGACACACCTGATTAATGGCTGGACAAATGTCTGGGACCCTGCAGCTTGGTCGAGTTGATACATAACATTGACTATCGTAGTATACATGGTCCCCAACTTATGAAATTCAACTTAGCTATATTTTGATTTTACTGTGATTTTTAGAATAAGATGGCTAGATCAAAGAATATGCACACGTTTTAGTTTTTCGGATGCAACTGATTTTACACATGGGGCACATTGATTTTAGAATGGCGCAAATGCAATACACATTCGGTATGCTCTTTGACTTTTAATAGGGTTATGTGTGGATCAACTTACAATGGATTTATCCAGACATAACCCCATTATAAGCTGAAGAGCACTGTATTTAAATAGCTTAGCATATAGTAAGCCCCTGTCCACAATGCCCTAATGAAGGTCAAGTACGGAGCACACAATATTTTGAGATTAAGCTGAGTGACTGATAAAGAATATTCCTTTCCTTCATTTTAGAGCTTGCATCTCTTGGATAGAAAACTGGACTGAATTGAGGTACATGGCCTCAGCCTCTAAATTATGCAGAGGAAATTGTAGACACTCCTAATGGTGGATTTTGAAGTGCCATTATACATAGTACAAACATTATTTCTTTTCCTACTTTATAAAGCTTTACTCTACTTCTTCCTATTTTGTGTCCCACACCGTTAAGTCTCCATAACTCGAGAAGAGCCCATATGGGAGTTACAGGCCCCAGATTCTGGTTTATTCTGTAGCCTTGAAGAAGTATGAACTCTTGGATAAGCCACCTGTCTTCTCAGAGTCTCTAGTTCCTCATCTGATAAAAAGTGTGGGCTGGCTGGGCGTGGTGGCTCATGCCAGTAATCTCAGCACTTTGGGAGGCTGAGGTGGGCGGATCAAGAGGTTACCAGATCGAGACCATCCTGGTCAACATGGTGAAACCCTGTCTCTACTACAAACACAAAAATTAGCTGGGCATGGTGGCATGTGCCTGTAGTCCCAGCTGCTTGGGAGGCTGAGGCAGGAGAATTGCTTGAACCCAGGAGGTAGAGGTTGCAGTGAATCGAGATTGCGCCACTGCACTCCAGCCTGGCGACAGAGCAAGACTCCGTCTCAAAAAAAAAAAATGTGTAGGTTGTGATCACTTAAGCCTGTTCACGTCTATATTCCCATGGTTCTGTGCAAATATATAGATTTCCTTAAACAGGTTCATAACCAGAGAATAAGTGCCTTGCAGAAGGCTGGTGTCCCACTAACAAGCAGACTCCGGGGACTTTCAGTAGTCAGGTGGGCAGATGAGGGGAAGGGACAGGTTAATTACAAGTCTAAAAGTGGTTAATTTCTTTGTTGAAGGCAATACACTCTGGTGTGAAGAAGAGAAGAAGAAATGAAAGACAAATGGTCATGTGCTGTAAGTGGAATTCACTGGGCAAGAATCATGCACCTTTCTAAGAATTTTGAATACTTGTTTTCCTAAATTGTTCTCCAGAAAGTTTGCACAATATACACTTTGGAAGAAAGATTTTTGAGAAGATGCTTTTGGCCTGCCATGTGACTCACGCCTGTAATCCCATCACTTTGGGAGGCTGAGCAGGGTAGATTGCTTGAGCCCAGCCTGGGGAACATGCTGAGACCCTGTCTCTACAAAAAATACAAAAATTAACTGGGCATGGTGGCATGCACCTGTAGTCCCAGCTACTCAGGAGGCCAAGGTGGGAGGATTGCCTGAGCCTGGGAGGTAGAGGCTGCAGTGAGCTGTGATGATGCCACTGCACTCCAGTCTAGGTGACAGAAGGAGACCATGTCTCAAAAAAAAAAAAAAAGTAAAGAAAAAGATCCTTTCCTTAGGGCAGGAATGGGGGTGAATCACTGACAACTTAGTCCAAATTCCTGTCTCAGTTTTTCTCCATACAGGGGGATATTGAGTCCTGCTGCCTCTGATTGTTGGTGGGAGAACTGAAGAATCCTTTCAAGGAATAGGCCAAAGCTCCTTAGAGGCAGGGTTCGGAGGGGATGGCTTAAGGAGAACGCGGAGATAACGATGGTACACCCTGCCTGTAAAACCCAGATGAAAGGGGCATTGAAGAGATTCTCCCGCTGGAAGAAATCCATCAGCAAGGCTGCAGAGCATTTCCATCACCCTTCCAATTTGCTCTCATTACCTAGTTAATCCTCACTTAGTGCTTTCCTGTGAAGAGAGTCAATGTCATCACCCAGTTTGCACAAGAAGAAAACAGAGAGAGAGAGAAGTTAACTATTAAAGCTCATCTCTTAGTGAAGTGCAAATGGAAAAAGCTGAAGTATGAAGTTAACTGTACCTGCTGTATTCACTTTCCATTAACTGTACCTACTCTGTTCACTTTCCATTAACCGTACCTGCTCTGTTCATTTTCCATTAACTGTGCCTGCTCTGTTCAATTTCCACTGGAATCCTGGGTGTTGGCTCATGTCCTCATCCCGTTCTTAAAAACAGCCTCATAGGTTCTAGATATCAGCCCTTCATTGGATGCGTACTTTGCAAGTATTTGCTCCCATCCTGCAGGTTGACTGTTAACTTTGTTGATTATATCTTTTGCTGTGCCAAAGCCTTTTAATGAAGTCTCATTTGCCTATTTTTGTTTTTGTTGCATTTGCTTGCTTTTGGGGTCTTAGAAATGACTTCCTTCCCTAGGCAATGCCCAGAAGAGTTTTTTCTAAATTTTCTTGTAGGATTTTTATAGTGTCAGGTATTATATTTAGATCTTTAATTCATCTTGAGTGAATTTTTGCATATGGTGAGAGATAGGGGATCCAGTTTCATTGTTCTGCATATGGCTAGCCAATTTTCCTAGCACCATTTATTTGATAGGGTATCCTTTCCTCAGTGTCCTTCAATGGATGATTGAATCAAGAAAATGTAACGTATATACACCATGGAATACTACTCAGCCATACAAAAGAATCAATTCATGTCTTTTGCAGCAACATGGATGGACCTGAAGGCCATTATCTTAAGTGAAATAACTCAGAAACAGAAAGTCAAATACTGCATGTTCTTACTTATAAGTAGGAACTAAATAATGAGTACACATGGACATAGAGTGTGGAATAATAGACATTGGAGACTCAGAAAGATGGGAGGGTGGGAGGAGGGTGAGGAATGAGAAGTTACCCAATAGGTACAAGGTACACTATTTGGGTGATGGTTACACTGAAAGACCAGAGTTATATCCATGTAACAAAACTGCACTTGTATCTGCTAAATAAACAGAAATTTAAAAACAGAAAAACTTAAAAAAACCAGCCTTCTTGTTTATCAAATTTGTGCATTCCCTGGGTGCATTCAGGTATGAACAACCTGTTCTTTGTGGCAGCTCACCTGAGTCTCCTTCCCTTCTTAAAGAATCTTCCCCCACCATCATGCACACATCTTTTTGCAGTTTTTGGAGATTTCTCACTCTGCACTAGCCACCAGAGCAAGCAAGCTAATTAAAGGTAATGAGCCCAGCAGGGATCTAAGTGCTTTCTCCCATTCCTTCCCCCAAATAACTGGAGAGCTTCAGGGCACTAACAGCTCCCATATGCTGAGGAATGGCTTCTCACTCTGACCTGGTCAGCTTGGCTCTGTCTCACAGTTCAAACTGTTCTTGAACCTCTGGACCGGACTGCACATCTCGGCCAGCTGGCCCACGCTCCCTGACCACTGGGCCTGAGGGAACAGGGCAAAGAGGGCAAACAGCTTGGTGCAAGGTCATGATCAGGAAAACAGTTTAATGACACATGCTCATCACCCTGAGAAAGATTCATCTTCCTATAAATAGAGAACACACGATCACCTTCTTATCACAGAATCCCCTTCCCCACTGCCTACCCCAAGTATGTTCAGTGACCTAGCAGTAACTTATTGTCTCAGAAATGACCCAAGCCTCTGATGAGTTGTGGAGGAACATCTCTGGGCTTCAGAGTCCAGGGAGCACTCACTGACAATAAATGAGTTCCAGAAACATTCTGTTTTCAGGCATAAAAAGGAAATGCAGCAGGATGCCTCTGTGGACTGAAAGTAAGGGTTTGAACTTGGTGACTTCTTAGATTCCTTCCATCCTGATACATTCTGCACCAGAGTTTAATCAGTTACACCTCTCCTAGTAGTGAGCTGAGACCCTATAGTCAGATTCTTCTTTTTTGGAGCTAAAGGCATATTTTGATTTTAAAAAATCATAGTGCTTCTAATTCCCTTAAGATCAGAGCTTAGAGCAACACACTTCATAGTTGTTGTTAAGGCTGGAGGTAGGAATGCTCACTGCTTCTCCCTTTGCCTGATACTTTCAGAGAGGCTGTGTATGGTAGTGTTGGACATATGCACTGAAACGGATACAGAGAGAGAGAGGTAAGGAAGAAGAAGGTCATGTCCATTTTTATTCTGGAGACAGAGGCACAAAAACACGGAGCAGTGTGTTACTTCTTTCTCTCCACCCTCTTTCGTCCCACCTTCAATCCATTGATGTTAGACATCCCTCTTATTCTAAAGTAAAATTTTGGAATTAAGTATTGACTCACCTAATAGGTTCTTCATTGTAAAGGACTAATGGATCCTACACTGTTCTCGTCAAAATGAATTCAATAGACAAGATTAAGACCAGCCTGGCTTTAAAACATCTATAGAGAGAGCTACTAATAGATACATGATTGGCTATATATATATACACACACACAGACACACACACACACACACATATATAGTCTTCTACCAAATCATTGAATTGCATCACAGAATATCAGTGACCCTAATATTTGTACATTAATTTTATAACTTACAAAGCATTTTCCCATATATTACCTCTGTTAAAAATTTTAAGCATTTCTATGAAATAGGAGAAGGGTATTATGTTCTTAATATTACAGATGAGGAAACAGAGATCTGATTAAGTTACTTACTTAAGAGCATACCCATGACTTTGTGACCCCAGGGCTAAAACTGAATCCCACACTCTTCCCATGATAGCCTAATACCGTTGGATTTCAAAAGTTGAGTTTACACTAAACTCCCTTTCTCTCTCCAAATTTCTCTTTATTATAGAATTCGGTTTGAGATTACCTTTGATCCCTGGCCACAAGGATTTAAGTTTGTTCATTTGCTGCCAGAGTTCCTTTCAAAACTGGTGACCAATTTCACAGTCAAGATATAATTATTAAGCACAAATACTTATTACTAGCAAGGCAATCTTCTAAGCACTAAAGAAAACTGAAGATGAAGGCAGATCTTGCCTTTAAAAAAAAAGGACGAAGAGAAAGAATAAGACTTATGTATATATAATATTAAATATGAATAAACTTTGGGTAGGAGACATCAAAATCAGATTCCTCTATGGCTACTAAGTATCCGCTTGCTTTATGTTCTAAAATCTGACTAAATATGTAGAAAATAATTCCATTAAATAAATATATAAACTAGTGCACAGAAACAGAATTATAGATGAGAAAGTATATCAGGATATATACAGTGCTTGCACATACCAGGTAAAAATACATTTCAACTGTTCCCTTTTAGTGATTGGCAGTACAACCCCTGACGTGAAAAGAGCTTTTTGCTCATCCTTAGGAGCAACTTGGAGGGCAAGAGGGACACCATGTCCCCAGCCACAGCAAACACGGGGTAAGTTTTAAGATGAAGATGAAGGCTGGGCACAGTGGCTCACGTCTGTAATCCCAGCACTTTGGAAGGCCAAGGCAGGTGGATCACTTGACATTAGGAGTTCAAGACAAGCCTGGCCACCATGGTGAAACCCTGTCTCTACTAAAAATACAAAAATTAGCTGGGCATGGTGGTGCTAGTCTGTAGTCCCAGTTACTAGGGAGGCTGAGGCAGGAGAATTGCTTGAACTGGGGAGGTGGAGGTTGCATTGAGCTGAGATCATGCCATTGCACTCCAGCCTAGGCCACAGAGCAAGATTCCATTAAAAAAAAAAAAAAAGGGGAAAAAAAAAAGATGAAGAAGAAAACAGAATGAGTTTCTGAGACATTACAAAAGAGGAAGCATGAAGAAGGTGCTGATGGGGTTGAACTGGAGGTATGAAGGATGAACAGCAGCAGCAGGACCCCTCATATATTCATGAACCTAATGCATACCAAGCAGTGTGCTAGGCACTAAGGACATGATGATGAATAAAGTAGGCATAGCCTGTGTCTTCAGGGAGCTTACTGTCTATGGACACCAGGCACTGAAGAGAGGTATATAAAATACTAGAGCGTGCACATTAGGTGTTCGCTATGGTTCCTCCTTCTCTGATTTTTGTCATTACCCCCGTCCCTTTGCATCCCAAGTTTTGGCATTTTGGGTACCATTGTAGCTATGAAACTGCACAGCACTGAGATCATTTTCAGAGGCACATCAAGCACCTGCAGGTGCAAAATAGGAAAACATTTCTCCAGGGTCTTCTCTCTTCACCTGCTTCTCTTTAGGCACCTAGGTGACCAGGACCTTCTTTATCCCCACTGCTGGTCCAAAATCTGCTATCACCATTGCTGGGGTATATTTATTAAATGAAAAGGGTAAGGTGCATGGTAATGCATATAGTAGGTGAACATTTGTTTTTTGTTTTCTGAAGGCGTCACCTGCTTGGGAAGGTGGCATCAGAATCTACTCTTGCCTCAGAAGAGGAGTGGGTGGCTAGAGACAGGGATGGGAGAGAAGGGAGAATTTACTGTTTATATTTTTGTACTTTTAAAACTTTGTACCATGGGAAGACAAAACAAATTTTAAAAATATCAAGATCTCTCCCCGTTAAGATCCAAAAATGTACCTTCCTTCTTTCCTCAATGAACTCTCACTCTCTAGGATGTCGATCGGATTAAAATAATCGCCACTTAAGTGTAAATTATCCATAAAAATAGAGGTGATGTGGGTGGGTACTATCTATATCTCAAAAAATGTGAAATTTTCAAAACATGAGCATATGAAGGAGACTTTTCTAGCAGGGAGGGATTCAGATACTCTATTTAGAGAAGGCTTTCCTTGTCAGGTTCAAACAGACTTGGATTTGAATAAGCTCTTTTATCTTATAAAAGTGAAAATCTATAAGACTGTGCAACTATAAGCAAATTTCTTAAGCTTTTTGAGAGTCAATTTTTGCATCTTGTAAAATGGGGATAAGAACTACTTCACGGGATTGTAGCGAGGAAGAAATAACAGGAAGGCTATCAAGTGACTTGCACACAGTAGGTGTTCAGTGCTTGCTCATTTCTTTTTACTTTTCTTTTTTTATTATTATTATTTTTTGAGACAGAGTCTCACTCTGTCGCCCAGGCTGGAGTGCAGTGGCGTGATCTCGGCTCACTGCAACCTTTCCACCTTCCGGGTTCAAGCAATTCTCTGCCTCAGCTTCCTGAGTAGCTGCGATTACAGGTGCCTGCCACCATGCCTGGCTAATTTTTATATTTTTAGTAGAGACAGGGTTTCACCACCTTGGCCAGGCTGGTCTCGAACTCCTGACCTTGGGTGATCCACCCATCTTGGCCTCCCAAAGCACTGGGATTACAGGCGTGAGCCACTGCGCCCGGCCTGTGCTTGCTCATTTCTTTCTTGGCTTCTGTGTCTTTACTTTCCTCAATAAGGCTGAGGAAAAATAATGTAAGTGATGTACAGATATGAAAATACATAGAGTAATCCCCCCGTATCCTCAGGGGATACGTTCCATGATGCCCAGTGGATGCCTGAAACCGCAGATAGTACGAAACCCTTTATAGACTATGCAGAAATAGTACGAAACCCTTTATAGACTATGCAGAAATATCTTTTTTCTTCTTCACAATTCCACAGATAGAAGATCTAACAACTTCAGCATTCAATGTTTTTCTTTCCTTATTAAGAACTTTCACTCAAAGGAAGCACTTTAGGGCTTCTCTTTGGCAGCTCCAAATCTCCAGCATTGCTACTCTTGTGCTCTGGGGCCATTATGAAGTAAAGCAAGGGTGACTTCAACACAAGCACTCCCATACTGCCATGGTTGATCTGATAACTGAGAGGGCTACTGAGTGACTAACAGGTGGGAGGCATAGACAGTGTGGATCTGCTGGGCAAAGGGGAAGAATTCATGTCCCGCATGGGACACAGTGGGACAGGGCAAGATTTCATCATGCTACCCAGAATGGCATGCAATTTAACACTTATGAATTGTTTATTTTTTAAATTTTCCATGTAATATTTTTAGACTGTGGATAAATGAAACCACAGAAATCAAAGCCACGAATAAGAGGCAGCCCACTGCACCTATTTCTTTCATGTTATCGAATGGCTTTGTAAGAAGTTCAAAGCTGATGAGAGTGACAGGGTGTGTTAGATAGACAATGAGCTACAAAGGGTAAGGAAAGTGTTTTCTCTTTTTAAAAAAACTTTTAGGCCAGGCATGGTGGCTCACACCTGTAATCCCAGCACTTTGGGAGGCCAAGGTGGGCAGATCACCTCAGGTTAGGAGTTCAAGACAAGCCTGGCCAACATGGCGAAACCCCATCTCTACTAAAAAATACAAAAATTAGCCGGGCGTTGTGACAGGCGCCTGTAGTCCCAGGTACTCAGGTGACTGAGGCAGGGAGAATTGCTTGAAGCCAGGAGGCGGAGGTTGCAGTGAGCCGAGATCGTGCCACTGCACTCCAGCCTGGGCGACAAGAGCAAGACTCTGTCTCAAAACAAACAAACAAACAAACAACTTTTATTTTAGGTTCAGGGGTACATATGCAGGTTTGTTATACAGGTTACCTTGTGTCATAGGCATTTCATGTACAGATTATTTTGTAACCCAGGTATGAAGCATAGTACCTGATAGGTAGTTTTTCTGATCTTCTCCCTCCCACCTTCTGCCCTCAGTAGACCCCAGTGTCTGTTGTTCTTCTCTTTGTGCTCCTGTGTTTTCGTTGTTTAGCTCCTACTGATAAGTGAGATCATGTGGTATTTGGTTTTCTGTTCCTGTATTCATTTGCTAAGGATAATGGCCTCCAGCTCCATCCATGTTTATTCAAAGGACGTGATCTCCCTTTTAGCTAAATTCAGCCTATTTCATTGAATGTCTATAGAATGCAAAGCCTTTTTTTAAGTGTTAGGGACATAGTAGTGGACAAAACATGAAAATCCTTGCCCTCATGAACCTCTAGTGAAGGGAGACAGACAATGAATAAAATAGATAAATGATAAAGGCCAGAGAGAAAACTAAGGAACAGGGAATGGGGTACTGCCAGAAAGCAGGGCAAGTTTGCAGTTTTATTTTATTTTTTATTTTTAAATTTTTATGTATTTATTTTTTAACTTGCATTTCAGGTTCAGGGGTACATGTGCTGGTTTGTTATGTAGGTAAGCTGCGTGTCATGGGGCTTTGGTGTACAGGTTATTTCATCGCCCAGGTAATAAGCATAGTACCCTATAGGTATATTTTCCGATCTTCTCCCTCCTCCCACCCTCCACCCTCAAGTAGGCCCTAGTGTCTGTTGTTCCCCTCCATGTATCCATAGGTTCTCATTGTCTAGTTCCCACTTATGAGTGAGAACATGCAGTATTTGCTTTTCTGTTCCTGTGTTAGTCCGCTTAGGATAATGGCCTCCAGCTCCATCCATGTTCCTGAAAAGGACACGATCTCATTCATTTTTATGGCTGCATAGTATTCCATGGTGTATATGTACCACATTTTCTTTATTCAATCTACTGTTGATGGGCATTTAGGTTGATTCCATATCTTTGCTATTGCGAACAGTGCTATCTATGATGAATATATGTGTACAGGTGTCTTCATGATAGAACAATTTGTATTCCTTCGTGTATATACCCAGTAATGGTGTTGCTGGGTTGAATGATAATTCTATTTTAAGTTCTTTGAGGAATCGCCGTGCTGCTTTCCACAATGGCTGAACTAATTTACACTCCCACCAGCAGTGTATGAGCGTTCCCTTTACTCTGTCAGCATCTGTTATTTTTTGACCTTTTAATAATAACCATTCTGACTGGTGTGAGATGGTATCTCATTGTGGATTTGATTTGCATCTCTTTGATGATCAGTAATATTCGGTAATTTTCCATATGCTTATTGGCCATGTGTATATCTTCTCTTGAAAAGCGTCTGTTCGTGTCCTTTGCCCACTTTGTAATGGGTTTGTTTGTTGCTTGTAAATCTGTTTAAGTGCCTTATAGATTCTGGATATTAGGTCTTTTCAGTTTTAAATTAAGTGATCAGCCTCCCAAGTAGCTCAGACTATAGGGGCACACCACCACACCTGGCTAATTTTTTGTATTTTTGGTAGAGACAGAGTTTGCCATGTTGGCCAGGCTGGTCTCAAACTCCTGACCTCAAGTGATTCACCTGCATTGGCCTCCCAAAGTGCTGGGATTACAGGAGATGTTTAGTTTAATAAACTATGCTTTCTACATAGATATTTGAAGCGATACTACAGATTTTAGACTCCGGTTAACTTAGGATTCTGACTATCCAGCATTTCCTTATTAACACAATGGCAGCCTAAGTATATATGTTCCTAAATAAGAAAATAACTGAGAAACTGGTATTGGTACCTCGAAACAATTTATAGACTGCACTGCTAATAAAGACCCTCATGGGTGTGAAGAGGTGCAGAGAGGTGATACGGGGAGGAGGCAAGGAAGCTTCCTGCAAAACAAAGTCTGCAAGGTACTTAAACTTAAACGTACTTGAAGAATGAACAGCTTTTCTCTTTCCAAATCTATTACTCTCAAATGCAGAAGACATGGACAATTTCACACTTCTGGAAATCATATGAAAAAGAACACTGGCTTATACCCTATAATACCTGATATTTGATAATAAAAAGAATTACAGGAGGGAAAAGTCTCTACACAAAGTTATGACTTTTTTTTCTACTTTTCACCCAAAACTTTTCTTTTGAGACAAAGTCTCTCTCTGTTGCACAGGCTGGAGTGCAGTGGCACAATCTCTGCTCACTACAACCTCTTCCCTGGGGTTCAAGTGATTCTCCTACCTCAGCCTCCCAAGTAGCTGGGATTACAGGCACTTGCCACCACACCTGGCTAGTTTTTGTATTTTTAGTAGAGAAGGGGTTTTGCAATGTTGGCCACGCTGGTCTCGAACTCCTGACCTCAGGTGATCTGCCCCCCCTGCCCCGCCTTGGCCTCCCAAAGTGCTAGGATTACAGGTGTGAGCCACCACCCCCCTCAACCCCAAAACTTTTTTAAAAGTCACTTTGGGATGAAGATCAAAATAACAGATTACTAATTGAGTAGAGGGGAATTTTAAATACGTGTCTCAGAAAAGACAAACAAGGTTCTAATTACATTTTTAAAGACTCATAAGATTAACCTGTTTTACCTTATATCAGAAGTTTGAGACTCTTTTATATTTCCTAATTAATCCCCCTCAATGTGTTTCGTCACATGCTAATGAACCTTCCTTATTAGATGGGACTCTAATCAACAAATAATCAGGGCAAGATATATGAGATTTGCCTGTTTCTGTTAACTATTTTCAGTTTTTTTGGCTTGAACTTCTTGACATCTCTACCTCAGTCCACAAAAACAGCCAATAAGTACTACATTGTTTTATTTTTGTACATTCATACAAAAAAAATGAGGTTTTTTAAAGCAAAGATTATCAAACAAAAAGGTTTCTATAATACTGCAATATATGTAATCTCAAAAACTCATATTCTGCAAAATCACATACTGTATAAACAGAACGTACGAGAAAAACTGCAGAAAGGATATATCACTTAAAACCTATAAAACTTTGTAAAGTCCAAACAAAAATGATAATTGATACCTCCCAATAATTGGGAGATAAATTGCACCACCCAGGCCAACTGTTCAGCATGGCAGGAGGCTACCACAATGGATGTTCTAAAAAATATTAGAGGCTGGGCGCAGTGGCTCACACCTGTAATTTTTTTTTTTTTTTTTGGAGACGGAGTCTCACTCTGTCGCCCAGGCTGGAGTGCAGTGGCGCAATCTCGGCTCACTGCAAGCTCCGCCTCCCGGGTTCACGCCATTCTCCTGCCTCAGCCTCTCCGAGTAGCTGGGACTACAGGCGCCCGCCACCACTCCCGGCTAATTTTCTGTATGTTTAGTAGCGACGGGGTTTCACCGTGGTCTCGATCTCCTGACCTCGTGATCCGCCCGCCTCGGCCTCCCAAAGTGCTGGGATTACAAGCGTGAGACACCTGTAATTAATCCCAGCACTTTGGAAGGCTGAGGTGGGTGGACCATCTGAGGTCAGGGGTTCAAGACCAGCCTGACCAACATGGCGAAACCCCGTCTCTACCAAAAATACAAAGATTAGCTGGGCATAATGGCGGGCGCTTGTAATCCCAGCTCCTCGGGAGGCTGAGGCAGGAGAATCGCTCGAACCCGGGAGGCAGGGGTTGCAGTGAGCCGAGATTGCGCCATTGTACTCCAGCCTGGGTAACAGAGTGAGACTTGGTCTCAAAAAAAAAAAAAAAAAAAAAAATTTAGGGTGGAAATACAGGTAACATGCTAAACAGAGCTGCACTGATGAGTGCTCAGACAATAAATAGAAACAGAGTGCTCAGCCAGTGGGGTTGCTGTGAGGGTGGTGGCAGGGAAGGCAGATCTGCTATAAGCTATGAGCCCTGCAAGCTGGGCTGTACAACTCTTTAGAGGAGGCACTGAGCTGTGGACTTTTCCTTTTTATTTTTGCTGGAGATTATAATTTTACTCCAGTAATCTGGCTTCTTCAGCCAAGAAAAATCCATATATAAACTAAAGGAAATTCTGTGGAATAGTACTATTTCCCCACTCAACAATCACATACCAACTAATTCTCATTGCAGAATTAGGTGTTTGTGTATATTACAGCAGAGCAGACTGCATAAAAAACCAAATACAGAATAGATTTTTTTTTTCTCTAATGAAGGGATGATAAGAAAGTGAAAACACAGTAAGTGTGCAGTTTAGAAGGTACATGTCTTTAGCAAATTCATGCTTTTATTTCCAAACATAATCAGATGGATGATACTTTAAACATGCCAAAATAATGGTATGGAAGACTAAGACAAAGAAAGAATGTCAACTTGCTTTCATGTAATTTAGAAAATGCATAAAAAACCTGCAGTAGACTGGGTATCACTGAGGTGAGTGCTGGCTGAGGAAGAGGAGGGTGTGTCTCAGAACCGGAATACGTGTGGTAACCAATGACTTATCCACTGGTTTTAATAATATTATAAATGAATATAATGATGGTCACTAGGACAAATAGAAACTCCAAGTAGGGTGAAGACCAATAACCACACACCCAATTAGAGGAAAATGTGCTCTCATTTACTGGTATTGACTACGTCTTATGAATGGTCTTTTTTTTTTTTTTTTTTTTGATGTTAAGTCAGATTGTCTCCATATATATCATTAACAAACATAAAAGAGTATAGATACTTGGAAATCACAATATGTCAAATATGTTGTTAAAAATTTAAATACATTTATTGAGTATTTATTATGTATGAGGCACTAAGTTTTTTTACATATTAACAAAACTAACATCCCACTAACCTCATGAAATAGATTTTATTATTATTTTCATTTTAGAAATGAGGAGACTGAGGATTAAAATTTAATCAGATTTTCACTCTGGTCAAGATAGAGTAACAGGGATCCAATTTGTCTTTCTATCTGAAACAACTAAAATAATAGAGAATATATATAGACAAATTAGCTTTCCAGACATTAGATATCTATAGATTATCTATCTATGTATCTATCTACCTACTAATCTGCCTACCTACCTATCTATTTATCCATCTCCTATTGGTTCTGTTCTCTGTCAAACACTGACTGATACAGATTTTGATGCAAGAAAGTGGGGTGCTCCTCTAACAAACACCTAAAAATGTAGAAGTGGTTTTGGAATTGGGAAATGGATAGAGGCTACAAGAATTTTAAGGTGTGTAATAGAAAAAGCATAGATTTCCTTGAAGAGACGCTTGGTAGAAATGTGGACATTAAAGGTCATTCTGTTGAGAAGAGACCTCAGATGGATGTCAGCATAGTAGAGAAAGCTCTGCAATAGAAATAAACAATTTGAAATATAAATTAATAAAACAATGTCATTAATAATAGCATCAAAAATATGTACTATTTGGGCCAGGCACGGTGGCTCATGCCTGTAATCCCAGTACTTTGGGAGGCCGAGGCAGGTGGATCACCTGAGGTCAGGAGTTCAACACTAGCCTAACCAACATAGTGAAACCCCATCACTATTAAAAATACAAAATTAGCAGGGTGTGGTGGCTGGCATCTGTAATCCCAGCTACTTGGGAGGCTGAGGCAGGAGAATCGCTTCCGCCTCCGCCTGGGAGGCGGAGGTTGCAGTGAGCTGAGATTGTGCTATTGCATTCCAGCCTGGGCAACAAGAGCAAAACTCCATCTCTAAATAAATAAATAAATAAATGTACCATTTGGGCAAACTCTCACAAAATATATACAAGATCTGTACATGAAAAACAATTGTTGAGAGAAGTTTTTTTTTTTTTTTTTTTTTTTTTTTTTTTTTTTTTTTTTTTGAGACGGAGTCTGGCTCTGTCGCCCAGTCTGGAGTGCACTGGCGCTGTCTCTGCTAACTGCAAGCTCCACCTCCCGGGTTCACGCCATTCTCCTGCCTCAGCCTCCTGAGTAGCTGAAACTACAGGCGCCGGCCACCAAACCAGGCTAATTTTTTTGTATTTTTAGTAGAGACGGGGTTTCTCCGTGTTAGCCAGGATGGTCTCGATCTCCTGACCTCGTGATCCACCTGCCTCGGCCTCCCAAAGTGCTGGGATTACAGGCGTGCACCCTGCCTAAAGAAGTTTTAAAGAACCAAAATAAGTTGAGAGATAAGACTCAATATTAAGTTGTTAGCTTTCTCCAAGTTAATCTTCACATTCATGAGAATCCCAATCAAAATTCTAAAGAACTTTATTTTGGTATTAGAAATTGACAGGCTGATTTTAAAAGTCCTCTGAAAATACACAGAACCTACAGTAGCCAAAAAAAAAATGTCTACAAAGAAAAACATTGGGGGACTTAATTTACCTGACTTCAAGATTTATTATAAAGCTAAAGTCATGATGATAGCGTGTTACTGGTTTAAGGATAAGTATATATAGATCAATAGAACAGAATAGAGATACCAGAAATAGACTTTCACATAGTCAATTGATTTTTAACAAAGCAGCAAAAGTAATTCAGTATAAAAAAGATTATCTTTTGGGCAAAAGATGCTTAGGATGCTTGGATATCCACATGTAACAAGCTAAACTTTGATCCATAACTTGCGCCACATATAAAAATTAATGTAAAATGGATCATAGACATAAAGGTAAAACCTAAAACCATAACATGCCTAGAAAAAAAACAGGAGAAAATCCTTGTTATCTTGTTTGGGCAAAGTTTTCTTAGCTACAAGACCAAAAGCACAATCCAAAGAAAAAACTTGATAAACTACACTTCAACAGATTTAACATCTTTCCTGCAAAAGATACTGGTAAGGGAATGAAAAGGTAAGAAACAGACTGGGAAAACACACTTGTAAATTACATATCTGGTTAAAAAAATGTTTGCAGAATATGTAAAAAAAAAAAGTTATAACTCAATATAAGAAAACAAACAACCTAATAAATGAGCATAAGATTTGCATAGACACTTTAGCAAAGAAGACATACATATGCAAATAAGCTCATGAAAAGCTGCTCAGTATCATTAGTCACTAGGGAAATGCAAATTAAAACTACAATGAGATGGCACTGCACACAGATTGGAATGTCAAAAATTAAAAAGAATGAATACGCCAGTCATTGCATGATAAGGATTTATTGTAATTCCCAGACACTGCTGTTGGGAATGTAAAATAATTCAATACTTTGGAAAGTAGTTTGGCGATATTTTAAAATGGTACACATGTACCTACCCTATGACCCAGTCCTGGTTCTACCGCTTACTAGTTGCTTGATCTTAGATTAATAAACTGTTGTTCACTATTATTATTGTTAATAATAAAAATCCCTGCACTAGCTCATAAGCTCACTCAGGCTGCATTATCCACATAGTACTTTGTACATACAGGAAGGGGATGTGAAAAAGGTCACCATTATTTAGAAAGTATTACATGTGGAATCGAGGACGATCCTCAGGTCGCCATGAGATGAAATATGCATTCCTTGCCTTCTCTTTTGCTGAGAGTGACAGTAATTGTAGAGCCCATTCCTTATAGCCATTCTTCTCATCACTGATTTCATACTATCTGAAACCATTTTGTTAGCATAACAATACTTCCTCTTGTAAAAGGTGCCACATGAGGACTTACCCATAATGAAGCACAGCAAGGCTAAAAAAGCGATCTTCTTAATGCTTTGTCACCCCGTAAAAATGACACTTCTGTTTTTTTGTTGAAGGATTTGCCAAATGGAAGGGGCTAAATGTCAATCTCACTTGAAGGCAAAACTGAAGTCAGATTTTATGAAAGGGGAGAAGAAGAACAAAGTGGGTAGGGAGAAAGATGTAAGTTCAAAAATGTCCAGTTGTGCTTGGTCTTGAGCAAGCAGCCACAAGGTAAGGGATACGTGATCCTTGAGGATTTAGAATGTTTTCTTGGTAAATCACTCTGTGAAAACACCCCCAAATTCCAAAAGAAGGAAAAAGCTGAAAGAGGAGAATTTCCCCCAGCCCCAGGTTGACTTTGTAGGTTGCTGTGAAGGATTAGGCAAAATCTCAAGGGACTTGCAAAATGTCAGTCCTATTTGGTTGTGCCTGTTTCAAGGGACTAAAGGTTAGCGACAGAGAAGACATAGATAAAACATGGCTTAAGTGATACAAAGTGGTAGACAGAGCTGGGAAGGGAGGTTGAGGAGCTGGATAGCAGGAAAGAATTATAACAAATTTAAGAATATCTAAAGAACATCGTCTCTCCTGATTTATAAACCAGCTACTCAGCATGGAGATGGGGGCATGGTACAGTTCTGTTTTCAGTGTAAGTCCACACAGTGATAGAGGTAAAGATAAAGGTGAGAGATAAAGACCAGATATAGATTCAGGCAGGAACACAGAGTTTATTCTAGACTGCTATTAAGTGCTCACTGTGTTACTGATACATTAAAGGAAGTAGCAAAACAAGAGCAAAAAGAGTGGAGGAACCAGGCAGAGTAAAACATATTTGGAAGCTTTAAGAGATGCATAATAAGACTTACAGAAGATAAATAATAGGACAGAGCAGATGAGAGGAATATAAAATAGCTGGATAAAGGAAATAAGGATGGTGACATACCATATTTAACACTGGAGACCAAGTATATTTACTTATTTAAACTGTTATTTTAGGTTCATGGGTACACGTGCAGGTTTGTTATATAGGTAAACTTGTGTCACGGGAGTTTGTTTTCATCATCCGGGTACTAAGCCTAGTACCCAATAGTTATTTTTTCTGATCCTCTCCATCCTCCCACCCTCCACCCTCAGTAGGCCCCAATGTCTCTGGTTTCCCTCTATGTGTCCAAGTGTTCTCATCATTTAGCTCCCATTTGTAAGTGAGAACACGCGGTATTTGGTTTTCTGTTCCTGCATTAGTTTGCTAAGGATAATGGCTTTCAGCTCCATCCATGCTCCTGTAAAGGACATAAATTTGTTCTTTTTATGGTTGCATAGTATTCCATGGTATATACATACCACATTTTCTTTATCCTGTTTACTGTTGATGGGCATTCAGGTTGATTCATGTCTTTTAGATTGTGAACAATGCTGCAATGAACATATGCATGAATGTGTTTTTATGGTAGAACAATTATATTCCTTTGGGTATATACCCAGTAATGGGACTGCTGGGTTGAATGGTAGTTTAATTTTTAACAGCGACTAACACAAATTTCAGTTGAGACTCAGACACGAGAATGATTTTCTCCTAGTGGGACAGGAAATTGTGCCTCTTTATACAAAAGTCTCATTCCCCGTAAGAGGAAGATGGTATTTTGTGGCCCGTGGGAGAACAAAACCATGTTTTCTGTCTTTCTCCAAATAATAAAATATGCCATATTTCACCATAAAAAGAGGAAAAACATAAAGGTTTTTTGTTGTTGTCGCTGTTGTTTTTAAAGGCAACATAGTACCTGATCTCTCAGGTGTGTGGTCCGGGAAAATTACCATGTTCTCAGAAATCTCTGAAAAGATGCTCAGTAAAAACAACCAGTAATGAAGTGGTCAGTGTGAGGGCAGAGACAGCGGGACAGCCCTGCTGGGCCTGGTGTAATGGGGTCAGTTACTCCACAGTCCCTGGATCCCAGGGGCTCTCTCTCTCTCTACCCCTCCACTTGAGCATCCTTCTGGACTTAAACCACACGTACTCGCTAACTGACTGGTTTCCCATAAAAGCTGATTCTTTGTTTGTTTTAATTAAAAGATTTTTACTTAAGACTCATTTTATCACTCTCAAATCATCAAACACATCATGAGGCCCAAAACTGAGTAACTAAACAACACTGAATCACTAACGTGGAAATTAGCAAATCTGTATTATCAAGTAGATTCTAAAATTCCCTCTGCTGGATAATATTCCAAAGGACAGAAATAACACTAGGAATCTTTCATATAAAATACAGCTTAAAGCAAAAGGCAATTAAATGGCACTATTTTGATAAATAAATTGATGATAATGGTATAATTGGACATATTAAAGTAAATCAACATCAACAAAAACTCCTTCATTTAGGTATAGATGCGAAAAAAAGGAGAAACACATAGATTTGCCAAATGGCATACAACATTCAAAAAGTACTACCTTCCCATGTTTTTACTCATTTCATGTTGATGAGCTATATGCCAAAATTACTGCTTTTATGGGATGTAAGAATCCTTAAAAGTTTACATTTGCTTATAAATGTTTCAATAAAGGGCTTTACTAAATTAAAAGGATTTACAGGAAGAATGCAATTCCTGTCTCAAGATGCTGTCAGAAGACAGGTTTACAATGACTCGTAAAGTCATCATTCAGTTATATATGGTCCCCTTATTTGTGGCATCTAATAATAGTGCAGGCTGCCGTCTTCATAATGGTGATCGCCAGCCTCTCTGCTTTTCCTAATTGTTATTTCAATTTTTTTCCCCAAATGAACCACCTCAGTTCTATCATTAGCATAATGTTTTATAAGAGTCACTTCTGGCATTAAGTGCCCAACTGCTCTTTTCCTTCAGAGCCTGTGGCCGTTTTTCAAAAGTTTTAATATTTCCTAGGGATCTGTGAATCTGTCTCAACATCCACGAATTCTGTTCGCATTTTTAAATAACTATTTTAAGTTGACTGAATTATCCTTTGGACTTGAGAAAAGTACATCCAAAATATCAGCAGCTGATCTTTCCCCTACTTAGTGATTCTGTGGGTTATTATTTTTTGTCAATTAAAAAATATATAGGAATCAACCTAAATGCCCATCAATGGTGGACTGGATAAAGAAAATGTGGTACATGTACAGCATGGAATACTATGCAGCCATAAAAAGGAACAAGATCATGTCCTTTCCAGGAACATGGATGGAGTTAGAGGCCATCATTCTTAGTGAACTAGCACAGGAATGGAAAACCAAATACCACATATTCTCACTTTTAAGTGGGAGCTACATGATGAGAACACATGGACACAAGGACAAGAACAGCAGACCCTGGTGCCTATCTGGGAGTGGAGGGTCAGGGTGGAGAGAAGAACAGAAAAAGTAAGTATTGGGTACTGGGCTTAGTACCTGAGTGACAAAACAATCTGTACAACAGATCCCCGTGACATGAGTTTATCTATATAACAAACAAGCACCTGTATCCCTGAACCTAAAATAAAAGTTAAAAAAATATGTATTCCAGCCTGGGCAACACAGCAAGAGCCTGTCTCTATGAAAAATAAAAAAAACTACCTGAGCATGGTGATGCATGCCTGTAATCCCAGCTATTAGGGAGGCTGAGGTGGGAGGACTACTTGAGCCCAGGAGGTGGAGGCTGCAGTGAGCCATGATCCTGCCACTGCACTCCAGCCTGGGCAACAAAGCGAGACCCTGTCCTGCCACCAGTCCCCCCTCCCCCCAAAAAAAAGATACACACACACAATACAGAAACCAAGCTAATTTATTTTATTTTAATGAGAGGTTTGAGAGATTTAGTAGATGAAAATAAAATGAGTTTGTGCGTAAGAAATCTAAAATATTGAAAAAATGTCACCAGAAATCACGATTTCACTTAAAATATTTGACACTTTGGAGTAGTTGTCAGAACATCCTAGTAAAGTGTTTCTTTACAATTGATTAAGGGAGTGTTGAATTCTCACTTATTTTTTTTTTCTTAATTCAGCAAATACTTACTTGGTGCTTAGTCAGGTTCAGCTACTGTGCTGAATGCTGGTACTAAAAATAGGAATAAGACAAATACAAGCACTGTCCTTTAGGAGCTGCTGGTCTAGGGAAGGCATTGGACAGATAAACAGCCAATTACCAGAGTATGGTCAGTACAGCGATGGAGGACATGGGCATTGTAGGAGGAGATAGGAGGGTGTCTAGTCTCAACCTAAAAATATCAGGGAAGGTTTTTCTTTTCTTCTTCTTCTCTTTTTAAGACAGGGTCTCCCTCTGTTGCCCAGGCTGGAATGCAGTGGCACGATCACGGCTCACTGCAGTCTTGACCTCCCAGGCTCAAGCAATCCTCCTGCCTCAGCCTCCTGAGTAGCTGGGACTACAGGTGCTCACCACCACACCTGGACTACAGGTGCTCATCACCATGCCTGGTTGTTTATTTTTTGTAGAGATGGAGTCTCACTATGTTGCCCAGGTTGGTATCAGACACCTGGGTTCATTTGCCCTGCCTCTGCCTCCCAAAGTTCTAGGATCACAGGTGTGAGCCACCAGGTCTAGAACAGGAAAAGTCTTATGGGAAAAAGACTGCCACCTATGAGAAATCTCAAGGATAAATAGGAGTTATCTAAATGAAGTGGGGTAGAGAGAAGAGACAGGAAAGCATTTCCAGAATCAGGGACACCAGAGACCCCAGGAGAACATGGCGACTTTTGGGAGGTAGCCCAGGCATAGAGAATGGGAAAGCAGAGTGAAGAGGGTGCAGAAAGGGGAGGGAAAAAATGATGAACAATAAGACTGAAGGAGCCGGGCGTGGTGGCTAACGCCTATAATCCCGACACTTTGGGAGGCCAAGGTGGATGGATTACTTAAAGTCAGGAGTTTGAGATCAGTCTGGCCAACATGGTGAAAACCCGTCTCTACTAAAAATACAAAAATTAGCTGGGCATTGCGGCATGCACCTGTAACCCCAGTTACTTGGAAGGCTGAGGCATGAAAATCGTTTGAACCTGGGAGGCAGAGGTGGCAGTGAGCTGAGATCATGCCACTGCACTCCAACCTGGGTGACAGAGTGAGACTCCATTTCAAAAAAAATAAGAGAGAGAGAGAGAGAGAGGGAGGGAGGGAGGGAGGGAGGAAGGAAGAAAGAAAAGCTGCAGGACCTTATAAGAATTGTCTGTACAACACTGGAAGCAATATCACTCTGATTGCAGAGAAAGGGTTGAAAGTATACAAGACCAGAAAGTAGGATACCATTTAGGCAGAAAGTCAGGTGGTCAATGATGATGGCCAGCACTAGGGTAATGGCAATAGAGAGGCAGAGACATACTGATTCAAGAGATATTAGATAGGCTCAACCAGACTTGATGACTCACCTTTCAGCTGACAAGGGAAATGAAGAGAAGAGAGTTGGCACGTAGTAGAAAGGTATGTAGAAATGAGGCCATCACACTGAAGCCAAATATTTAAATATCTTCTTAATATGCTGTACATTCTACAAGACCTGCGACTAGGTCTCCTACAGATTGAACCCAGTTCTGCAAATATCAATATTAATCTAATCTTTGCATACCAAAAATCTCTCATCTCTGCTGATAGGCTTCTTTGTAGGACAAGATTATAAGCAAGACATGCCAAGCATTACAAAATCGTCACAATTGTCCCTTACCAGTTACTGAAATGGTATTTGGTTTACCTTTCTTCACAGCTTCCCCTGGGACCTGTGACTCTTCAACACACAGTGGAAAGGACAGTCAAGGTTGTAATGGTGTGCTGGACAAACGTTTTAAGACAATATTTGGTGATAGAAAGAGATTACTGACTACAACAATGACTAATAAATAAAACACCCTTTATATTTTTGATTGATAAAGGAACGTTGTTCAAGAAGTTCAAAATGTGGCTATTTCCTAATATGAATTTTTAAAGCAGGTGGCATTAGGTTACCCTAATACAAAAGGATGCCCCTAACTTTCCCAGAAGCCATACGGGTACATTTAAAACTACAGAAAATTCCATCTGGAATGTTCCTTCTTTTCTTAACATAAAACTCATTCCTATTTCCCCCCCAAAAAACTTTATCATTTTTTATTGATTTTTATTATTACTAATTTATCACCTAAAGGTCATTATGAGAAAAGGCAGAAAGCTGAAAATAGAATTGGTGAGGGAAAAACCAATAATGCTGAAATGGGATTCTGAGAAATAAAGCATTTTTTGAGACGAAAAAAAAAAACCCTCTTGTAATCAGTAACCAAATGGATGAGCCGAAAGTCTCAAAAACAATGTGTATGGTCTACTCTGGGGTTGTTTCCGGACCCATCCTTCCCAGAGCCTGAGGCGGCAACTACACTCTGTGACATTATTTCTTCTTAATGTCATTGTAGCCACTTAAAAGATGCCTGTGGATACATTCATTAATTCAGCAAGCATTTGTGAAACACCTCCAGAGGGCCAGCCATAGTTCCAGGTTTCGAGAATTTTACTTAAGATGTGGGAAAACCCCTACATTAGAAATTTTGCTTACTCATTAATAACATATCCTCTCTTGGCTTTGGCACACATACATACTAAGAAAATTACTAGATCAGATCTTTGTCCAATAATCTAATTACTATGTCAACAGAGAGGCTCTTCAAGTATACTTGATTCACTTACCTATGTAAAGTTCACAACCCTTAAAAGTTCCTCAACTTACTGTAAGGGGTAAGATTGGCAATATTTGCATAGGTGTATTTGCTATGGCAAAGACATCAAAAGGAACATCCATCTGGGTAGTGCTGAATAAGGCTAATGAGAATTCTGATTGGAAATTTCATTTCATGTTGCTCATTGACTAAGCTGAACCCGGCTTTCAGGTCACCTGGGCATTACAATCCTCATCTGAAAGTCTGTTTTTGTTTTCTTCCAAGTGACTGAATAGTAACAAGCTTGAGGAGACAGGCGGCTTCCTAATCCCAGCTCAATTGATATCCATGTAACAATGAATGTCACCATTGCTAACGCTGCTGCTTTAGCACAGGTGGTAAATTCAGTCTCCCACTCTACTTTTATCTCAGTGTACACAGAACTAAGAAGAAACATGCTGAGACTCAGAAAGCAACCAGGATTTTTTTTTGTTGGAAACTTTCCAAAAGTCAACCATGGCATCTATTTTTTTTTTTCTTTTTCATCATGTCACCACTAAAAGCTTGGCAAAATGAAACTGACTTAATTGTTATAGGAAAAGGGTGCGGGTTGGGACATGAACTTCATTAGGGTAAAGAATCAGTAGGGGCGCTGTTCAAAGAGGACAAGTAGGTAAATATTACTTAATCTGGGAGGTGTTTCCTAAAAAGATTCCTGGGAATCAGACTTTGTTATGTGCATAAGCGTAGCTATGGCTCAGAACACATCCAACCACCAGCAACACAACCCAAAGAGCTTCTTGTTTGAGATCAGATAGGACCATAGCAAGGCACAGAGTTATTGTGTATACTTTTGCAGACTTCATCTTTTTTGTTGGCTGGACATTACTTAATAATACATTAGAAACCTAATCATCATTCTTAGAATGCAAAGGCTTTCAAGTCAGTCCCTACCATTAGCTCTTTCTCATGTTCTGAACTTCAAAGCCATTGTTGATGACATCACAATAGTCACATCAATAAATCTTGTCAATAAAGCAATGAACTGTGTACTATCTTGTCAGAAGAATAAGAAATGTGTCTTGCTATATCCTACTCTTATTTTGCGGACCATATCTCTACTTGCATTTACTGAAAACTGCTTTTAAAATCTGAAAACTACCTATGTTACTCAAGTTCAAGCTTTCTGTGCAATGAAAATTATTCCTGAAGTCTACTAACTTTTAGTGAATCTCTCCTGATAGGGCATACAACCGTTCAGGCCATATTCCTGGTTCTCAGCCTCTGATATTTTGAATTAGCATTTTTATATATATATATATATGAGTTTTGTTCTCACAATGACATCATTGGCTTCCTGAAGGCATATGCTATGTCTTGATTTGCTCTGCATCCCTACACATAGCACTGTTTAACTGCATAACGGATAACTATTTGCTGGTAGTAAAATTTGTAAAATTTAGTATCTGCGTGGGTCTAGGAGTAGGTCAAGAAATGAAAGTAAGGGGAGACAGAAAGGGAAAGTACAAAATTGGAAAGTGCCATGGATTCCATTTGCTTCAGTCTTCCTGAGTTTTCCAGGCCCTGCAGAAGTCCTGTTTATGCCCAAACTGGGAAAATACATTTTATGTGTTCAAATAGACAATATTTTATAGGCCTTAGAATGTAAACTACATGAGGACGTAGGTTTGTCTGTTTGGTCCATTGTTGTATTCACATTTCCTAGAGCAGGTCCTGACACATAATAGGTACTCAGTGAAAATTTGTTAAATATATAAAAGCATTGAAACAAGAATCTCTCACTGAAGCTCCATCTCAAGTCACCATCATAGAATGTCTGAACAAGTAGAGGTTTTAAAGATAAGCTAGTCAAATTTCCTTATTTTGCAAAGACAAAAACTGAGGCAACAGAGGGAGGAAAGTCTGGGTCTCCTAACTCTTAGCTCTGTCCACTGATTTAGTTTTCCTCTTTGCATAAAACTTTAATAAAGAGACAGCTTTCTTATAAAATCATATTCCAGCACCAGATGTGGTGGCCCATGCATGCAATTCCAGAGATTTGGGAGGCTGAGGCAGGAGGATTGCTTGAGGCCAGTAGTTTGAGGCTGCAGTGAGCCATGACTGCACCACAGCATTCCAGCCTGGGCAACGGAGTGAGACTCTGTCTCCAAATAAATAAATAAATTGAATGAAAATGCCTGCTAATGGCAACTACAATCTAAAGACCTATGACAGCATAGACAGAATCATGCCCTGGGTTCCAGGTAAAAATAAATAAACAAAAGTAAGGGGTTGGTTTTGGAGACAGAATTCAAACTTCTCATTATGTGATCTGAATGAATGATGTTTTATTATTCGCAATTAATGGCATTTTACTCAATGATTCTCTTATCTGACAGCAGCATTGCTGAAAAGATTGGTGTCAAGTAGCTAATTTCATCTGTAAACACACAGGCTGCTTTAACTGAAGGTGAGGATGATTACTCCATGATATGGCTTGGATCTGTGTCCCCACCCAAATCCCCCTGTTCCACTGTAATTCCCAGTATTGAAGGTGGGGCCTGTGGGAGGTGATGGATCATAGGGGTGGTTTCTCTTGAATGGTTTTAACACCATCCCCCTTGGTACTGTTGTCATGATGGTGAGTAAATTCTTGTAAAAGCGTGTAGCACCTCCCGGCTCTCTCTCTTGCTTCTGTTCCTACCATGTAAGACGTGCCTTCTCCTCCTTTGCCTTCTGCCATGATTGTAAGTTTCCCTAGGCCTCCCCAGAAACCAAGCAGATGCCACTGTCCTTCCTATACAGCCTGCAGAACCACGAGCCATTTAAACCTCTTTTCTTTATAAATTACCCAGTCTCCAGTATTTCTTTATGGCAGTGTGAGAACGAATGAATACACTAGGGTTATTTGCTGTTGGTTGTTTTGCCTCTCAAGCTTCTTTTTTATCTCATTCAAAAAAGAGAGGCCAGCCAGGCGTGGTGGCTCACACCTGTAATCCCAGCACTTTGGGAGGCAGAGGCGGGTGGATCACGAGGTCAGGAGACTGAGACCATCCTGGCTAACATGGTGAAACCCCGTCTCTACTAAAAAAAAAAAAAAAAAAAAAAAAAAAAAGAGAGAGAGAGGCCATAAGCAGCTATAGATAGGAACCAAAATGGTTTCCCCTAGAATAAGGGGACAAGTTCTGGAACTTTTTCTCTTAAAAATTTGAATCAGTAAATTCCAGTTTAAAATGGAGGGGAATAGAATTGCTATTGTTATCTACTGTAACTGACAGTTTTTATGAAAACGCTGCTAAAATTAAGGACCTTTTTGAAATCTCTCTAAGTTACTTGGGGAATTTTTGAATCCATCAAGATTTACACGTAGGCAAAACAAAATAACCTAGGTTTATAACAAGCCCTAATGTAAAAACGACTTAGAAATAAGATGGTGGTGTTGGATTTTAAGACTCAGTTTCCCTATTACATGGGAATCTATAATTTTTGTTTGTCCCTTCCAAAAGACATCTTCGTATTTGAACCACTGGTTTGGGCAAAGGAAAATCAAAAGGCAAAATTGTATCTATTCTATCTAGCACTCTCCAAGTTTATCAGAGAGCTTTCAACTGCTAGACAATGATGCTAATCAGTACTCCAGAGTTTGGTCCATAGAACAAACCACAATGACAAAGTTACGGACCAAACTTCAGATCTTGCATTAGTCCCACCAGGAGACAGATAATCTGTGAGGCCTGGCCTGAGCCATGAGCTAATCTCTTATCTCTGTGCTAAAAGAATCACTTCTAACTTTCACTGTCGTTATCAATGCATTCATTATATGTATTATTATTTGTCATTAGTATTGCTTTTTTATATTTGTAGTATCATTTACAGTTTGTTTATTTATTTATTTCTATAATATTATTGTGTTTTGAGACAGGGTCTTGCTCTGTCACCCGGGCTGGAGTGTAGTGGTGCAATCATAGCTCACTGCAGCCTTGAACTCCTCCCCTCAAGCGATCCTCCCAGCTCAGCTTCCCAAGTTGCTGGGACTATAGGTATATACCACCACTCTCGGCTATGTTTTTCTATTTTATTCTAGAGACAAGTTCTCCCTATGTTGCCTAGTCTGATCTTAAACTCCTGGGCTCAAGTGATCCTCCCTCCTTGGCCTCCCAAAATGCTGGGATTACAAGTGTGAGCCACTGTGCCCAGCTTCATTTACAGTTTATAACTAACTTTCTACACATATCATCCTGTGGGCTAAAACAAAGTAAGAATAACTGTCCCAATTTACCAGATGAAGTGAGGCTATGCATTCTCATTACATACACAGGTCATCAAATTGGCAAATAGCTGACATCTAACCTGGAATCTTTCCTCTAGTCTGCACTGTCCTTAAAGTACTGAGGATGATTCTGCAGACTGATACCGCATGACGGACCAATCCATCACCAGATGGTGTCTGAGTGAAACGTAAGGTGGCACAGTAAAAAGGTACTGAGTCCAAGTCACAAAAGCTGGCAGTCACATCTATGTGACTACGATTTATGGCTCCAGAGATATGTCCAATTCCAGTCCAAAAGGGCATGAGCCCAGGGGCAAAAATTATATGTCTGTCTTCATTTAGATACTTCTAGATGCTAAATTTCAGGGTGTTATGTTCACAGGTGGGAAAAAGGAGGAGGTAGGAGAAAGTTTTGTATCAGGTTACTTAGGTATGTGACCTAGGTATGGCTAGGTAGCCCTCTGGTGGCTAGCCTCAGTGACGGGTCTAGAGAGAAAATCACCAAGTTGACCTGTTCCTGTCCTTTCTTTCATTCTGATAGAAGTGCAGTTTTATTTATAAGTTTCATGTGATTTCACTCCCATTGCAATATATGGTCTTTGACATGAAAGGAAAGAAATGTTTACTTTTACCTGAAGTTTTTGTTGTTGTCTTTTAGAGACAGGGTCTTGCTCTATCACCAAGGCTGGAATGCAGTAGTTCCATCATAGCTCACTGCAGCCTCCAATCCTGGGCTCAAAGAATCCTCCCACCTCAGCCTCCTGAGTAGCTGTGACTACAGGCATGTGCCACCATGCCCATCTAATTTTTTTTTTTTTCAATATGGACGAAGTCTTGCTACATTGCCCAGGCTGATCTCAAACTCCCAGCCTCAAATGATCCTCCTGCCTCAGTCTTCCAAAGTGCTGAGATTACAGGTGTGAGCCACTGTGCCTGGCATTCATTACCTCAAGTTTTCATATAATTTTTTATTTTAAATATATAAAAAATATTTCATTCCATCAATGTAAGTTTTATGAGGGCAGTGGACTATTTGACCTCTGCTCAATTTCCAGGGCCTGGACCAGTGTATGGGACAGATTCAAGAAGTATTTGCTGACTGTAACAGCTGAAGTCATATCTTACACTTCTTTTCCTTACTGTTCTAAGGAGAGCTCCACTGGTTTACTGATCTAGGTTTTCAGGTCAAGCTGTGACCACTTGCAACTTATGTCTATTCCTTGGTAGTCTTGTGTATAAAACTTAGGTGGCAAATATGAATATTATTATAAGTAAATAGGTTAAAATCTTGAGACACATTTACCCAAGTGGATTTGCAAACCTTAATCTTATATTTCCAGGTAGATAGGACCTTCCAATATTGAGAGTTTGCACAGGTAATTCATCATCCTGGTATGATATCCCAGTTAGAGAATTTCCACTTCCTTCAGTCAAACACATATATCTACAAGATCTAAGCTCCAAAGCTACAAAAGGCATTATCTTCTGAACCCAGAAATCACCAAAGTATTTTGGCTTTACACAGGTTGTATAATTTCTACGGTTAGGAAAAATTATAAATGATTATATCAATGTTTATTATGATTATCTAGTCCCCAACAAACCCACCTTTATTTTCTATTTATTTCTTCTGACAAAACTGGATTCTGACACTTGCTAAATTTTTCACCTTGGAAAGTTATACTCTTTAAATCTCAATTGTCATGCATAAGATTAGAAATGATCGTAATACTCACTTCATAAGACTGCAGTAACAGTTAACGAGATAATTCATGGAAAGCTTCTAGAATGGTATCTTCTAAATTATAAGAACTTATAGTGAATTTATTGTTATTACTATTATTATCAATCTCATTCAGGCTATTCATAATCTAAAAGTGAAAATACCATATAATAGTTCAAACTCTAGGAGTTTTCTCAATTTTAAAATACTTTTCACTTTTAGATGTCTATATTTTGTCAAATATGTTCAATTATTTTTTATATATTTACTTTCAGTTTTAAATGCTTATACTAATTTTTAGTTACAAAGTACATTTCAATAGTGTTTCAGATATTATTCTTTGTTTATATTTTGTATAGTTCAACAGGGTCATAATTTGAGAGGCCAAATCCATAACATTTTCTTGATTATTTTTTACTATTTATGAGTATCTTTAACCATAGCTGATTTATAATTGTGAGCCATGTCAATCTTTATTTGTCTTAATATCGCTAACTCAGAAATTATTATTTAGAAAGCATAAATATAATTTTAAAAGGTAATTTGGTCCCCCAGTATTTATTATGTCTTCTAGATATAGCTAATGTGTAACTAATAATATAAGAATTATTCCAAAATGCAACATAAATTATTTATTTTGTTATCAAGTATTTATTGAGGACTGTGCTGTACCAGGCCCTGCCTCCGTGTTGAGGATGTCCCATTGAACAGGGTACATAGCTGCCCTCGTGAAGCTTATATTCCAAACAGTCAACAAACAAACAAGCCAACAAACATAATCAGATGGTAACAAGTGCTCAGGAGAGTGGATGTGACTGTGGGGCTACTTTAGGGGCTTGGCTAAGGCTTTCCAGAGTAAAAGTTATTTTCATGGAATGACAAGAAAAAGCAAATCATGCAAGGATCAAGGGAAGAGTGTTCCAGGTACAGGAAACAGTTACCTTGGAGGTACCAAGCTGGAAAGAATCTGCTTGGTATATTCAAGAAATCGAAAGAGACCAATGAGGTTGAAGTTAGGAGACCATGTGTAGCCCAGGCAGGATAGGATAGTGACTTTAACTTGGGTGAAATAAATGGATATGGATAAAAGTGACCATGAAGAGAAGTTGACTAACGGGTACAAATATACAGTTTGATAGAAGAAATAAGATCTAGCATTAGATGGATCAGTAGGGTGACTATAGTTTGCAATAATCTATTGTACATTTCAACATAGCTGGAAGAGAATAATTTGAATGTTTCTAGCTTACAAAAAGACAAATACTTTTAAAAGGTGATGGATATCCCAAGTACACTGACTTTCTCTTTATAAATTAGATGAGCCTCTTAAATTATCACATGTACCCCAAAACTATGGACATTCATTATGCATTAACAAAAAACTTAAAAAATGTTTTAAAAAGTGAACAGACTTGGATGTTTCACAGGTAGAGGCAATAGGGCATACTGATTGAGTTAGTATGGTGATGAGGAAGTAAAAAGGAATAATTCAGATTTCTGTCTTGAGGTTCTTAAGTGGAGAGTGGTAATGTTTACTGAGATGTGGAAGCATAGGGGAGGTGGATCAGGATTGGAGGAGAGAAATCTAGGACTCTGTTTTATTAGTGTGAAGTTTGAGAAATCTACTGGACATCCAATTGGGGATTTCAAGATGGTGGTTGGGTGTTGGGTGGTCAAGTCTGAAGTCCAGGAGAGAGACTAGGCTTGAGAGTCATAGATACATGGCTCACACAGGTGGCCAAGCAACTGGAGGGGTCACCTAAAAAGAGCATACAGAAAAAGATTTCCAGAAACACTCTACATTTATTCGTTAAGCAAAGACAGAAGAACTGGCAAAAGTATTCCAGAAGAAGAATCTAGTAGGAGATGGTAAGAGGAAAACCGAAAAGGATTGTAAGAGGAAGACCGAGGATATATGGTGTTATAAATGACAAAATATATTATTAAAAAAAGTATTTCAAGCAGGAGAGAATGGCCAACTTTGTTGGATACTGCCAGAGACATAATAAAATGAGAACAGAAAAGTGACTGAACTTGGCAATGTGGAGATAGAAGCAAAAAGGTAACAAATAAATTTGGGTGAGAAAGTGGAGATGGTGATGACAAATGCCTTTTTAAGAAGTCAGTCTGTGAAAGAGAGCAGAGCAAATGAGAATAGCAGTGCAGTAAGGAAGAAGGTTTTGTTTCATCTTCTTTTTGTTTTTGAAGGTGAGGGATATTGGAACATGTCTACAGGCATTAGGGATGATTCAGAAGAGAGAGGTATTCATGATACGGGGAAATCCCATGAACGAAGTCCTTGAAAATACAGAAACTTGTATCCAGAAATCTTAGGACAGTATTGACCTATAGGTGGAGTTGATCTAGCTTCAAGTTCTGGCTCTGCCAATAACCAGCTACACAACCCTGGATAAACCACTTTACCTCTCATAACCTGAATTTCCCTCAACTGATAGGATTTATTAATATCTTCAGTCATAAGGTCTATGTCAATCTTACAGTGAGAATTTAACTCAGTACACATGTAGAAGGATCTGACACAATGGATGGCATCCTGTAGGAGCTCGGTAAATGCTGAATCATAATTTGTCATATCAATCATATGCAATTACCCCTACCAGGGGATTTTTCCATTCATTCTTTTGTCACAACTCTGTTATTTATTTTGATAGACTAGTTCTTTCAAAATGTCAAGGTGCCACTAATTCTCCACCTATGACCAGAGGAGAGTTTTATTCTCTTGTTATTGAGGGCGGAGTGTGGACCCAGATAATGCCCATAATACAATTTACCGAGGGAGTCATCAAGGGCTAAGCCCTCATTAGCAAAATGAATTGTAATCTTCCCTGTTTTCAGGTCTACATATTTCAGAGTAGTATCTTAAATAAGAGTTAAGTGGTTTTAACGCATAATCACTCATACTGATCAGTGTTTTTTTATAGTATCTTTTGCTCTTCAGAAAAAAATCTGTCAAGATGAACCTAAGAATACTGGGAGATTTCACCGAGCTTTCCATTGGCTTTTTGACCCAAGAGATGGCAAATAGGTATATGCTAAGTTTTAAAAAAAGATCTGTTTTCAACAATTGAAATGCTTCAAAATTTGCACTTAAGTACTCCAAGAATCAGGGCAAATCCCTTGATTTTTCCTGTAAAAATAGGAAAAATTCCTTACATGTGAAAACGCTCTTAGGTGGTATAAATTGGAGCTATGTTTGGTTTATTCGTCATTTGAGCTTTTATCCTAATCCTGTATTATTGCTTTTAGGTAGAATTAAGTACCTACCACAGTGGCTGTCATGGTAGGCACTCAGTGAGTAAATGGAAGTGCCCCGGGCATAGTGAATATAGGATGTTTTATTCTTAGAGCTGGCTTTATCAGTAAAGGTCCTGTACAATGCACAGTTTGATGCTCTACTATTACCCTCTTGAAATTCCTAATGATTTTTAAATGAGAGACTCTGCATTTTCATTTCCCACTGGGCCGCACAATGTATCTAGCTGGCCTTGTTCCTTCTTTCTCCCTTATCTTTTCATAACACCAACTGACCTCCTAAATATCTCTCAAACCAGCTCAATTCTCTCAGTTCCCATTATTGCTGCCTGAATTAAGCCACAGGGGGCCTCATCTGGGTGGGCACAGAGCCTTTCATCTGCATTCCCACTCTACTTTTGTGTTCATCCAATAAAATTTCTAGAATATATTCAGAGTGCTCATTTCAAAATATAAATCTGATTCTATCACGTCAATAACTCATTCACTCATTAGTTTGGCAAATATTTACTGGGAGTTTGTTCTAGGTATTATGCCAGGTACTAAAAGTGTAATCGTGATCAAAACCAGACACAAATCAAAAGTAATTCCAAGAGGGACATAGTCCTGATTTCTGGGGGAAAGAAGGGCTTGGTATTAGCCGTGATTAACTAAAATACATTTCTAGGCAGACTTTCTGATTACACTACTTTGATGGATACATTGGTTCAGATACTGGGTGAAATTGGGGAGGAGGGAATAAAGAAAATAAACACTTTAAAACTAATTCACTCTGGAAAGCACACTGGAAGCCAAGTTGCTCTGTGGTTTTCCCATATCACAGCAGGTAACTACAAATCCTTACTTTGAAAAAATTTCATGTTAAAACTGTTTTGGTCCATGACTCTGGGGATCTAATTGATGACGTGTTTTTGTGTTGTTGAAAATCCAAGGTTTATTGATAGAAAAAAAAAAACAGTCTGCATATCTTGTAAGTATCCCCAAGGGTCCCACATGGGTCAATTCTGTGCAGAAGCAAGTGATCTTATATTCAGATACTAGTAGCATAACTTTACTCTCCTCTAATTTCCCCCAGTCTCTGAAGCATTTAGATCCCTTTCTTACTTAGTAGCAGAAAATGTTAGCTCTGGTTGAAAATTAGAATCTCAAAATACTTGTTATTCAACCTTTATCAGAAGTTTGGGTAAATGGGGAAAGAAAGGAACACATGAAGAAAGCTGTCAAAGTTAAAAAGTGTCCTTCAACTTCTAGAAGCTTTCTTGGGTGAATTGAGCCACTAAAATGTTGAATACTCTATGTGCACTGGGCTAATTCTTGCAAAATGGCTTTAATTCAATTTTGCTTTAATGTTATGCCCTTGGCTTTTATTCAAGGTTTATACTAGAAACCATCAGATGAAATTCACTTCTGCATTTACTGTAAAAGTGTGGTTGAGGGCATTGTCCATTACATCAGTCAATATGCGCTATTAAGTCCCATGTGAGAAAATACTTTCAAAATTAATTTTAGCAAATAAAATGGGCTCCTTGTTAAATTGATATTCTGATTCCTTTCCAATAATAAAAGATGTATTAATTTGGACTTTTTTTGTTTTAAGTGGCAGAGTTCTACTCAGACTTGCTAATCAAAGAAGGGAATTTACTTGCTCTCACTGCTTGGAAGGACTCTTGGATCATGGTCAGAATCTAAGAGCTGCACCAGCCAGGCTTCAGGGCCTCAGGGACAGAAGCCAGAACTCAGTACACAGGGCTTGCTCTCTCTCCATTTGCAATTCTCCTCTGTTCAAGTTTTCTTCCTCTCACTGGAGACAGGCCTGCTCCTCAGGGCAGGGAATTTAGCCAATGGATAGTCCCGATTCATATTTTTCCAGCTTAGCATCTTCAGTGGGCAAAAAACTCCATTCCAAAGCATATGTATTAACCTCTGGGAAGACTCTTATTGACCCTGAACTCTTATTGGCCAGGTACCTAGGTACCCATCCTCTGGAAAATCACCATGTCAAGGGAATGGGGGTCCTGTGCAGAAGGGTAGAAGATGGGGCACACTGACTGACAGCCCCAGGCAGAGGGTGGAGAAGAACCTCCCCAAAGAAAAAAAGAGTCCTGTTAACAGAAGAAGAGCACAAGAAAGCACACAGGGCAGCCAAAAGGGAATGGCCAGAGCCATCTGTGACCTAAGCTAGGATAATAGTTTGTTTTCCATTTTGCTCTGAATACTAGGAAGCCTGTAGGCAAATATGGAGCCTAACACCAAGAATTATATTTACCTTTTAGCTTGGTTCATTTTAACTTTGATTGTGTTTTCTTAACTTTCTTTTATAGCTTTATTGTTATACCTAGTTTTATAAGCTTTTAAATGTTCCTTTGAAAAGAAATAAGATATTTAATTGTGATTATTCCATGAAATTATTTCTTGGGTTAGTCTGCTGAATCGTAAGATGCCAATTTGAAAACAGAAATATTTTATTCTTGAAAATAAAGCTAAGAGTGAAGTTTATAGTAGAGAAACATGTCTGTAAAAAAGAGAAGAGAGGAGTAAGTCAAGCCTTGTCTTTAAGGGCTGACCATACTCTGCTGTTTTGTGCATTGCTGGCCATGATGGCCTTGTGTTTGTGGTGGAAAGTCCCTTACAATGAAAGGAGAAGCCATCCCTTAATACACTGTGAGGCACAGCTCTTTACAGCAGAAGACAAAAATGTGAACAGAAAATTAGCTGTAAGGGCTACTGGAAAGAGCTTTCATTAGTAGCTCCAGTTGCAGGGCTTCTTGAGAGGGCAGAATTTTAGAAGATTTTTCCAGATGTTCAGAGGCACTTGATTGGGTCACCTGACCTTGCAACTGGACGTCTTCCCTTCTGAAGAGACTCTCATCACCACCTTGGCCAATCACATGATTTCTCCTTTTTAACTCTGGGCTAAGGATGGGCAACATCTTCTCTCCTGATCAAAGATGAAACAGATTTGAATTTCTCGAGATCTTTAATAAGGACTAAGTAAAAATATGCTATTATCAAATATACAACTAACAAGTTTTTTAAGAATATATTTTAGTATATTATTCAAAAAAATGATGTGGTTCTATCACCTTTCCTCATAACTGCATGTTATCTCTTGAACTTACTTCTCACCACAGAGTATCACAGAAGGGTAGCTGTCTAAAAATGCCGATGAGGCTGGGCGTGGTGGCTCACACCTGTAATCCCAGCCCTTTGAGGAGCCAAGGTGGGGGATTGCTTGATCTCAGGAGTTTGAGACCAAACTGGGCAACGTAGCAAGGCCTCATCTCTAAAAAAAACTATATCCAGGTGTGGTGGTGTATGCCTGTAGTCCCAGCTACTCAGGAGGCTGAGGGGGGAGGGTCAATTGAGCCAGGGAAGTGGAGGCTGCAGTGATCCAAGACTGTGCCACTGCACTCCAGCCTGGGTGACAGAGGCTGACCCTGTCTCAATAAACAAACAAACAAATAAAATGCTGATGGCATTCTTAGGCCTAGGCAAAAACATCCATTCTTAGGGTTCTGCTGTTGAGCTCTAGGTTCCATCCTTGCTCAAGGACTTGGGGTGGTTACAACCCTCCTCCACTCTCCCCCAGAAGATAATCTGATCTCTGCTTCCCTACATTACAGAGACCTGGCCTGCTTTCTTAGTAACTTTAAATTATAGCTTATGATAAAACAATGCCTTAACCATTCGATAAACATAATTTCTATTCCTCAAGAACTCTATCTGTTCTCGCAGTGGCATTACTGTCGCATTGGGACAAAGAAATCAGAGGAAATATAGTCAGTGTAAAGAAGGCCCTGGAGGTGAAGATGTTGGGAGGCAGAAGAGGGGAATCACTAATTTGGTTTTGCTCTGTTTTCCAAAGGACTTCACAGTCATTTATTTGCTATTCCTCAAACAACAGCTGGCACCTAAATTGTCAACATTTTCTTTGCATAACCTCAAGAGTGAGTGTGACACAGATAGGCACCAGAGAAGCAGGATGACGCTTCTGATACTACCAGGTTCTCTAAACGTCATTTCTTCCCTCCCTTTCCGTAAGGAGTCATTTAATGCTCTCTTTATGATGTGATGTGGTTAATGTAGAACCACATTGTGTTGTGGAACGCAGCAGTTGAAAGTGAGCTGGGTGATTTCAGAGAAACAGCCCAGATCACACCAATGCGTTGCTTTTATGTGTTTTTCTATTGGCTCCTGGAAAATGACAGCACTTCTAATAGGCACTTGGGAAAATGAGTATTTCTCACTATTTCCACTGAAATGAGCCTGTTCATTTCCACTGAAGTTTTGCATTCAACTTGTCACCCGTAAAATGAGAGGTTCAGGCTGGTTGATCTCTATGATGTGAAGTTTCAACCTTTCTTTTACTTGTTTGTTTTACTTCACTAAAAAAAAATTGTACACATATTATAGTAACAATAACAGAACTTCAAGGCTGGGAATACAATGTTATCCATAATCTCATAATATCAAAACTTTTTTTCCTTGAAGGTTTTGTCTTCTTGTCCACATGCAGTTATAATAATAACATATTTGAAGTCATGTAATTGACTTAATTATGTATTATTCATCTTAGAAGTATTTCTCAAGTTTTTTTTTTTTTAAATATACTTTCAGTGCTGCATAGCATCCCATTAGATTACCATGTATTGATTTACCTAATTTTTTTGAGACATAATCTCACTCTGTCACCCAGGCTGGAGTGCAGTGGTGCAATCTTGGCTCACTACAACCTCAACCTCCCCGGATCAAGCAATTCTCCCGCCTCATCCTCTCCAGTAGCTGGGATTACAGGTGCCTGCCACCACTCCTGGCTAATTTTTTGTATTTTTAGTAGAGATAGAGTTTCACCATGTTGGCCAGGTCGGTCTTAGATTTACTTAATACCATCCCATTAAATTAGCATGTATTGATTTACTTAATATTGTCTCAAATGTCAAACCTTTGGTTTTCATTTTTCTCTGCTGTAGAGATGCTGAAATAAACACCTCAGGCATATAAATTAAAAAATATTTTTGAGTCTTTTTAAAGATACATTTATAAGAGCTGGGACATTTGAAAGATGGATGTGCATATTTCTATGGCTCTGAAATCACATCACCAAATTGCTCTTCAAAAGGGCTGAACAAATTTACACTGTCAAAATCAGGAGGTGAAAATTCCAGTTACACCAGGTCTTTGCCATATGGGTGTATTTTAATGTTTTGTTCCTTTGATGGATATATGCCCTTTTAAAAAAATCAGCTGCCTGGCGAAGATGATTGTGGTTTCCACTGTTTTTCATTGTCATTTCCCCCCTCCCTGCCCTTCTCCCCCTTCCCTTGAATCAAGTAATAGTTCTCATACTAACATCTGTGCTACCCTGACACACACCCCAAGGGCTTATCGCAGCTTGTCACCTACTCACGGAGATTAATTTCTCCTTCAGATGTTTGTCCTTCAGCTTCCTATTTGCTAAAAAGCCTCAGGATGTAGTGGTCTGCTACCCCTGAAAATGATCCAGCATCGACACATGCTGTCACTCGCCTTCCCTCTGCTTTACACTGGTGGTTCCAGGGGATGGGTTTTTCTTTGCTTATAGCCCCTGCAGACACCTGACCTTTCCCAGTAGAAACAATGTAAATGACACCAGGATTTGAGTGACTGAAACTTCAGTTCGGGTGGCAGATAATCCACACTGCCTGGAGGCAGAGTGTGTCTTGCTATTCTAGTAGGAAGTGAAAGTTGGGAGGGCTGACTTCTCCCCAGATTCAAATGCAGATGATGGTGGAAGAATTCTGAGCTCTGTTTTACCTACGTTTAATTTTTTAAGACTTTTTAGACTGTTGCGTCCATTGCCTTCACCATCCCTTCCTTCTTCCCCTATCCCGCCGGCAAATTTGTGCAGGAATTTGATGACATTTGTATACAGCAAATAGCACAGCTGTATTTGGGCACCAAAGATTGAACTCACCAATTGCTGCCTTCTATCTGTGTTGTTTTGTAAGAGATTTACATGAAATTCTGCAATCTAGGTTGTGACTTTTTTTTTTATACATAATACATCTGGTGAGGCAGACGAAGGGCAGAGAACTTGTTAAACAGCATGGAGATGGCAGAGCCTGGCTTCAAAGCTATAGTCAGAATCATAAAAAAAAAATTTTGGTAAACAGTGCTGGGCACAGTGGGTCACACCTGTAATCCCAGCACTTTGGGAGGCTGAGGAGAGAGGATTTGTTTGAGGCCAGGAGTTTGAGACCAGCCTGTGCAACATAGCAAGACCCTATCTCTACAAAAAATACAAAAATTAGCCGGACATGGTGGCACATGCCTGTAGTCACAGCTACTCAGGAGACTGAGGTGGGAGGATCGCTTGAGCCTGGGAGGTTGACACTGCAGTCAGTCATGATTGCACCATTGCACTCCAGCCTGGGTGACATAGCACGACCCTGTCTAAAAAAAAAAAAAAAAAAAAAAAAAAAGAAAAGAAAAGAAAAAAGAAAGAAAGAAAAAAAAATTGTGGTAAATGGTATCTCACATTTACCAACTCATTGTGTTCAGCTACAAGTAACAGAGACTCTCCGAATAGAAGCTTTAACAAACCATAGTTTTAATTTTTCTAACAATGGGAAGACTGGGGGCAGCCTGAGGGGGCTGGGGAAGCTCCACAATGAACTCAGACCAGGTCCTAATGTCCTGATTTCTACTCTTAGTTTGAGAATTTTATCCTTCATGTTGTCTCATGATCTCAGCATGGCCAGAGATCCTGATGCAGATGGCAGAAAGGAGAATGGGAAGGCAAAGGACAAGTTCCATGCTAGCATCCTCAGTCTCCCTTCTTAAGGAATCTCAAAGTTTCTCCCAATTCTCACTAATATCTCTCTGGCTAAAACTTAGTCACTTGATCACCTCCATCTGCTACAGAAGTTGAGAAATGCAGTGGGGTTTTGCTGTTGTTTTTTTTAACGTGGCTATAAAGTAGCCCCAACTAGCTGTGGAGAATAGATATTGGGTAGGCAAATAGTGTTCTCTGATTTGATTCATTCAGCCCATCTTTTAAAAAATGATCCTTCTAAGGTAAGAAATCCATACCATGTAAGAAATCCATACCATGTAAAACTCAAAGACCACGCGGTCACAGAATGCTGAGCTGGGAAAGACCTTACGATGGTCGTGTGTTTCTGTGTCAAATGTTGATAGAACTTGGCTTGAACAATTCCAGTGCAAGTAATCTCCCTGTTCCACAAAGCATCCCTTTTCTTTTTTTGTTCTGTTTTGTTTTGAGACAGTGTTTTGCTCTGTTGTCCAGGCTGGAGTGCAGTGGCACGATCTCAGCTCACTGCAAACTCTGCCTCCCTGTTTCAAACCATTCTCCTGTCTCAGCCTCCTGAGTAGCTGGGATTACAGGCCTGCACCACCACGCCCGGGTAAATTTTGTATTTTCAGTAGAGACAGGGTTTAACCAGGTTGGCCAGGCTGGCCTTGAACTCCTAACCTCAAGTGATTCACCTGCCTCAGCCTCCTAAAGTGCTAGGATTGCAGGCATGAGCAACCGTGCCTAGTGAAAGCATCCCATTTCATCATGAGAGAGTTTTGTTGTTGTTGTTGTCTTTTTTTTTTTTGAGACAGAGTCTCACTCTGTCATCCCGGCTGGAGTGCGGCAGCGCGATCTTGGCTCACTGCAACCTCTACCTCCCAGTCTCAAGCAATTCTCCTGCCTCAGCCTCCCAAGTAGCTGGGATTACAGGCACCTGCCACCACGCCTGGCTAATTTTTGTATTTTCAGTAGAGACAGTGTTTCACCATGTTGGCCAGGCTGGTCTCAAACTCCTGACCTTAAGTGATCCACCCGCTTCGGTCTCCCAAAGTGTTGGGATTACAGGCATGAACCACTGCGCATGGCTCGTTAGACAGTTTTAATTATTTAAGATAATAATAATAATGAAAGTAATATATAGCATACTGATAATGTCTGCTCGTACTAAATGAAAATACATGTAATACATAGTCATTGGCTCCAGATCTTCCTTTTTCAATGCTTTTGTAGGATAGGGATTCAAATAATTGAAGACAAGTCACACTCTCAGCTAGGCAAAATATCATTTGCTCTCATAACAGTCCATTTGCTACCAGTATTACTTGGACACATTATCTGCCACTTATTTTTGTTTCCATTCTGAAATATGTGCCATTATTTGCGTAGACTATATATTTTAAACCTATATGACTTCGCTGAGCTTGTTCTAAAAATATTTTCCCTAATCTTTGGTTTCTTCTATTCACTCTATGATTTTTCAAGCTTACTTAGGAAAAAACAAATCATACTAACATGAACAAAAATGCTCAGAAACATTTCCACTCCCCAGAGAAAGCTGGCTTTTTATATCCGTTGCCATTTGCCAATTCATGTCAGGCCTTCTCCCCTTTCCTGACCTATGTCCCTTTTTTTCCTTTTCTCTGAACCAGCACTTTGGAGTCTTTCATATCACTTTGCCTCTTACTCTCCGCTCTTGGTGTCTCTCCTTTGCAGCTCATTTGTCCCCTGTTTTGGGATCACAGCCCTTTGTTTCTGCTCAAGTGCACCCTTACCATCTTTACTTCTTTCTCCTGAGTTTTAAAACATGGAAAAGTTCTGCATAGTCCCAGTATGACAGGTTGCAAATGCAAGCTTTTTTATGCCAGAAAACCATGTCTGTGTAGAAATCCAAAATTTCATTAGAAAATGAAATGAAGGGGAATAGATTTCAACAATGCCGCTACTATTAATCAGCATTGGTTAAATAAAAAGTCACATTGAAATTTGAAAATCTGGCAGACAACCTGCAGCTTTAATAAAGGTGATCTCCTCATATCATCCTCCTTACAACAAGGGCAGACCTGGGCACTGCTCTCTTGAGATGCCTTCAGGGTCCCTGGTTGGGGGCCCTTAGCATGCTAGAGAGAGCTGGTAAGAGTCCACGCCACATTCACTGTGAGCCAGTTGGCCAGGTTCCAAGAGGAAACCATCTTCTTCTCAATACCTGTTCTCAGAGAACAGTATCCCAGTGACTTTCCAAAGTAGAATTGTTCTTTATACATTTTGGAAAAAGCACAAGAAGATGCTGAGAGAAATGCCATGGGGCAAACATGGCAAAAAAGATGAGATTTGAGTGTGGTAAGATGCTTTCTTTCCCATCTGGGTCCTGACTCCCCCACACTGCACAATGAATGAGTGAAGAGAGGAAGCGGCCCTACAGTCATAGGAAAGGAGAGAGAATGTGGCTCCTCCAAAAATGAAAAGTAAAAAACCCAAACTCAAACCAAAGGCTGAAGAAGCCTGTAAGGAGGAGGCCACGGCCTCCAAGTCGACTGAAACTCTTGACATCTATCAAGACAAAGGGCTTGATCAATTTCCCTCTGTCAACCCTGACAGTTTTCAAAATAGTAGAACACAGGATAAAAATAACACATGGAAAAGCAGGGTAGAAAATGTTAGCATGCATTGTTTGCACATGTATCATAAACACATGCATGCAGTAGGTGTACACGCATGTTACAGGTGTATAGAGAAGAGAAATACATAAAAGTCCTAACAGTTGTTATCTCTGAGTGCAGTGTTACGGTGATTTAAATTTTCACTTTCATACCTTTCTGTCGTCTTCAATTTTGCTAAAATAAGTTTACGTCATTTTTTAAATTAAAATTATTTTTTGACAAAGGTGGGAGAGGGTAAATGAAACCTACTATTTACAAGGACACAAACCTCAATTTAGTGTCTGTTGAGCAAAGAAGAATGAGAGAAGGAAAAAATCAGGAGATACAAAATTGGCTACTCTGTCATTGCAGGGAAACATCCTCCAGCTTCTACACTTGAACACACTAAATTAGCAGGTGAAGAAATGAATATAAGTACTTTCTTTTTTTGTTTGTTTTGCTTTGTTTTGTTTGTTTGTTTTTAAAGATGAGGACTTACTCCGTTGCTTAAATTAGAGTGCAGTGGCATGATCATAGCATGCTGCTGCCTCAAATTCATGGGCTCAAGCTTCCCAAGTAGCTGGGACTACAGGCACACACCATTATGCTTGGCTAATTAAAAAAAAAAATTTTAGAGACAGGGTCTTGCTATCTTGCCCAGGCTGGTCTTGAACTCCGGGGCTCAAGCAATCTTCCTGTCTTGACCTTCCAAAACAATGGGATTACAGGCATGAGCCACCACACCCAGACCCTAGAAGTATTTTCAAAGCAGGAGAAATTAAGCTCAGTCTCTCTTCATTACTCAGAAGCTACTAATTTTAACCTATTAAAATTATGGTAAGCTAATATAAACTTTTGAATTTTTTTCTTTGGAAGTATTTTTTAAAAATAGCTCATAGTAATACTGAGCAAAAAGAACAAAACTGGAGGCATGACAGTACCTGTCTTCAAAATATACTACAAAGCTAGAGTAACTAAAGCAGCATGGTATTGGTGTTTAAACAGACACATAGACAAATGGAACAGAATACAGGACCTAGAAATAAATGCATGTATTTACAGCTGATTGATTTCTGACAAAGGCACTGAAAACATACATTGAGGAAAGGACTGTCTCTTCAATAAATGGCGCTGAGAAAACTGGACATCCATATGTAGAAGAATGAAGTTAGACCCCAATCTCTCACCACCTACAAAAATTAAACCAAAATGGATTGAAGACTTAAATCTAGGACCTGAAACTATGAAACTACAGAAGAAAACAGGGGAAACACTTCAGGATGTTGGTCTGGGCAAAGATCTTGTGGCTAAGACCTCAAAAGCAACAAAAGACAAAACTAGACAAGAGGGACTATATTAAACTAAAAACTAACAGCACATCAAAGGAAATAATCAACATAGTGAAGAGACAATCTGTGGAATGGGAGAAAATCTTTACAAACTATTCATCTGACAAAGGACTGTAGTTTGAGTTCCTTGCATATCCAGGAAGAACATAACAGCAAAATGAAAACAAAAACAAAAAACAAATATATAATAGCACTAAAAAGTGGGCAAAGGAATGAACAGATATTTCTCAAAAGAATACATACAAATGGCCAGCAGGTATATGCAAAAAAAAAAAATAAAGTTCAACACCATGAATCATCAGGGAAATGCAAATTGAAACCACAATGAGATACCCTCTTTCCCTCAGTAAGGATGGATATTATGAAAAAGACAGAAAGTAATAAATGTCAGCGAGGATGTGGAAAAAGGAACTCTTATAAATTAATGGTGGTAATGTAAATTAGTACAACGACTATAGAAAATAGTTTGGAGGTTTCTCAAAAAACTAAAAGTAGAACTATCATAACATGTAGCAATCCCACCATGACATATTTATCCAAAGGAAAGGAATTCAGTATATCAAAAGGATACCTGCACTCTCATGTTTACTGCAGCACTATTCACAACAGCCAAGATACGGAAGCAACCTAAATGTCCACCAATGGATGAATGGATAAAGAAAATGTGAGACCGGATGCAGTGGCTCACACCTGTAACCCCAGCACTTTGGGAGGCCAAGGCAGGCAGATCACCTGAGGTCAGGAGTTCAGGACCAGCCCGATCAACATGGCAAAACCCTGTCTCTACTAAAAAATGCAAAAATTAGCTAGGTATGGTGGCACATGCCTGTAGTCCCAGCTTCTTGGGAGGCTGAGGCATGAGAATCTCTTGAACCGAGAGGTGGAGGTTGCAGTTAGCTGAGATTGCACCACTGCACTCCAGCCTGGGCAATATAGCAAGACTCTGTCTCAAAAAAAGTGAGCTATATATATATATATATATATATACACATATACATATATACACACACACTAGATATATATATACACACTATATACACACTATATATATACACACACTATATATATACACAATATATGTATAACACATATGTGTATATATACACACATTATGGATATACATTATATATACACATTATATATACAGATGTTGTATGTGTATATACATACAATAGATTACTATTCAGCCATAAAAAGAATGAAATCTGTTATTTGCATCAACATGAATGGAACTGGAGGTCATTATGTTAAGTGAAATAAGCCAGGCACAGAAAGACAAAATATTGCATGTTCTCACTCATATATGGGAGCTAAAAAAGTTAATATCATGGAGGTAGAGAGTAAAATGGTAGTTACTAGAGGCTGAGATGTGTGGAGGTGGGGGCAGATGAAGAGAAGTTGGTTAATGAGTATAATCATACAGTTAGACAGAAAGAACAAGCTCTAGTATTCGATAGCACAGTAGGGTGGCTACAATTAACAATACGTTGTATATTTCAAAACATCTAGGAGAGATTTGGATTGTTCCCAACACAAAGAAATAATAAATGTTCAAGGTGATGGATATCTAAAAAAAATTTTTAAAAACCCCAAACTCATATGTCCATGAATGTATTCTGACATTCTAATCTAATTAGAAATACTCAGATATTCCTGCACAAAATTCTGAAAAATAAGAGTTTTGAGGAGCAACTGGCCTCATCCAATGTTAAAAATATACATAAATCTATAGTAACCAAATCGGTGTCATACCCAGCCTATGAATAGAAAGACAGAACAATGAAATCAAATAGAGAGTTTTGTACAAGACCTACCTATAAAAAATAATGTTATGTATGATAAAGGAACCAAGACATATCAATGGGGAAAACTATTTACTCAATCAATTTTGTTAGAATAATTAAGTAATCTTCTGCACCAAGGGTGAGCAAACCACAATCTGAGGGCCAAATCCTCCTGCTGCCTGTGTGTCTACACCAGCTTTACTGGATCACGGTTATGCCCATTGGTTTTTGTGCTGTCTGTGGCTGCTTTTTCACTAAAAGGCCCGAGTTGAGTAGCCGCCCCAAAACTGTATCATCCATGAAGTCTAAAATATTTACTATTTAGCCATTTATGGAAAAAAGGTGTACTAATTTATGATTTAGTGGAATAAGTTGTTGAAAATCTACCTCATTCTTATACCAAAATAAATTCCAGATGGGTCAAATATCAAAATAAAAAAAGAACCCATAAAAGTACAGGAATTCATTATTTCAGAGGTTTTTTTCTATATAATATTGGAGTGGGACAGGCCATATGGGAAAGGAGAAAGAAATCCAACTACGTAAATCTTAAATAAATAATGTGAGTCCAAAAAAAAAAGCCAAATAAAGACAAAAGGCAAGTAGCACACAAAAGGAAATATAAATCACTTCTCATAGCCAAAAGGGCTAGTTTTTCTAATCTAAAAAAAAAAGAAATCCCTCTAATTAAGAAGAAATGGCTATCAAATAGAACATGAACCAAGGATATGCAAAGGCAGTTCAAAGTAAAGGAAATACAGGGCTGGGCATGTTGGCTCTCTCCTGTAATTCCAGCACTTTATGAAGCTAAGGCAGGCAGACTGCTTGAGCTCAGGAGTTCAAGACCAGGCTGAGCGACACAGCTGGGACTAGAGTCCCAGCTACTCAGGAGGCAGATGTGGGCAGATTGCTTGAGCCCCAGAGGTCAAGGTAGCAGTGGGCCATGATCACGCCACTGCACTCTAGCCTGGGCAACAGGGTGAGACCCTGTCTCAAAAAAAAGTAAAGGGAATATACATTTTATTCATTTAAACATGAATAAAAGTTGAAAATTAGTCACATTAAAAGCCAGATTGACAGGACTATCAGATGTCATTTTTCACTCATCAGACAATTAAATATTAAAATTTTGATAATGATACAAGAACAGGCACTTTGTTCTATCAGTAGTTGGAGTAAAAATTGGCACAACTTGAAAGGGGGCAATGTAGCTTTATCTATCAAAACTTAAAATGCGGACTTAGACTTCATAATTCCAATTCTAAGAAGCTCTACTAAAGATAAATAACCCATATAGGAAAAGAAATCTCACAAGTACAAGGACATTTATTGCACTATTATTTGTAATAATGAAATATTAAAAACAACCTGGGTGGTTGTCAATACAATATCATAAATTACAGTGCATTAAAATATAGAAATACTAGGCAGCTATTAAAAATCAGTCACAAAAAATTATCTATATATGTGTGATTTGGAAGCATCTTCAAGATGTATTGTTAAGTAAAGCAAAAAAGCAGGATGCAGAAGTATGAATTTGGTGTCTTAGTATTAGAAAAGAGGTATATGTATATTTTGTCTTATATATGCACACACTGCCTCAGAAGAGATAGGTAAAAACTAAAAGAAAACTAGCTAGGTGCCCAAGGAAAAAGGGGAGAGGGAGACTTTTCATAGTATATTTCTTGTACCTTTTGTGCAAGTTGCATGAATTAACTATTTTGTTTTGAGTTTGATTATCTATCAATCTACCTATCATCTATCAATCATCTATCTAATCATCTGTAGATATCTATATGCACACATATATGTATATTTGTGTATTATATGATCATAATGACATTTTGAAACAGCAGCAAAAAAAAAAAAAGACTAGTCAGAAGTACGCCAAAGTGTTAATAGTGTGTTATTGGCTGGTGGGATTATAGTACATTTTTTGTTCTCTTAAAAAATTGTTTATAATAAAATTCACCCTTTTTAGTGTTCAGTTCTACAAGATTAACACAAGTATATAGTTATATAATTGTCAAGGTCTAAATATAGAAAAGTTCCACAACCCCTCATAATTTCTTCATTCACCTTGTAAATAACTGCTTCTCCCAATCCCGGCCCCTGGCAATCATTTATCTGTTTTCTGATCTAGGTTATTTCATATTTTTTGATATCTTTGCATTCTAAAGTTTTGGACTATTCTGAAGGGCCCGTTTGTTGTTTATAATGGAAAAAAACATTTTTTAAAAAAATTAAAACAAAATTTCTTTTAAAAATTGAAAAAAAAAGCAGTGATAACTTTTTAAAGGAGGGAGAGGAAGTCAGAGAGAGCTACAAAGAGAGATAAAGGGAGTGAGAGAAAAGAGGGAGACCCTTTTGATCATTTGCCCAAATGCTATTTGCTAACCTTGTTCCACAAAGGCCTGTTTGGCTAGTTGGAAAGCCAAGTTAACACCGTGGGTGAGGTATTTATCATAAAACCCATCCATGTATGAAAAGACCCTGGAACTAGTGACATTGTATTCCCATTAGAGAAATTATACCAGTATTTTTATACCCATATACCAAGAAGGAAATCCCTTCAGGGTTGACACAAATTCTTCTGGGGTGAGTTATCAGAAGCCCTTGTATTTGTGTACTGACTGATGCATTTCAATGCACTTGAATAGCCACTACTTCAACAGATGCCCACAGCTACATAGTGAGGAGGATGAGGCATCTATTTTTCTTCCCATTTGGTGGATATAGAAAGTGAGGCCCTGAAAGGCTAGTTATGGAGGTGAATAATCATCTCAGTTGTTCATCACCAGGGATCACTTTTCAGCTTGTAGTGAGATTTTGCAAAGACAGTTTTACAGTATGGAAAAAGTTTGAAGATGCAGACTATGAGGCATATGTTTATGAGGCACCAAGAGGGATACAAATGACCAAGATTCACTCAGACTAATGGACTGAAACTTCAGCAGCATGGGCAGAGTTAATTGCATACCCCATGTGCATGTGGCCTTGCACAGGGCACGTGCAATCCTTGATTGGTCTAATGAGGGCCCCTCTGCTGTGATCGGAGACCCGTCGTTCCTTCCTTGTCTGGAAAGTGGGGCTTCAGGCTCCCAATGTTCTCATGAGTATCTGTCACACGTGAGGTGCTTTTGCTGTCTTGAGAGGAGTTAAATCTGTGCTGCAATCTCTTCTGATTTTTCATTAGGTCTTCCATGGCATCTGTACAACTTCTGCTTTATAAATTGCATCTTTTCAAGTATTTTGCAAAATCTCTTGTGTTGCAATTTGAGAGTGTTTACTTGGCTGGAGATTGTGAAAAGTTCTACTCTTCCTGAGCGGAGAATCTCTGCTTGATATTGATCTTAGAAGAAAAGGAAACTTACAAGATCGTGATTGTCTCAGTAGTCTCATCACGCATCCAGAATGTATTTCGCAGGCATAGTGCAGCATCACAACCAAAAAAGAACATTTGGGCCAAAGTACTACAGATACCATTGTAATAAAATAGTAATTCCATAATGGCATTTTATGCTCAAAGCCTTAGAAAAATAAAGTAACAAGTAACCATTTGGCAAATAGCTCTTTTCTCCACAACGTCGCATATTCTGTGTGCATCTTAAATGTAGAAAATGTAAAAAGTATATCTCTGCAGTTAAATAAGTAACATTAAACAAATATTTACTGGGTGGTATTTAGTATGTGCTAAATAGCAATAGACAAGATAGATATGTTGTCTACTTCCACAAAGTTTATAAACCATCAGGGAGTCAGATATTAATCATTATTCAAATCAATTACTTCATAACAATTTTGATGAGGGCTGCAATGTACAAGGGAGTTGTGAGAACTGCACACTATTGATGGTTTTGTAGGTCATAATAAATTAATGCCAGCAACTTAATATGATTCCATCTAAACTGGGCTGGAATGGGAGAAGCTAACCAAATCTGGAGCAGGGTGTCACTACGGTAGTTATTCCCACAAAAGTGACACTTGAGATGATCTCTGGAGAGCTCATGGGAGTTAGCTTTGTGAAAGGAGGCAGGACCCTACTTGGGCACAGAAGCTAACCTGTGTGACACGAGGGATGGGGAAGGACTGGGGGAAGCAGAAGAGCTGGAAGCAGGCATGGAGAGCAAAGTAAGGGGAAGAGAAGCTTGAGATGAAGCTCAAAAACTGGGTATTATTGAGGCCACATGGGCCTGGGTGGCCATGTTAAGATTTTGATTTTGGATTTGAACCTAAGCCTGGTGGCAAACCATACAGGAAGTTGAGCAATGAAAGTAGATGGATGCAGCAGCTATCTCAAGGTTTCCAAGGCTACTTAAGGAAAGTGCCTCCTCTTGAATCACCAAGGGGAAATACCCAAGTATGCAAAACTGATCTCTGTGGTCAGAGCTGAATCAAAGAGAGGGACAATCAATTTTTGACAACACTCGTCAAGAAGGGATGCAGAAATGTCACTTGGAATGTAATGAAGTGAGGAAGTAATGTTTTCCTGGAACATGCTGTCCATGGCTACATGGGATGAAGGCTTGAGACCCCTAAAACCCACACTTTGCACAGCCCACTAAGCAAGGACTTCCAGATGCCTGCGGGGCTTCTGTTTGGTTCAGTGGGAAATGCAAGCTTAGGGTCAGGGCAGACTCTTGCCACCTGTGGTCCTCCTTTTCTACCCGCTCCCTTCCTACACTTGGCCCCTCTGCTAAAGAAACGCCAAACACACATTCTAATATAATACTCTGATGTGGCGCCATGTTGTCTGCTTGTTCAGGGTGTGTCTCTACAGTGCAGGTACATGGGTAGCTGTGCGTCATTGGCTCCTTGGTAATGATAGAGAAGAGGAATTGAGAACAGGTTTTACATTTGAAGAACCCCTTACTATATAATATGTGTTTCTATACCTCAGCTTGCCGGCCATCACAATAGGTCTATCGTATAAATAAGGGGATTGAAGTAGGGACAGCCAAGTTCATTTCTGAAGATCATACACCAGTGGCAGAGGTGGGATCAAATCTGGATCTTCTGAAATGAAGTGTGGTATTTTTGGTTCTTGTGTACATGGCAGATATAGCCAGGGCCAGCTCTACCTCCGAATCACCAGTCAAAACCTCAGGAGTTTAATGGCCTTAAGGCTTTGTTTTCTATCCCAACCATCTGTAATTGCAGGAAGGTTGAGCATATCATTAACTGCTGACTCCCTGGTGATGGTTTAGGGAACTTGGGACAACTGTTACAGGAAGACCTGGGCCTTGCTGTAGGCAGACAATAGAAATTCAACACAGAGGAAAATGCTGGTTCAGGTTTGGTGAGGCATGAGTTAAACACAATTCAACGGCCCTTTTCATGAAGAAGAATACAAAATTATAAATACAAATTATGAGGTACAAAACTGAATATTTCTGTAAAACGACGAAAGAAATTCCACCAATTATAAAATGTTTAAAGCTGTCAAAGCCACAGGCATCATAAAATTCAGAAAAAGAACATGCTATTAATTAACTACTTGATATCATTATAATACTTTTCACCCTACTATTTTTTGGCTGAATTTTTAAAAATTGCTTCTACATCTGAGAATGATTTTGTAAAATCTTTTCTATAGAGATAATAGAAGGAGAATTGGTATTTAGCATAGTTTATTAAATTTTTATTATTAATACTTAAGTAAACTTCTTTCAGCTTCACAACTTATTTTGACAATGTCCTAAAAAGGTTTACAGGTATTGTCAAATTTCAGCAAACGTCTTTGATTTTTTCTTCCTATATTAGTTGTTATAGACACACTCACTGTCTGTGGGACTATTACAGGTTTGGTCCCTGGAAACATGGGGATTGTGATCATTTAATTTCCTGAAATTGCCATTGAAAAAGAAAACACAATTTGGTGAATTTAGAATTGCATACACGAAATTATTATGTTTATTCTTGAGAGAAGAAAATTTCCATTTGACTAGACATTCATGGAACTGAGTCTCCTGGTTACCTTACCACATGTCAAATGTCTGTTAGAACTTTCCACAGGCTAGCTTTTGGCTCCATGTATTTCAAAACTTGTCCCATTAACACTCACATGCCATTGGTGCTTGTTGCACTAGGACAAACTCAGGTCATCATACAATCTCTGGCCCTTCATCTTTCTGGCATGATATCATGTGAGTCAACACAGTCGGTTTTGGCATATTTCTGGAAGCCTTTTCAACGCTGGAATACCTTACAATAACTTTACCAGACATCTCACTATGCCTTAAATCAATGTATCTTCCACTCAACTTTCTCTCAGTTCAGATTCCAAAAATGTTCAGGGCCATTCCAAACCTACTTCCACAAGAGGAATATTTTGGACAGAAAATCAGAGTGAAAAAAAGACTGCCATCTTAGGTAACTGTAGTTTAATTATCTTATCCTGCATATTTTACATAAACATGTAAGCATGTGAACATGGACTAGGACTACTTTCAAGACATTGGAAAAGGCCGTACTAGTGAAGGACTCTGCAATGCAGGTTTCATTAGCTTCATAGTAAATCTTTGGAACTCAAGGACTTCTCAAAGGAATATTTTGTTCTAGTCTTATCTATGATGGGGCAAGATTAGTCAATGCATGGGGATACAAAAATTCTTGAAAATAGAAAAAACATATATACTACTAACTGATTGTCAAGAGGTGGACAAACTAAAGTCAATCTGCATATGTGATTATTTTCTAAGCTTTAATCAGTTTAAAAGGGTGAATCAATCAAAGATAGGTGATTATGCTTTCCTTATCTAATTAAAAGTCCTTTTCCATCTCTTATGTACTCTTCAAACAACTCTAAAAGGTAAGTATCATTACGCCATTTTACAAATAACGAAACTGAGAATGGTAGGGGCTTACGTAGACTTATCCTGTTTGTAAATATTATCATAATCGTCCACCCACCATCTCTCTAGCAGGGCAAAGCTACAAGGAGGGCTATTCACCCTCCCTGAAATCTTGCATCAGTCGTTTCTTCTTTTGGTTATCTACAAACAAAACAAAACAAAACAAACCCTACCTCACCCCTGCCCTCTGCCCCATGATTTCTTAGAATTTGTGACTCTGAATTATGCTGATATGCTTTATTTATTTATTTATTTTTTAAGAAACAGAAGATAGGAAGCTCTCTTCTTCCTGGTCTTTAATTGTTGGATCTCAAGGTTCTGTCTTTGGCCCTCTCCTGACTTTAAATACTCTTCCTGGGTAATCTTATTGTCTCCTAAGACTTTAGAAACCATGTCTATATTGGTATCTCTCAAAGTTCTTTCTCTGCTCTAGCCTTCTGCTCTGCAGCTATTACTATCTTGAAGATGATGTGTAAGTCTCTGCAAAATGGAGAATCTATGAGATTTTTCAGCCTTGTCACCTACTATGTTCTTCTTAATTCCTGTACTTCTGTTATGCTGATCTTCTTTTAGTATATTGTAGATAGCTTCTAATTCAGAGCTTCAGATGATATTCCTTAAATACTTTCCTATACCTTGCTCACTCATTTCTCCCTTAAGTCTCAGTGTGAATGTCACTTTCAGGGACAGCATCTCTGACCTCTCCCTATCATAACAGAGAGGAGAACCACTCCCATGTTTTTGTTTTTGTTTTTTTTTTCATAAATGGCATTCTATTGGTTGATCTTACTTTTGTCTGCAATGGTCAAATATCCAACTATAGTGGCTTAAATGCACAAATGCTTATTCTCCCATGTAAAAGAAGTCAGCAGGAGGCATTCTGGGGCTGATTTGGTGCTTCTAGAAAGTTACTAGCATCCCAATTCCCTAGTACTCCCAAGGTTACCTATAGTCCAGGATTGCTGCTATAGTCCAGCTTTTGCATCGGAATTGTAGGAAGGCAGGAAAGCTAAAAGGAACTTTCTTCTGACTTAGTCATCTCCATTTGAGGATCCTTCCTGGAAATCTCACCAAACATGTGTACTTATATCTTATCGGACAGAACTTAGCCACACAGCCACATCTGCTGCAGTAGAGGCTGGGAGATGCAGTATTTTAATTGGGTACAATTAAAGGGTTCTTTTCCTAATGAATATTGGGAAAATGTTAAGCTGGGGAAGGCAACTGGCAGTCTGCCACATCTTCCAGAGTACTTATCACACTGTCTTTTTAATATCTCTTTAATTGTTTGAATCCCCAACTAGATTGAAAGCTCTGAAGACAGTGTCTTATAAATTTTTCTATTCCTAACACCTGGCACAGAGGCTTCCAACTAATAGGTCCTTAATAACACTTTAGTGAATAGATAAATTAATTATCATAAGAAAATTATTATTGCTATTAAGCGAATTAACATATTTTACATAGGCTCTAGGAAAGAGAGGCTTTCTACTTTGAAGAAACGAGGAGGAGGAGAAGGAAGGGCACAAATGGCCACACAATTACGTAATCATGTCAAATTAGATCTTGGTTTGTAAAAGCAGGACATGATGAAAAAAAACTTTTGTTGGGTGAGCTCAATAAAAGGGAAATAAATCTTTAAACATACGTTAACTCATGTCTATTTATGGTGAAGACAAAACGCAAATGGAGGAAGATATATTATGTATATTCTTAAACACTTACTACTGTTCTAAAACTTTGGCCTTTTATTGTCTGCTAACTTTATCTTCTCCACTGCTGTCCTCCATGAATTTACATCCTTTCTTTGTGCTAACAGTTGGGGACTATATCTTCTGAGGATTTTTATAAATCATTTGTTTTCTTTCTTACTTATTTCTTCTCTTCTCACAACTTGTAACTAATGCTCTGGTCAAGGACACTATACAATTTCCATCCTGTGGCTTCACTAATGAGCAAGTTCAGAAGGTCTGTATGGGAGCTCAGTTGCTCCAGTTAATGCCATCAACCTCAACCTCGTGCTCTTTTCCCCCAGGCCAGCTTCATGAAACTGAAAGTCCATACCATGACTTTAAACCGCAGTCATAAGAAACAGCATTTAAACATGCCTATGAGATCACTGCAGACTCTAAGAATACGTTATTTACAAGTTGATTTAATCCATAGGATTTCAGCTGTTTTCACCAACAGAACTTTCCCCTTGCAATTTAAAGACCTCCTAATGTTCTCACAGTTTTCTCATCAAAATTTTTCCTTAGATGTTGACAGAGTGTGCTTCTGTGAAGGTTTTAGTCTCTTCATTTTAGAACGCATTCTGCCCAATGATGAAATGAAGACAAGTGACATCAGTGGGTGAGTCGTGAGTCAGAGACAAAAAGGACATGCAGCCTGCAGCCACATTCACAAATATTTCCCAATTCCATGATGGTCAACCACCACTGAATACCATCACAGTCTAGGAAAGAGTTTTAAAGATTGACCCTAATCTAATATTTAGTTTTATCTTCCCATTTGCACGTAGCAGATCAACAGATACTCGGCACTAATCAGAACAGGCCCAGGCCCTTACAGACAGTACTAGGCTCTATGGTAAATCCAAGATATCAAGAGAACACTTAGGATATCAGCGGGGCGGGGTGCGCAGCGGGGGGGTCCCAACAACGAAACTCTGTGTGATTGGTTGCTTTAAGCCCTTTTGATGCCTTCTTTTCCTACATAATTACTTCCTGTGAGCATATTTTCCCAGCTAAACTCAAAGTTCTTTAAAGTTTAGGATGATGTTTCATGATTTTATATAGCCTGATCATAATGTTGACTACACAGATGATGTCTAATTACCCCTTGTATTTTGAACCAAGGATTAGAAAGTGAGACTGGAAATGGAACTTTAAACATTTTTAACATTTCTCTTCATATGTTTGAATGTGATATAAAATCTTCCCCTTTAATATCTTTTACCAGTTAATCAAGCAAGCATTTCTTAAGTACTCATCAACTCTCAGTGCTCTACTTGGCAGTCTGAATTTACACAGGAGTAGGGTACTTGTCCTCTGTCCTCCTGGGGAGTCATGGTCCAATGACAAGACTGTGGTCTACTTTCACAACCCCAATTTTTCCTGCTAATTACAGTCTCCTCACTGTTATACACATGCACACACACACGCACGTGTGCACAACAAACCTTGTCTCCACCTTTATTGGGACAGACACATGTTCATGTCCCTTCCTTCATCTGGAAGACCATTAACACTATGCTGAGTCATTGAACTTCTTTTCTACTCTCTAGATAATGTTTGTGATCACCCAGGTACTGTACTACAAGTCCATTGTAGGAACTCTGAAAATATGGAAAAACAAAAGATTAAAATAAAACAACTTATAAAGACACCACCAAGGTGAGGAAACAAATCTCTTACTCTTTTGCAAAGAATTTTGTAACTCAGTTTTTTTTTTCTTTCCCTCCTTTCTCCATCCCTGTCTTTTTTCTTTATTTGAGGGGGAATGGGTGGGCAAAACACTTGTTTATATGATTTGCCTTTTTAAAAATAGAAATATCCAACTAAGTCCCTGTTTCATAAGATAAGACCATTTTATATAGCAAGGATATATCATTTTCTTTTATATTTGTGGCAAATATTATCCCCTTTGCTATTTGCCGTTTTATTTTTTTGAGACGGGAGTCTTGCTCTGTCACCCAGGCTGGAGTGCACTGATGCAATCTCAGATCACTGCAACCTCCGCCTCCCAGGTTCAAGGGAGTTTCCCCCCTCAGCCTCCCGAGTAGTTGGGACTACAGGTGCACACCACCATGCCCGGCTAATTTTTTCTGTTTTAGTAGAGACGGGGTTTCATCATGTTGCCCAGGCTGGTTTTGAACTCCTGAGCTCAGGCAATCTGCCCACCTTGGCCACCCAAAGTGCTAGGATTACACAAGTGAGCCACGACCACCGGACTGCTATTCGCATTTTAATTTTGTAATTTGTTTTGATGTAAACTTTCTAAAAAAGTTATCAAATTAAATCAATCATTGTTTTACTATATAAATTTTGTCTTTGTATTTATGCATGGAAAATTTTTTCCATTCAAGAACAGATATATAATTGTGTATTTTTCTATAGTTTCTTTTATCTTTTAAATTGTTAATTCAGATTAAATTAGTCTGTAATTTATATTGCTGATAGTATGAAGTAGAAATTTAATTCTAGATGATTAGCCATTTTCTCTAATATCATTATTTTCTCACTGATTTGAAAAGCTACCTTGAATATTTGGTGCTCTGGACTTTTGAATCTCTTCTATTAATCTCTTTTATGCTATATCATGTCTTTTTTTAAAAAGCAGCTTTATTGAGATGAAACTCAGTATACAAAAAAGTGCATTTATTTATTTATTTATTTATTTATTTATTTTTTTATTTAATAGAGACAGGGTCTTGCTGTGTCTCAAACTCTTGGCCTTAATTCTCCTACCTCGGCCTTCCAGAGTGCTGGTATTACAGGCATGAGCCACCATGCCCAGCCTGCACATATTTACAGTATACCATATGATGAGTTGTGACTTACATAGATACCTGGTAAGCCATCAACACAATCCCAGTAATAAACACATCTATCACCTCCAAAAGGTCCTCCTTGCCCCTTGGTAATCCTCCTCATCCCCTCTCAGTAGAGAATAACAGAGAAAAAATTTTATATAAATTAGTTTTCTTTTCTTAGAATTTTGTATCATGCAGTATGTACACTTTTTTTTTTTTTTTGAGATGGAGTCTCACTCTGTTGCCCAGTTTGGAGTGCAGTGGCATGATTTCGGCTTACTGCAACCTCTGCCTCCTGGGTTCTAGTGATTCTCCTGCCTCAGCCTCCCCAGTAGCTGGGATTACAGACACTCACCACCATGCCTGGCTAATTTTTGTATGTTTAGTAGAGACGGGGTTTTGCCATGTTGGCCCAGGGGGTCTCGAACTCCTGACCTCAGGTGATCTGCCCTCCTCAGCCTCCCAAAGTACTGGGATTACAGGAGTGAGCCACTACACCCAGCCAGTATGTACTCTTTTTCGTCTAGCATCTTTCACTTAGTGTAATTATTTTGCATCATTCATGTTGTGGCATGTGTCAATTGTTCATTCCTTTTTATTACTGAGTAGTATTCCACTATCTACACTGTATATGCCACAATTTGTTTATCTGCTCACCTGCTGATAGACATTTGGGTGGTTTCCAACTTTTGGCTGTTACAGATAAAGCTGTTATAAATATTTACATACAAGTCTTTGTGTGGACATACGCTTTCATTTCTCTTGAGTAAATACCCAGCAGTGGACTGGCTGGCTTACGTGGGATATGTACATTTAATTTGTCAAGAAGCTGCCAAAATGTTTTTCAAAAGGGTTGTGTCATCATACATTTCTGCCAGAGGTGTATGAGAACTTTAGTTCCTCCGCATTCCTGCCACTAGTTGCTACAGTCAGTCATTTTAATCTCAGACATTTTGATAGATATTTAGAAGAATCTCATTTTAGCTTTAATTTGCATTTCTCTAAACACTAGAGGCTTTGGTCATATTTTATGTGCTTTTTGGCTATCCATATATCTTTGACAAAGTGTGCTTATTCAAATCTTGCCTGTTTTTCTTTTTCTTCTTTGTATTAATTACAATGATAATAAAATCATTAAAATATAATGTTTCATTAGTTACAAAATATTATAACTATAAAATTGTTTGTAGTTTTATAATTGTAAATTTACAGTTTTATTATACAATAATCATTATTTTAAGATTTTAAATTATTTAAATTTTTACCTTTATTCAGTGATTTTTCTTATTATTTTATTTAAATTATAGGTACAAAATTAATATAATTGTATCATAATAATTAATAACAATTGTTATTTTGAAACTTGAATCTATCTCATTTGTCTCTTTCATGGCATAACATGCTATTTTAATTTTTATAGCTTTAAGTTGCTTTTTCAGATACCAGTGCAATTTCTTATTATTCTTATTTATTATTTTTTGAGGAAGAAGGCATAGGATATTTTTGTCCATTTCAGAAATTTGTAAATTTTAAAAATTCGTTCTCTTTTTAAAATCAGAATAATGTTTTTAACATTTGTGGAGGAAATGAGATCTTTCTTTCTCTCTCTCTCTCTCTCTCTCTATATATATATATATATATTCACACACACACACATATATAGTCTCTCTCTCTATATATATATGTATATATATATTTTTAAATAATTGAGACAAAGTCCCATTCTGTCACCCAAGATGGAGCACAGTTGCAAGATCATAGCTCAGTGCAGTCTCAAACTCCTGTGCTCAAGCAATCCTCCCTCCTCTTCTGGCATAGCTGGGACTACAGGTGCATGCCACCATGCCCAGCTAATTTTTAAAGTTCTGGTAAAGATGAGATCTCCCTGTATTGCTCAGGCTGGTCTCAAACTCCTAGCCTCAAACAATCCTCCTGCCTCAACTTCCCAAAGTGCTGGGAGTACAGACGTGAACCACCATACCTGGCCATCTTTACAATATTAAGTATTCTTGTCTGTTAAAATGGCCCCTTTCTTCATTTGTTCAATATTTTGGACTTGTTTAATTTCCCGCAAATTGCTTGCCCAGTGAGAAAACTTTGGGTCTTTAAGGCTTTAGGACTTTGCACTAACAAGTCCATTGCCAACCAGATTTATACAATTATAGAGCTTGAAGCTGGAAGACATGGTGGATAATCTTGATCCTCACTGGTCAAGAAAAAGACAAAGCGCAAAGAGCTGAAGCACTTCTTTAACATCTGAAGTTAATGGCAGTCCTAAGAGTGGTCTGTGACCATCACTTAATGTCCCTTCTATTTCATCAATGTATTGCTCCTTATTTCTTACTATTCTCCAGAATGGGCCTCTACTTCAGTAAGGCCAGTGTCCCTGACACACACGGCATATGCCAAGTTCACTGTCGTAATCCCACAAGTTGCTTGCCCAGTGAGAAAATTTGGGGTCTTTAAGGCTTTAGGACTTTGCACTAACAAGTCCATTGCCAACCAGATTTATACAATTATAGAGATTGGAGCTGGAAGACATGGTAGATAATCCTGTCCAACATTCTCACTGGTCAAAAAGCGCAAAGAGCTGAAGCACTTCTTTAACATCTGAAGTTAATGGCAGTCCTAAGAGTGGTCCGTGACCATCACTTAATGTCCCTTCTATTTCATCAATATATTTCTCCTTATTGCTTACTATTCTCCAAAATGGGCCTCCACTTCAGTAAGGCCAGTGTCCCTGACACACACTGCATATACCAAGTTCACTGTGGTAAAAATACCACTTTCTCAGAAGTCACGGTAGAAGTGGAGGTGATGTACTTGTCCACTGTCCACTCAGGATGCCAGGAAGCATGAGGAAATTTAAAAAGGAGGTTTTCTGGTACATATGAGTTATGGGTTTCCTGGCCTGGGTGGACTAGGAGTGGGGACCCCTTAGATGGAGAGATGGGATGGATGCTGGAAGGCACACACTGAAGTTGGTATTGCTGTGGAGTGGAACTGTAGGAAGTAAAGAGGGCTTCTTTATTATCTTATAAGAGCTTTTTAAGGAAATTGAGGCAATAACAAAGGACAGAGTGCAGGATTTTCTAAACGACTAGAACTTGCTCATTAGTGGAGTGGATCTTAACCTTTTATGGATCAAAGTGCCCTAAAAGATTTTTATTAAGAAAACATATCATCCTCTTTTCATAAAAGGTCACATACATTTTATATGATATCAGGGTTTATGGATCCTTTGAAACACATCTGTCCATTTCACAAGGCCTGACAGGGTTTCATGAACTCCTGGCTAAGACTTTCTGGGGAAGCAGCAAGTACTCTGTCATCTCTAATAGCATTACAAAGTAAGGAAAAAGAGAAGAAAATGAGTATGTGTATTTAGGTGTCAAAGTGAGAAGTGCAGAGAGACCAGCGCTGAGATGTTTTCATTAGCATGAAATATTTTCTCTAAAAAGTGGAGTTACACGTCCCAGTACCAAAGTAAAAAATCTACTTTTAGATTCCTGCAAACAGAGCCTAGGAGACCTCAGTACACCGATAGTGGACATGAGATCAAAAAGGGGAGGTGGGAATGGAGACAGTAAGAAGTTAAACATTCTCTTTGAACACAAACAGCACTGATTAGATAAATATTGACTGAGCATCTGCTATGGACAAGGCACAGTGCTGAGAGGGGAGTGGACACCGTGCTGATCTGGACAGACGTGGTGTTTACTGCCCTCAAAAAATCAATACATAGCAAATTCAAGGAGGCCCTTGGTTTTGGATATTTATTACATTCCTATATTATTTGTAATTCCTAGTTGTTTATTGTATTCCTATATTAGTTATTTTGTAATATAGGATATAAGAATACATAATATGGAATAGTTATGAATATTTCTTATTTTATAGATGAGGAAACAGTGGCTCAAAAAGAATAAACACTCCTATATCTGGGATTAGAACTTAAATCTGATCAGATCTCTTAATGAGCACCTTCTACTTGCCAGGCCTAGTGCTAGATGTTATTCTAATAAACTTTCAGTCTGTTAGAGAAATTCCACATCTTCATTAAATAAATATAAGCCAAGGTCTATCTGACTTTCAAACCAGAAATGGGACTTTGTTAGTTGTAAACTAACAGAGAAGTCATCGCTTCTTTGGATGAGAAGGGAAGAACTCTTTTCCAAGTTTTCCCAACAGGAATTATGAACTTATAGAGAAAGCATTTGTGGCCAACTCATGATACCGGAGAACAAAACTCTTTAACACTTTGGAACTTTGAGAAGAGAGAAGGGGAATGTTTGGATCTAATGATTCAAAGTTCAAGCAAGAAGGATATTCTGGTGCTTTCTTACAATTTATTATTCTTTGTTTATAGCAGTGTTTACTTTCCATGTCCACTGCAACCACATGACAAGCTTGGGAAAGAAGATAGGAGGGTGCTCAAGGACCACTTAGGTACATTTTGCAATCTTTTACAAGTTGATCTCCTCGAGGAAAGAGAGAGATCCAGGAGAGCTACTGCCCACGCCTCCTATTTCTCTGTGTTGTAATGTTTGATCCCATTTCCTCAAAACCTGAGAGGAAAAAGATTTGTTGACGCAAGTACAGTTTTGCAGAAAAGGAGGTGACCTGCCCGTCACATCCATTTTGAAATCAAGTGTGCTTCTGGCCAGCCACAATCCTGCTGCTGCAAGGAGTTGGATCATCACTGGAAGACAGAAGGAAGATGGTTATACGGAATGTCAGCATGGGCCCAGCGGCCCTGATGGATCTTGTGACCAGGAGCCTACCATGGAGTCAGTTAGGGAATTAGAAAAAAATCACTAATTTTGGGAGTTGGACTCCAGGGCTTACCTGTGTATTCCTTTGCCACCACCAACCCAATTGCTGCCTGTTCCACATACAAAAAGCAGTTTACTCGTGTAACCAAGTCATCGTGTCATATGGGAAACCGAGGGTTTCTCATTCTTCTTAGATCTTTGAATACCTTGTCCTACTCTTCACTTCCATCCCTCATTAACTAGAAATGCTCTGTGAAACTCCCCAATATTGGCAAAGAGACATAAGAAAATAATAAGTAAGTCTCCTTCACACTTCCCATGTGTATGGTACCTTGACTACTCATAGTATACCACTTCTGCTATTGGTTGTTCTCTTTTCAGTCTGTCTAAACAACATTTGGAATTCCTAGTTTTGGAATCTGGAAGATGGATTTAAAAAAATTCAAACACAAGTGCCATGATTTTCCTTAAAGATAGAGGACTATGGGAAGATTTGAAATTTTCATATCCATGTAGTCTGCCAAGATACATCCTGTCCCTAGCGGTGCAGCCCCATTTAAAGATGAAACATACAAGGAGACCATTGGGATTCTGATTGGCAGCATATCTTTCACATATCTAGGAACATGCATTAAGGTGTCTTGATGGAGTCCTCAAAATAAAGGTGAACTCTGTGAGCCGATAGCTATTTTTCAACTGGCTTGCAGAAGGCAGTCCCACTCAAAAGTGTAATTCAAGGCACAGGAAGCCAGTAACTCTGATGTTTCCTTCATTTACTCATAAAGTCATTTATCCAACAAAGAGTTATTGAACACCTACTAAGTGCACTCTGCTAAGATATAAAGTTGCATAATGTTTGGACCTTGTCCTCAAAGTCTGACTGGCCTTTTTTAAACTATGATTTTTCTCTTCTCAATACTTCCATATGAATCATCTTTAGAAAATGAAAGTAATGCACCATATGAACTGGATTTGTTTAAAAGGAAACTTTTCAAACAGTTGTTTTTACCTTGGAATGCAAATTCTCGTAAAATATATGTTATAGATAATGGCTGTGTCTTAGTCTAGATTAACACAGAGCCTATTTCACCTACTATATGGCTAAAATCTATACCTGTATTATGTTATAACAGAAAACCATACTGATAGTGTAGTTAGAATGTCAAAACACTATACAATTGAGTAAGTGGCTATAAAGGATTTTTCTTTATGTTATTTGACCATAAATATTGTTCATTGAGATTTTAGACAATTTATAAGGTATCTAAAAATATAAAGAAAGAAAATAAATCATGCACAGTGCAGGAAAATCTCTGCTAATATTTTGACTGAAAAATATGGCTTTAGCTTCTTCCTGCCACTTAAATAAACATCCAGACTCTTACACTTGTTTATGACAAATTTTATTTTATGGTCACAAGAAGAGAGACAGGATGGAATCCACCAAAAAGTGGTGTGAAAAGAACTTTTCCTGAAATAACCAGGAAATAGATGGAAGTGAGATAAAACAAAAAAACAAAATAAAACAAAAAAACACAGAAGGGGCTTAAAGAGGATGTGTAAGTAGATATGAGAGAGGAATTGATTTTTTGAGCTAGGATTAGCTGTGCAGCGATAATTAGAAAAACAAAGGAAAGTGGGTGTGCAGGACCACTCAATAAACCCCTAGAGTAATTGGTAACAGATTGAATCCACAGGGTAATAACCCATTTACCATGTGGCATCTTGGACACTCAACAATTTGGTTAAAGAGTGATGAGAAGAAAGAAGAATATACGTAAACACACTCCACAACTTAGGGATATACCCAAATGCCAAGTGTGTATTAGTGAGAGTGCCCGTGGCCTTTCTTTGAAAAGGCCTTCTTGTATTCATGAACACTGAGTTCAAGGTTTTGTTCTCTTACAGAAAGTGATATTTTAAAAACAAGTTTGTAGTCACAACCATTTCAGATTCATTAATTTCACCCATCACCCTCATCACCCTCACAGCATGAAATCTTTCAGACACTGTTTTGTCTAACCCTTCTCGATTTATTTAATGCAGAACATTGAAACCATTTCTGGGCTGTTAAAAGTCTGGAGACACGTGGCTACAGACCTTCATGTTTTCCAAGTCCATGGAAAAGCAACAAGTACATTAAACTAGAGAGGATTTCAATCTGTGAACTGATCATACTTTCATTACTAAATGAGGTGTTAACCTAGAGAGTTTAGGAATCTGAGATGCCTAAATCAATTTGCTGTGTGAGGTGCAGGTGAGTTGACACTGACTTTCCGTTAATATGTATGGAGACTATTTGGCACCTGGGAAGCATATTGAAGACTCTGCAGGGTTCTTGTCCTTAATGAATTTATCATCAAAGCAAGGATCTCCATAGAGTGTGATGTCATGGTTATCAGATGCTGGGAAGGAGAGGTGCAGCGGTAAATAAAAGTTGGCTAATGGGTACAAAAATAGAGATAGATATAAGGAATAAGTTACAGTATTTGATATTATAGTGGGGAAATTATAGTTAACAATAACTTGTTACATATTTCAAATTAGCTAGAAGAAAAGAATTATAATGTTGCCAACACAAAGAAAAGATAAATGCTTGGCCGGGCGCGGTGGCTCAGGCCTGTAATCCCAGCACTTTGGGAAGCCTAGGTGGGCGGATCACGAGGTCAGGAGATCCAGACCACCTTGGCTAACACGGTGAAACCCCGTCTCTACTAAAAATATTAAAAATTAGCCGGGCATGGTGGCGGGCACCTGTAGTGCCAGCTGCTCCGGGGGCTGAGGCAGGAGAATGGCCCATGAACCCGGGAAGCAGAGCTTGCAGTGAGCCGAGATCGCGCCACTGCACTCCAGTCTGGGCAACAGAGCGAGGCTCCGTCTCAAAAAAAAAAAAGAAAGCAAAGATAAATACTTGAGGTGATGCATATCCCAGTCACCCCGATTTGACCATTACACGTTGTATACATGTATCAAAATATCACATGTACCCCAAAGATATGTACAACTATGCTATATCAATTAAAATATTTTTTAAAAATGGACTTCCAGGAAGAGAAATAAGCACGTATAACACTTAATTACAGGTTCCCTTATTTGGTGAGGAAAAAGTTCAACAGGGATTATGCTAATTAAATGAAGAACAGAATGATATAAATACAATTTTTTTTTTTTTTTCCAGAAGATGCCTCTAATGTTTGCTTTGATTCTGGGGCTGTAGTGAGCAGACCATCTAGATGTAGCTGTTGATATGTATATATATGCATGCTTATGGTCATACACAAAACATTTCTGGGCCCCTAAATAACAAATGTTAACAGTGATTTGTTTTGGTCAACAGATTTAAAGAGAAGGAATAAAGGGTAAAATGAGGTGGAGAGAGTTTTTCATGTGAATTTTATACATAATTTATATATCTACAATTTACATATAAATATATATTCATATATTCATATAAGTTATATGAATATATTTTCATCTATATATAATTACCCATCTATATATCTATTCATCTACATATATATTCATCTATATATTCACCTATATATAATTATATATAATTTATAGGTATATAATTATATAATATATAGGTATATAATTTATATATAAATATATAGTTATATATTATATAATTTATAAGTATATAAATTGTATATAGTATAATATATAAATATATAGAATTAATATATAATTTATAGCTATATATACATTTATTATTATTATTTTTGAGACAGGGTTTCACTCTGTCACCCAGACTGGAGTACAGTGGTTCCATCTTGGCTCACTGCAACTTCTGCCTCCCAGGCTGAAGTGATTCTCCTGCCTCAGCCTCTTAAGTACCTGGGATTACAGGCGTGTGCCACCATGCCCAGCTAATTTTTGTAGTTTTAGTAGAGATGGGGTTGGCCGTCTCTGGGGGGTTTGTCACTATGTTAGCCAGGCTGGTCTCGAACTCCTGACCTCAAATGATCCACCCGCCTTGGTCTCACAAAGTGCTGGGATTACAGGTATGAGCCACCGTGCCTGGCCATATAGTTTTGAGTTTACCATGTGAATGTATTAGTTTTAATTTAATCCTACTTCAAATGTAAAACTACTCATGTATGGTGCTGTAGTGATACTATGAGACATTGAGGTTGCTGTACTTGCTTGAGAAAGCAATGGGAGAAGGGGGTCTTTTTAAGGCTCTGACTCCACTGGCCTGTATAGGAACAGTTGAGGCACTCAAACTGTCTAATTGCTCTGCAGGGTAGCGGTGGCAGTCTGGATTTTCCTCCTGCTCTTGGAACTTTGAAACCATTGAAACAGAGGATTTACAGGCTTACAACTCACAGATGAAGCCCTCAGTATCAAGAAGATGAATATGGAGTCCTCTGTAGATCAGTCTACATAGTTAGCTTCCAGACCACCAGAGCCAAGTCTTTCTTCAACAGGCACTTCCGGCCAACAGAAGGAATATAACCTGATTACTCCCTCAGATCATAAAGTGCTTGCACAATGGCAGAGCAAGGGAGACATTTACACCCAGAACTAAATGGACATTATCTGCCTTTGCTATCAATTTTCATTTTCAGGATAATAGAGACACAGATGACTCCAGAACTGCATCAACATAGATGTCAGCAGGAATGATGTCTATGTCACCTGCAGAGGAAGTGATGGAGAGGCCAAATCTCAGGTCTTGTCAATGAAATGCATAGCCACTAGAATACTGACATTTTTGTGAGCTAGCTTCTTGTGTATAAAGCCAAGCTAGAAGGATCTCCCCTAGCAAGCCTTGAGCAGAAACCATGTCTCAGAGAGATCCGTCTTCTCGATCAGTAGGTCTTAACCATTTCTGAGCAGAATAAATAATAGATCGTCTAGTAGATTTAAATATCTAACAAATTAATGTCTGCTAACAAACTTTTATATTTTGAATTGCAAAATAAATTTTTGGAGTTTTCTACAGCACTAAGATGTGGTTCTCGGCCAAATACAGTGGCTCACACCTGTAATCCTAGCACTTTCGAAGCAGGAGGATCACTTCAGCCCAGGAGTTCAAGACCAGCCTGGGCAATGTGGCAAAATCCCATCTTTACTAAAAATACAAAAAAAAAAAAAAAATTAGCTGAGTGTAGTGACATGTGCCTGTAATTCCAGCTACTTGGGAGGCTAAGGTGAGGTGGGAGGATCACCTGAGCTTGGGAAGTCGGGACTACAGTGAGCCAAGATCGTACCACTGCACTCCAGCCTGGGCGAGCAGAGTGAGACACACACACACACACAGACACACACACACACACACACACGAAAAAAGAAAGAAAGAAAGAAAGAAAGAAAGAAAGAAAGAAAGAAAGAAAAAAGAAAGAAAGAAAGAAAGAAAGAAAGAAAGAAAGAAAGAAAGAAAAAGATGTGGCTCTTTCCTAAAATAACTTTAAAGTGCATGGAACTGAGTTGACCCAAGATGAGAAAGGCACATAAACAAAATACTTGCCATTTCGAAGAACCCAGATGGGTACAATTAAAATTAAAGTAATGCTATCCTCATAAGCTCCACTGTCCTATATTCCGAGGAGTAGCTCTGACATATATTTAAGTTCCTTTAGTAATTCCGAAGTGATGTGTGGTCAAGGTTTAAATACGAAGCTACCTTGTGTTGAAGGAATTACTAGACTTTACAACAGCCTGTCTATGAAGGTCACACCTGAGCTTCAGAGTTATCAGGCAGTTATGTGCATGGAACATTGAGCATTTTTTGAGTCACAGTTTTATATACTGCAGATTTTCTCTAATGGACTTGGTAGGACTAGGACTGAATTTTTAAAATCACATCTTACAGAATCTGATGACCTTATACCACTAAACTCAGAACAGTGTGACATCCAATGTAGCGTAAAAAGACTTAAGCCTTTCAACAAACAATGTCTTCTGTATCCACAATGAGGTCCTAAACAATTTTTCTAATAAAACAGAAATCTCTAAATCTTTGGTCAGCAAATCTTTCATGGGATGGAGAAGGTTTCTCATAAAAGCCTCTGATTCATTATGATTAAGCACTGAGTAACAAAAACAGATTCACCACTACCACCTACCCCTTTAGTTCGAGCTGACATAAGCCAGCAAGGTTATGGCTCTGCAAATCTGCCTATTAGGTCATTGTGGCTGTGTGTGTATTGTGAGTAAACGGACATTTAAAGTTTCTAAAGTTCATAGCAAGAAAGACCATCAGCAAATGCATAAACAAAACCGGAGTACTATTTAAATTTCTATTATAAAACATTTGTTAGTCTAGATGGGACTTCATAGTAGGTTTATAAATTTGAAGATGTAAAAATATCAACTAATCCTGACTCCAAGGTTCGTGCATAATTAAATATGATATTATTCTCTAGTAAACACTAATGGCCACAAAGAAGGCTTAACAAGTTGGATGGAACATGTAAAATCAAAGTTGACAATATATTAAGCCAAATGTTAATTATGTACATTTCTCTGATACATTTTCTGAGGTTTTTATTTGGAGGATATATTTAGAGGCAGCCAAAACAGGCTATCAGAATAGTTTTAAAGCCCCATGACTGTAAAGACTAGCTCTTCGGCATAATGCAGGTGAAATGGCTGATTGAACTTTTTCTCTTTAGAACAGACTGTTTTGGCATTGTAAAACTGTCACGTCTATCCACAACCTCAAAACAAGGGGTTCTGAGAACACTTCCAGAAGACAAGTGAGTTTTCTTCTTCTTAAAGATCTCATCCCCATGATTTAGTTTTCATTAATCACCCACATCTGTGTTGTATAGGTGACATGCTTCCTGCCTGAATATAAGCCCATCTACTGTTGAAGTGGACCATGGTGACACCTCGTTTATTCTGAATTATTAGGAAATGAAATGGTGCACGCCAGTAAATTTTTTAGAAAACAAATGCTTGTTTATTTTCTAGAAAAGACAAATCTACTTTCATGTAGTCATATTTAAGTGAAATCTTTCTAATATGCACCAATATTTAACCGTATTCTTAAATATGATACAGAAAATTTATGCTATGAATGTGAATAATTTAACTGTATTATCAAGAACAAGGGGAGAGGTGAGAGTGGTCTTTTCTGGAGAGATAATACAGCATTGGCATAAAGAATCTAGACTGCTTGTGCACTCTGGCTCTATCCCTTATCAGCCGTGAAAACTTGATCAGCTACTTAAACCTTCTGTGCAAAGTTTCCACCTTAAGATGGATAACAACAGTAGGAAATGTATTGTGTTGCTGTAAAAATGAAACACTTGCAAAAGACTTAGACTAGTGCCTGGGACAGTGTAAAGAGCCAGCAAATCTTAGCTCTTGTGATTGTTAGTTTTGCTTTCATTTTTTTACAAAATGACTGATAGTCAATCCGATGTATTCTGGGAAATAAGATATCATGTCTATTAAAATTGCACATAATAGAGCATAAATTTTTCTACAGCTATTTTGGCTGCCATGCTTTAAAGTGGTTTTCACTTAACTTAGGCATTTTTTATTCTGCCCAGAGTGTACAGGTTTCTGGATAGTTAACTTGTAAAAATGCACTAACACACAAACAAACTCAAATGACATAGCGACAGACATGACTGACACAGTCTTTGACATCATAAAAAGTAAAGAGGAGGTGGTATGAGAAAACAAACAGTTTTAAAAATGGCAAAGCAAGAATTCACATAATGACACACAATATGCTGCTTTCAAGCCTTTTTGATATGAAATAATTTAAAATTGATACATACTTAGTATCTTAAACATTCACTCAAATAGGTCCTTACTATTACATAGTATCAATTACTTCAGTTGGAATTACGTGAATTACTATGAATAAAATGTCAGTTTTTCAAAAATATTTTGTAATGATTTCTTCATTAACTCAGAAACACTCTCTATTTGTACTTTGGAAGCCATAAAATTCCTTTCAAAATGCTTCTGTCTTTGCTTTATCTGCTCTTCAACAATACAATTTGGTTTTGTCTAAGAATTGAGATGATAGCATGCCTATCACTGCCTGAGAACGGACACAGAAAACAAACAAATGAGATCAGCCAGCTCCCCTGCCTGTGCCTATGTGGCCTGGGCAACTAGGCAGGAGTTAGGGGACCTGTGACATTGGGTTCCTGCTCTTTTGGTGTAACCTTGGACCTCACTGCCCACAAGACAGCAGGAACCTCAAACCTGACTCAGAAATCTGAGTCTGAAGATCCCATGGCGAAATGCCTCATTCCTCTCTCCTTACGGTCTTCTGTAGAAACAGGGGATGACATAAAAAATTTCAGCCACGAGCTGACCAGTGCTTCGCTTTGCCCGAGTGGAAAATTCCTCTGTCTTCTCTGCCAAAGGATGTTGGATTTCCATCTGCCTGCTAAGTGAGCAGGTTTAGACAGTAATTATTCTGAAAGAAATAAGTTCTAGAAATACAAAGTGGAATAATAGAACCCTCTTAAACATGACTCATTATAAGAGATCTATCTAGAATTCAGGTTTCTGCACGTTATCTTGGAACAAAATAAATGTATACAAGAAGCTGGGCTTAAGACAGTATATCTATAGACCTATCCAGTTGGATTTTGAAGATACAGGAAAAAGATGTAGACACGCTGAGTTGAATGATTTGAGCTACATCTTTCATGTTTTATTATTGTCAATAACAATACATCTCTCATGTATCATTACTGGGATCAGCAAGTGTTTTTCATACAGGGCCACTCAATATTGTACCTTTGCAGGCCATGTGGCCTCTGTTTCAAGCACTCATCTTGACTCTTGTAAAGCAAAAGCAGCAACAGGCAGTGCATAAAAAAATGGGCATGGCTGTGTTCCATGAAACATTCACAAAACCAGGCAGCATGTAAGATTTGGCCCATTGGCTATCATTTGCTGACCCGTGACATAGCAGAAAAAGTACAGGATATCGGGCTTAAGGGGTTGAGTTAGAATCCCAGCTCAGGCATGTATTCTGTGAGAGACCTTGAAAGTTCTTGAGTTTTTCAGAGTCCCTCATTCTTTGTGACATGGAGATAACAATACCGAATCCAGGAGCTTGAAATGAGGATTAGAAGAAACAATGAATACAAAGTGTTGAGCTTGTTGGCTGGTCCAGCCAGCCAACTTATATGGTATGAATACATTCCTTTGTATAATGCCATTTCTACTTTCTCAGGTCTTCTTTTACCAGAAAGAAGTATATTTTACTACCAATGGTACAGCATCAAAATCGAATCTGGTTAGCAGGTGGAAAGAGGCAGAAATCGAGCTCCCATGAGATAGTCATGAAGGGATGAGAAACAGGAGGCTGTTTTGCCCTCTAGGATTTAGCAGCCACTGCGTGGTGCTAACCCTTTTCAATTTCAAGAGGTTGAATTAGGCCAGAATTGCACCTGTCATTAAGCCTGCCTCAGGAGATGACAGCTCAAGACAGAGCTAAAAGTGTGTGTGTATAGGTATGCATACATACATATTGTTTTATTTTTTTATTTTTTACATGTGTATTGTTTTAAATGTTGCACACTATAAAATAATATAGCACAGATATTTCATTAAATGCCAATTAATCTCTTGGCATTGTGCAGTAGTGCCACATTTTTTCATTTCCTATCCATCATATATCTAGTTCTATGGCAGAAGCCCTAGAACCACTCCCACCTTACCCCTTAGCAGCAGAGCGGAAGGAGAAAGTCAAGTTCTCTCGCAGTCATTCCTGTCTGACCTCTAAAAGCCAGTATCTCAGACCTCATCAAGTAGATTTTTAGATAACACAATCCCTGCTGAGATTACAAACCATTAAAAAAAAAAAAGTAGAAACAATAGTCGAAGCCTTTCTTATATAGACTATTTAGCATTTCAGGGCTTACAAAGGATTTTTCAATCAATCTCCAACAACCAGCTGAAGAATACAGAAAGATAAACTCTGGAGAAAGTTGACTGGCTTGCAATATTCTCTCTAATACTTATTGGCTGTGACTATAGGCAATCGAAATGAAATTACTAAACTTCATTTTATTTGTCTGGAAAATGCCCATTTCATAAATTGGTTGTACAGATTAAATTAGATAAAGCATGTAAATAAAGCTCTTAGCAAAGTGTCTAACATATGAAAAGTCTTCGTTAAATGTCAGCTGTTGTAACTATGATCATTCCTATGTAACAGATGTAAACAACAAAACACAAATGCAAAACACACAACTTTCTGGATGTTTGCCTATGACATGAGGACTTGTTCTATTCATGGCCTATCCAATTTCACTATCTTTTTAGGTCCACACTACTATATTTAAAATATTTCATGGATGGAGATGCTTATTCTCATTAGTTGTTAACTCTACTTCAAGATGTCTGAGAGACAAAGTGAGTGGGGTTTAGGGGCACAGGAGAGGAAATGACTAAATAGGTAAGTTTTTATCATTACAATTAGAATATCACTGAATTGCCTCCATCTTCTTTATTAGCAATATGCATCATGGGTACATATTCAACTTTGTTTTCGCTTTCAATGTTGACAAATGCAAGTAGACCGCTTTAGGGAGAGGGAACTATAGTACATGGAAATAATGTTAAGAGGAAAAGATGATTTCTATTCTTCTCTGAACCACCATGACTCTAAAAAGTGACAATTTTGTAGGGGCCACCTCTCTATGCCAGTCACTCAAATTAACAATGGATTTAATTTGTTCATGTGTTTTATCAGGGATCTATTCCTTATCGTGTTTCTCCCTTCTATGGTAGATAGGAGCTGTGAACTCCTCTCGAAATTCCTTTGAGGGATTGAGTTCCCAAGGGCTCATTGGAAACTTACAGCCAGATGTAACAACTGATGTGAGATGCTTAATGCTCAAGACAAGAATAAGCTTAAATAGGAACATTCTCCGGAGTATATGGAGTGGATACCTAGGCATGTTTGGATTTACCAAAGTATCATTTTTGCCAAGTGGTAAACATTTAATTGAAGGCTGATAGCAACTATATATTTCTAACATGCTTCTGCTTTTTAGGGTATAAAAATGTTTCAGTAAAATATTATTTTACTGAAAAGTTTGGGGCTCATTGAGAATGAAGATTCTCCAAAGTCACATAAAACCAGTACCAGATTTGAGAAGAGAGTCCACGTGGTCTGAGAAAACAACCCACTGAGACTCACTTGACTGCTTATTTTTCACCATTCTCCTAGTGTACAGACATTTTGGAGGCTTTCACAATGAGCGTGAATGCCTCATACTTATCAAACACATTTTGTAACTGTAGAATATTATACCTATGATTGTATGACACATGCCAAGTTAAAATTGTAAAGCAACCCATGTCAACCAGAATAAAGAATTTAGATGTTATCTAAAGGTGAAGGGCAACAGGCTCCAACAAAGACAAAAAAGATCCATGGTTATTATCCAAAGCTGTCAACTTCAGGTAATAACTGCAATGCAACTTAGTCCAAGGCAAAGACGTTATTTATTCTTTCACATGGTCCCTTTCTCCTACGCTGCTCCATATCCTCTCCTCCATAAAAGATAGAGTTCACCTCATGGTAACTCATGTGAAAGGGGTACAAGAAGCAGGAGTAATTCCAATGATGTATTATGCTTATCTTAAAATTTCTTGTGTCAGATTTGATGCCTTAAGGCCATGAGTAAGTCATCTTTACATTTCAGGCACTGTGTATTCCAAGTCTATTAGGAGCAAATTGGTTTACATGTTAAAAAAGAAGTAATTAAAGTATAATACTGAGATCCAGGAGACAAGACTCTAAATTTGGTCTCAACAATAACTAGTTTTGTGACCCCACATAAATCGTTTCAGTCTCCTTTCCTAAGTCTTCTCATTTCTGAGATGATGAATGGTGTGGGTGACACCTATTGATCTTTCCAACTCTGACACTGTCAGAGAAAACAGACTTTATAAATTGCAAGGATATGCAGGCTTGGCCTTTAGCACTACTATGTAAGAAGCAGTGTGTTTTCTCAATAGCTCAGGCTTCCCTTTCCTAACTGCATCAGCTTTTTTTTTTTTTTTTTTTTTCAACAACTCTTTTTGTTCCTTCAGCCACTTAGGGTCTTTCTCTTAATCAGAATTTGATTCCTGGGAAGGGATAGAATGAATCAATGAAACATTAGTGTTAGTGTGATATGACATGTATGTGGTCCCCATTCAAAGGCACATGAATTTTAAGTCTGAATTCCTCTGAAGTCTGATGGCCTCTACTTATAAAACAGACAAAACAGACAAACTAAATTCTCCCTCACTCTTCAACATAGCCATCTTAGTGGTACTTACATAATCCCTTAACCAGACACTGCCACAGACTCACAGTGTTCCTCTCTGCTACCCCACCTGGTCATTCAATAGCCTTAGTATTCTTTAAAAAGTACATTCAGGCCAGGTGCATTCATGTATGTAATCCCAGCACTTTGAGAGGCTGAGGCAGGAGGACTGTTTGAGCTCAGGAGTTCAAGACCAGCTTGGGCAACGTAGCAAGACCCCATCTCTAAAAAAAAATTAAAACATTAGCTGGGCATGGTGGTGTACTCCTGTAGTCACAGCTACTTGGGAGGCTGAGACAGGAGGATAGCTTTGAGCACAGGAGTTTGAGATTATAGTGAGCTATGATTATACCACTGTACTCCAACCTGGGAGACAGGGTGAGCCCTGTTTCAAAATTTTTTAAAGTATAAAATTAAAAAAAAATAAGAAGTCCATTGGGATCATGTAATCTCCTTGCTGAAATCCCTCAAATGGCTTCCCATTGTATGTAGAATAAAATGTCCACTCTAGGCCGGGCACAGTGGCTCATGCCTGTAATTCCAGCACTTTGGAAGGCTGAGGACAGGAGTTTGAGACCAGCCTGGCCAACATGGTGAAACCCCATCTCTACTGAAAATACAAAAACTAGCTGGGTTTAGAGGCGGGCACTTGTAATTCCAACTACTCAGGAGGCTGCAGCAGGAGAATCGCTTGAACCTGGGAGGCGGAGGTTGCAGTGAGCCCAGATTGTGCCACTGCACTTCAGCCTGGGTGACAGAGCAAGACTTTGTCTCAAAAATAAACAAACAAAAAAATGTCCACTCTACCATGGCCTCTAAGCACCAGTCGAAACTGACTAGGCTCTTGGGTCTCTGTTCTTTTCCATTAAGCCACCCAGATTTTTTTGTTTTTTAATTTTTTTTTGAAATAGGCTCATTCCTGCCCTGGGGACTTTTCATTTTTGATTCTCTCTGCCTGGACTCCTCTTTTCCTCACAGCCTCAGGTCTACCCATGAGGGTTTTGGAAACGACCTCACTAGGGAATCCCCTGACCACACCTGGTGGTTCTCTCGCTGCTCCATGGCTGCCCTGTTTTCAGCATCTCACTCATCATGGCTGGAAATGATCTTCCTTGTCATTTATCATCTGACCTCCCTCACTAGATTATAAGAGCAAGGGAGTGGATGACGGACAAATTTACAAAAAGGAAGTTTATGTTATCTTGAACTAAATAAAGAGAAGATTCTGGATTAGAAGACCACTCCTAAATGTGGGCTATCCCATTCATAGGCTTGTTGTGTGAATCTGACCTTGTGGGTGTCTTCTCTGGACAAGCCATGGGTGCCACCTGCTTCATAGTTAGCAATAGTGTCCTTTGGGTACAATTTCTAGTGTGTGTACGGTACAATTTCCAGTGTGTGTATGGTACAATTTCCAGTGTGTGTATGTGTGGGTGGAGAGTGAGGGTAGGTGTGTTTCCGTGCATGTGTGTGGTGGACAAAGGGAGGATGTTAGCATTGTCCATGTCTTCCTGGCTTTGTAGTTTTCTAGATCCGTTGCTCAGAGACATGACCTGGCTATGTGTGTTGCTTTGTGAGACCCAAGGCCCTCTCAGCACAGCGAGGAGACAGCCTATGTTGGGCTGCATTTCTTTCAAATGTGTTTGAGAGGAAGTGTTATGACAGGGCCCAAAGCAAGGTAATAACAGACAGGACTATAAACTCAGGCTCCATCTGCCAGTCCATCAAGCACAATCTCATTTATGAAATAAACTTATGGAAGGCCTATTATGTGCAAGGCCCTGAGGTCTTTTTTCCCACTCTTTTATTACTTGTTTTCCAGTACTGGGGAGGATGTCAGTGTGGGAGCTTTCAGAATAGTCTTCTTTGTGGCCTTCAGGCCCCTAACACTATATTTTGGAAATAAAATATGAGCAACTCTATCTTTGTGGCCTAAGGAGGAAAAGCTGGGCCCACATTGACAATGGATTGGTGAACGATTGCCACCCAAAGCCCGAGGAGCACTGCCTACCTGAGGACAGAAGAAAATAACAGGATAATTGTCTGTGTGAACTCCTTAATCACAATTGTTTTCTGGAAAGGAACTGATAAGCTCGCCCACACTGAATTATAAATGAATTTGGGAAAGATTTTGGGAAAATTTGCATGCACCGTGTAGAAAGCCCCCATTGTCTTAAACCACAAGAATCAAGTTGTAATTGTAAATTTTCAATTAATAAGAAAATAGTTTTATATGCCTAGAGCCAGAGGTATCTACGGAGCATTTCCGAAATCATTCTCTGCAAATGACCACCTGTTCTACCACTTCAGTTTAAATCCTCACTATATCAATTATGGATCATTATTTTTCCAAGCCTCCATTTTCTTATCTGTGAAACAGTAATAATAACACTGGACGTGCAGGGGCTGTTGTAAGAGAAATACACTTAAAGCGACCACCAAAGAAAGTGGCATTGACCCTGAGCCTTGTTTATTGATATTAAAGGAGTCTGAGTTCAACCTGCTACGGAGATTTGCGAAAAGAACTTATTTGTATTTTCCTCTTTGTTATTCATAACGTTTGCCATACTTCAACAACTTTCTTGTTTGTGGTAGAGAACAGAAAACAGATATGTCACAGTATCAAAACATTAATAACCAGTTTCAACAATTACATTGTTGGCCTTGATATACTTTCTGAATTCCAACCAGATAGCTATTCCACTTCCTTCCCATTTGACTTATCTTGCTTTTCTGAAACGGGGCCTTTTCAGTTACCGGTTTCTAAGGAGCAATAACTGGGAAAGTACCAAGATCTTACATGCTTAAAGGTTCTGGAATGTTGTGGCTTTTATTTTTCTTAGCCAGAGGAGATGCAAATATTTAACTATGAATCATCTGAGCTGGGACTTCCTTATAGTAATAATGGTAAACCTTGGAGAGCCTTTCTTTTGTCAATGTCTGGATAATCAGGGGCCTCAGAGGATATTTACTCAACTTCTGATCAGAGACTTTGCTCCTCCTTTTCCGTGGAAGTGGCCTCTGGAAAGTGTCAGAGCTCTCAGATTATTTTTTCTAAGATTACACTGAGCTTTTTAATATTAGAGATAAGTAGACAGTTTTCATGATTCCAATCCAGGACATTTTTATTTTCTCTACTGTCATTCACTCAACAAATATTTTTGAGCACTTTCTCCATGCTGGACACTAAAAAGATGAAAAAGTGAAAAAAGATGAAAAAGTCATATTCCAAGTCCTAAAGAAAAAAAAAGTCTTGTAAGTGATATAAATGACTTAAAATAAGAGATGTAAGCACCTGTCATGAAAGTACAGCATAAATTCTATGGGATCAAATGGATGCAAGTTTTTAATTGTGCAGGAGGGTAACAGGAAAGGAGATTCGAGAAAAGTTTTGCAGAAGTGGCATTTCAACATAGGAAAAGGTGAGCAGAAATTGCCAGTGGAATCGCAGAGATGGAAATGTTATTCCTAGCTGAGGGTTGACATACACCAAGGCATAGTGGTCTGAAAGAATCCGTTGTGTTTACACAACTGGAAGTAGTTTAGTTTTTTTATAGGAAGAACATACATTTTGTACACAGGGTAATAGGAAAGGAACAGGAAAAATACAAGCCAGATCACAAAGCACTAAGTATCTGTAAATATAGGTGTTTTTATAATGTTCCATTGTGTGTATCTTTAAGCAAAAATTCTATATGGAAAAATAATTAGTTATTTTACACCAGTTAAAATGTAAAAGACAATTATTTAACTTTAAAAACATTGATTACAGGAGTCTCTTCTCACACATTTAAGTGAGTCCCTTACTGAAATTTGATTTATTGAGAACCCATTCAAGACCATATCCATGCATAATTAAGAAAAATCTAATTTATTCTTTCTAAAGTCTGACTTCCATCCATGTTTTACAAATATTTATTCAAGGGACCCCCATTATGCCCATCACAATGTCACAAACACCAGGGTTAAAGACAGCCCCTGCATTCTAGAAGCCAAGTTAATGCCATAGGAGAATAGCTGAATGCATCGAGATACATCTACACTGTGGAATGAATGTCACGTGGCCAGTGAAAGGAATAAATTAGGGCTTTGTGAGGTGACATGGGGTGACTGCTGAGTGAGCAAAGCAACATCTAAAACAGTACATTTAAGATGATCATGTTTTTGAAACACCAATGAGTTCCATTAACATAAATGAGAGATATGAGCCTATGAGAGAATAAAAGGTATAGAAAAAACACATAGATTTTTAACCTGTCTTTTTGGGACAGACAACTCTGGAAGGATGAGAGCAGATGATGTCCATCCTTCTTAAAAAAATGGTTATATTGTCCCATTTAATTAGTGTGTATGGGTGTGGGTAGGTGGTACATTAAACAAAGCATGGAAGGATAAAGAACGAAATTTTAGTGATGGTTATTTCAGGGTCATGGGATTCCAGGTAACGTTTCCTTTCTTCAGAATGCTTTAGTCACTGATTTAATTTTTACATGGGCATGTATTATTTAAATCATTAAAAAGCAATTTTTACCATAAGAAGTTGGGAGTGAGTGAGTAAAACACAGTCTTCTGAGCAAAACAGACAAGCTTGCATATGACAGAGAGGCCTCGTGGCATAGTGGCTAATTGCATCTCTTGTGGAGCCAGACTCCCTGGCTTAGAATCCTAGCCCTTCTTCTTACTTGCTATGAGAGCAAAGAAAATGTATTCAATTCTCTATGCTTCAGTTTCCTATTCTATAAATTGGTGAAAATAATAGATTCTGCTTTCATAGAATTGTGATGAGGGTCAGAAGAATAATTACTTGTAAATCACTTAGATTAGTGCCTGGCATATGGTAGAAACTATACAGGTGTTTATTATATAAAATAATCCATTGTAATGGAGTATCCTAATTGATGTAATAAAAATCTACAAGGAAGACAAGGGAAGCACACAGAGAAGTGACTGACAGGATCTGCAGCTGTCAAGAAGGGGGTCAGGGAACCTTCCCAGAGCAGAATAAACCTGGACCAACAGTGAAGTCATGCAATGCTGAGCATGGACTTGGCCAGAGAGAAAGTGGGAAAAGAGCTGTCTTAGGAAGAAAGGAGGAGAAACCAATGTCTGAGAAGAACACGGAGCTGCTGTGTTTGTGTTTTTCCTTTAAGGGCAAAGACAGCAAATTGATCAGATCTAAAGTGTAAAACCTCAATACATTGGCTGAACTCCTTATGGGTTTGAATAACTTCCATCCTTCTTTTTTTTTATTTTTTTATTTTTAAAAAACAGAGATGGGGTCTTACTATGCTGTCCAGGCTGGTCTCCAACTCCTGGTTTCAAGTGATCTTCCCACTTCAGCCTCCCAAAGTGTTGGGGTTACAGGTATGAGCCACCACTCCTGGCCACTTCCATCCTTCTTTATCCTTTACTGCATTAAAAAAAACTTCCCTTCATCTTTCTCTGGCCTTGTATGTTTTACTTCCATTTGACATAGTCATCATTCATTGAGCAAGCTGATGTAAGATGCTGATTAATGGCATGCAAACATTTTGAAAAGCCCAGACACGTGTGTAACTTCCTAAATGAGATATTCAAGGCTAGGTCATCATGCTCCCTCCTGTAGGTTTTACCAGGCATTGGTCTGAGATGTTCATCTCTTAATCACACGCCACTGTCCTAACCACCCCCTAACCCAGTCACTAACTTGTTACTCACACTTCCTTTGGTTAACTCAACATTTATTTGCATTGTGATGTAAAGATCCCCAGGGCATATGATTTTGAATATAGAGAAAAGATAACCTTCTCTTTGTAAAGAAATGTGTTCATGCATATTAAATTGTAAAGGGGCAAGTTGAAGAAACTTTTTTTTAAGAGACAAGATCTCCCTCTGTCACCCAGGCTGGAGTGCAGTGGTATGATCACGACTCACTGCAGCCTCAACATCCCAGCCTCTAGCAATCCTCCCAGTTTAGCCTCCCCATGTTGCCCAGGCTGGTCTGGAACTCCTGAACTCAAGCGATCCATCCCCCTCAGCCTTCCAAAGTGCTGGGATTACAGGCGTGAGCCGCTGTGTCCAGCCAGAAGAAGAAGCTTTCTGTTGAAGAAAATGAAAACTGGAAAAAGTAGTAAGAAAACTGGAGAGAGAAATTAACTCATGAAGACTTGCGTAATGACTCTATTTATGGATTTCTTTTTTTACATGCCCCAAAAAGACAAAAGGAATTGTCACAGGGTGTTCATCTGTCTAAAAAGGAGGACTAATAGAAACTCTCATACTAGAAGAATAAAACTCTTTTTCCTCAACAGACAGAAAAGTACAGGAAAACAAAACAAAAACAAACAAAACAAAACAAACAAACAATCTAAAACTCTAGATCAGGAGAGAAACAGTATAATCAGAAGAGAATAAATGTCATGGGTAGCCAAATATAAAAATACTCTCATTTCAGTGACTGTACAATACTTTAACACAGTAGAATTTCACACTGAAAACGATGCTGTGAATACGGCAGTGGGTGCCGTGGTCCGTGGCCCAGATCCAGCCTTTAGGGGAACTCATTGACCAAATTGCTGGAAATGTTGCCTGATGCCAACTCATAGCTTACTAGTTTCCTAGGAACTACCCTCAACTGAAGAGTCCTCTTACCCCAAACCATACCTTTTCCTGGGGCCAACCCCGATGACTGGACAAAGTGACTTATGAATGTCTAGGGGCTGACCCCTTGTGGATCAGGATAACTCTGAAGGGCCATCCCAGCTCTAGAGCTGGTAGGATCTGCTGAGGACTCTCACAAATGAATTCCAGTCCATATTCCTCCTCCACATCCTTCACTTCCCCACAGGCATTCCTAAGAGCACTCCCCAATAAACCTACTGCACTAACATCTCTATCTCAGAAACTGTTTCCTAAAGAAATTCATCTAAGGCAACTCTCTAGACCTATCCTGTCATTTTATATCTGGGACAATTCAAAGTCCCTAAAAAATTAAGCCATTCGTTCAAAGTAGTACAACTGCTAAGTAATAGATTCCAGAATAGAATTTTGACTCCTGATCTAATCAAGAGCTCCGTCCACCTAAAATATTGGTGGACCTGACAGGAAAGACCTAGAAAGTAAATCTATTAGCGAGACACAAGGTGCGTGCCTGTAATCCCAGATAAGGCAGGAGGATCACTTAGGGCCAGGAGTTCAACATCAGCAACACAGCAAGACCCCTTCCCTATACTTTTTTTTTTTTTTTTTTTTTTAATTAGCTAGGTGTAGTGGTACATGCCTGTAGTTCTAGCTTCAGGAGATTGAGGTGGGAGGGTCCCTTGTGGCCAGGGGTTCCAGGCTGCAATGAGCTGTGATCACGCTATTGCATTCCAACGTGGATGACAGAATGAGACCCCCATCTCTTAATTTTAAAAAGAGACTGGTAGGACCAAAACCCCCCCAAAACTTAAAGGTTGTAGTTTTGCTCTGTATCACGTAGTTTACTTTCATAAATGTAGTTCTAAATCAAGCCTGAAATATTTTTGTGTCCTTAGCACTACTTACCTGAGAAGTTTTGAGGTTTTTTTTTTTTTTCTTGTTTTTCTTTTTAATATGTTACTGTTGAAAGAGCGACAGAAGCAGCTAATACGAGCAAGAGCATGATGCTAAGCCTGTAATTCCTAAGAGGGACTCGTTGCCAAGTTCCACAACAGCAGTGACGAACCACGACTGAGAGCCATCAACTTAGACTCGGCCTTTTACAGCATTGACCTGTCAATGACTCATTTATCAATCAACTTCCTTTCATCCCCCATCACATTATTTTGAGTGCTCTAGTTTCATCATGTTTTTAAAAATGCTTTTAAACTTTTGTTTCACTTTCTGGAATGGATACTAACGTACACCTAGACTTGTGAACAGAAATATTATCTACATATAATCTTCATTTTGGAATCCAATTGTCCTTTGAGGTTTGAGTTTTGTAATTAAATCATTTTGAGATCATGGTTAACAAGTACAAAAATAATAGATGATAATCTGTAGATGTCAGCTGGGCGCAGTGGCTCACAGCTGTAATCCCAGCACTTTGGGAGGCTGAAGTGGGAGGATCACTTGAGCCCAGGAAGTCAAGACCAGCCTGGGCAACATAGGGAAAACCCACCTCTACAAAAAAATAGAAACAATTAGCCAGGCATGATGATGCATGTCCATAGTGCCAGCTACTTGAAACTGAGGTGGGAGGATCGCTTGAGCTGGAGAGGTTGAGGCTGCAGTGATCCGAGATCGTGCCCCTGCACTGCAGTCTGGATGACAGAGTGAGACATTGTCTAAATTATAATAATAATAATGTGTAGATTTTAAGGGTTTTAACAAGTCAGAAGGAACTTTCTTCCACGTCACAGTCATGCACTGGCCTTATGTTTATATTCAACTCCCATCAAGATTCAGCCAGCAGATGGTGAATTTAAAGCCAAGCAGCAAAGAGGAATCTATAATTCCAAGACGATTTATGCTTTTCCCATCATTTGCTTGACCCCCTACTGCATTCAGTGCACTGTGGAGATCCAGGCTTGACTCTCCTTCAGAACCCAATATGGAACCCACTCTCTAAGAATGCTGCAGGCAAGGTTCCTCTTAAAAAAATTACATTTTCTGCTAAAAAGCAACACTTTTGGACATTCAGCTTATGTGATGGCCTTACTTTTGATGTACATACTCCCCAGAGAGGTGGGCTTTCTACAAAATGAATTTAAAATTAAATAACTGGATGTCCTTTTAAATGGCCTGGCTTGATGCCACATGGATATTTGAAAAGGTAAAAAGTAAAGTTGTTTGGACTTCAGTTTAGGCAACATTCTCTTTTACCAGAAAAAAACAAAAAGGTGTTAAATGTTAGTGTAAAACCAAGTATTTTGTTTTATGCTAATATTATTCTTTTTAAATGTTTGACAATATATAACAAATTTGAATTATACTCCCCTCCCCAAATGATTCATGAAGCCAGCCTACTAATTCTGAGTGACATTCTGATCAAAATAATTGCCTTTGAAAAGCTTCGCAGTGAGTGACACATTAACCACAGCAGGTATCCAAAGCTCTTTGAAAACACTGAGTCACACACCCTCACAACATCTGTGTGGTAAATGTGAGCGCAATAATATTATTCGCACTCTACCCAAAGGGACAACAGTTTGCTTAAAAGATGCTGTCTCAACTTGGGACATTCTCTGTCTGCCATGTTCCTTCCTCTGACTTCAAGTCATTCTGTACTCAAAAAGGTCTAAGATGGTTTCACTCTTTCCACATTAAAAACGTGAAGAGAGGTAACTGGTTTCCCCAAATCCCAGATATCATATTGCTTTCTGCCCTCAACTCAGTTTTCTTATGATGATAGAGTTGGTGACTTTTTCTAACCTTCCAAATTTCTAGCCAGTATGGAAGCAACATTATTGACACACTCATCTGGCCTCTGTCTAGTCTCCATCAACAACAGAGGAATCTCACGATCTCACCACCTAATAAGGCTGCCTGCCCCATTCCTATGTTTTAATTGTTATAAAGGTCTCCAATATGGTGATCTAAAGTCTGCCTTTCAAATTTCACTGTGCTTCCTAGAATATAAAACGACAAAACAAGACAAGAAAAACAAGGATGGTCTTCACATATGTGAACACATTTGTCATTTCTCTGCTTCTTTTATCCAAGTTAAACTTCCACAGAAGATTCAACTATAACTTATATGTGACGATCTTCAGATCCTCAGTAACCTAGTCATCTTTTATGATTTGGATACTAAGTGTCAGCATCTCCCTTAAAATAGGCCATCCAATATTGAAGCTAGTTTTAAGACACGGTCTAAGCAGAAAAGAGCAGAGAGACTATAACCTTCCATGGCAGAAGCACTCCAAGACTGAAGATGCTAAAGCAATGTTGTGACTGATTTCTTTCTCTTTGTTGCCTTTAAAAACTATATTCAGTTATGCAAGTCAGAAATCTCTACACCCTGTCACGACAGCATCTGGGCATAATTATGCCATACAAGTCAATATTGTTCACATATGGAAGAAAAGTTGGATCACACCATTCATTCTCCTTTGCTTCCTCTCTATTCTGATTCAGGTTCAAATAAGCAGAAACCAGGGAGGAGCCTCTTCTTTCTTTCATCTCTGTGCCAGCCCCACACTGCTCTAAGGAGCACGATCCTCTGAAATATGACAGGCAGTCAGAGACATTTCAGTCCAGCACAGGGCTGGAGGACTTCCATCCGATTCATTATTTTATTCCATTGACTAGCAGAATTTCCAAGACCACTTTGATGAGGTTCTATTTATTGAAAGCAAAAATCTCAGCCCATGTTAGTGTTGTTGAGATTTCAAGAATTTGTCTCATTGCCAGAATTGTCTTATGATCAAAGATATTGCTTGAGCATAGGTTTTTCTTTTTTTCAAATTTTAAATAACCTCTTATTTATGGAATTCTTTATGCCTAAAAGTTTGGAAATATGACTTTAATACTTATCTCTGAAGAACTTTGAGTATAATCTTAATTTTAACTCTATGTTTCTAATTTTTTTAAAATTCAGTTTTAGGACTCACTGGTTTCTCTTTAATACAGTTGCTATAGTAAAATGTATATATCAGTATAAGTACTTCCTCGATGTTTTATCTAAAAATGTGATGGCTGGCTGGGTGTGGTGGCTCATGCCTGTAGTCCCAGCACTTTGGGAGGCCAAGGCAGATGGATTGATTACTTGAGGCTAGGAGTTCAAGACCAGCCTGACCAACATGGCGAAACCCTGTCTCTACTAAAAATACAAAAATTAGCTGAGTGTGGTGAATTTAAAATTAAATAACTGGATATAGTCCCAGATACTCGGGAGACTAAGATGGGAGAATGGCTTGAGCCTGGGAGGTTGAAGATGCAGTGAGCTTTGATTGCACCACTACGTGAGACCTGTCTCAAAAAAAAAAAAAAAAAAAAAAAAAAAAAGGGGTGTAATCTCAGCACTTTGGGAGGCCGAGGTGGGCGGATCACGAGGCCAGGAGTTCAAGACCAGCCTGACCAACATGGCGAAACCCTGTCTCTACTAAAAATACAAAAATTAGTGGGGCGTGGTGGTGTGCGCCTGTAATCCCAGCTACTCAGGAGGCTGAGGCAGGAGAATCGCTTGAACCCAGGAGGCAGAGGTTGCAGTGAGCCAAGTTCACGCCATTGCACTCCAGCCTGGGTGACAGACAGAGACTCCATATTAAAAAAAAAAAAAAGGGACTTCTGATGTGAAGAGAAAACATCAGTTGGACAAAATCATTTCTAGACTTAATACGGGCTGAGGGATAAATTCTGCCAGTAGCCAGCATCTCTGTGCTCAGCTCCCTTGTTACGAAAGCGGAGTATGATCACTGTGTTGTGCTGTAAGCAATAGCTTGTGGAAATAGACATTCTGCACAGGGTAAATACTGAGTAACATTTAGAATCATAAACGTGAAATGAACCTTTGATATCACCTAATTCAACCTTTTAATTTTTAATTTATTCTTTATTTAAAGTTTGCTTTTTGAGGCTCAGCAAGATTAAATGATTTATTCAAAATTATACAAATAGGCCAGGTGTGGGCACATGCCTATATTCCCAGCACTTTGGGAAGTTGAGGCAGGAGAATCGCTTATGCCCAGAAGTTTGAGACCAGCCTGGGCAACATGGTGAAACCCCATCTCTACAAAACATAAAAAATTAACCAGGCATAGCAGCACATGCCTGTAGTCCCAGCTACTCAAAAGGCTGCAGTGGGAAAGGCCTGAGCCTGAGAGTTTGAGGCTGCAGTGAGCCGTGTTTGTGCCACTGCACTTCAGCCTGGACGACAGAGCGAGACCTTGTCTCAAAACAAACAAACAAACAACAACAAATTTCCTTTTTTAATTATACAAATAGGAAGTAACTGATTCAGGACTAGAGTCTCTTGATATCAATGCCATTGTGCCCCACCCCGTAACAGCTGTTTTGAATTATGACTTTATTTACCTGACCCTTTAAAAGTGCTATAAAGCCTGGTAAAACATTGCAATAAAGGTTCAGTCTTGCTTGGTTCACTAGAAGATGATTAAAAACTTCAATAAGATGTTTTCTCATGCCTCCTCCTTAAGTGTTGAATTTCTTTCTTTGTGAAATCAAAGCTTCTTATAACACAGCATAACAAATAAGGATAATTGATATGGATGGTGATGACAATAAAATTCATACTTAAAGCATTTAGAACAATGCTCAATTCCAAGGTGGTCAATTAATATTAAGTATTATAATCTAATTTAAACATTCAGACAACCTTACAAAATACATAATATCATTATTCCTCACTTTACAGTTGACACTAATGAGGCACAGAGAGATTTAGGTAGATTTCTCAAGGGCTTACAGCTTGAAAGAGTCAGATTTAGCCCTGAATCCAGGGCCTGCACACCTAGTTGCTACATTAGCGTGGCCAAAAAATGAGATGCTATTCTGAAGATCTTAATAAATAATGGCTAGGAAGAAATTAATGTCCTTGGAAGCTTTTCTGAAACTATTGAGAACAATTTACAGATAAATTTTCCAATTTTTTATTTGCCTTTTCTGGCGTATTCAATTGCAATGCAGAATCCTCCGAGTGAATCATATTTATTCTGCAACCACAGATATTAAAGTATTCTCTCATCAAAGTTTGGTGCTGGGAAGAAGTATTTGATTCCCAGAATCCCAGATCCACATCTCAGCTTGTTTCAAAGATGCCTTCCCCATTAGTTAGAAGCCTCCACCCATTCCTTTTGCTACACACCTACATCCCAACTCAGGTTTCCAAAGCAGGAAAGCTGAATTCCCAGTGCTCAAAAGCAAGCCCAAGCAAGACACCTCTCTACTCAATGCTTACATTTCTTTAACAAAGATGGTGATTTTAAGGCACAGAAGAAGCAAATGAGCGATCAGTACCTCTCCTCCTGCATGATTTGGAGATCCCCCCCGGCTTACAGGGCATAAGCCTGCTTTCTGCAATAAGGACCGTCTGAGAGCAGACTGTTTGAGTTTTCCCATCCATAAACCACAGAGGTCTACAGACAGCAGGACATAAGAGATGCCTGGCCTTTGCAAACAGTGTGCCTGAAGATACCAGAAGTCCGGTTGAATAATACACGATCAGTTTAGGGTGGAATTTTTTTTTTTTTTTTTTTTTTGAGGGCTTTGATGAAAAGCTACTGAGGCTTGACGTTGTAATGAACCCATCCTGTTATTTCTGATCACTAAGCCACTTTATAGGAGCAACCCAGATATTGAATCCTCTTATAGATAAACTGAGAATTCTAGATTAGAGAGCTAAAGGAGAAAAAGAGGAAATGAATCAAATTCCAACAAGTAAGGAAAAAATGGCTTATGTGCCTTCAAGGCAGAGGCCAAAGGATCACTCTGTACAGTGATAACCTATGACTCAACGCTTTATCATTCAGAGCTCATAATTCTCCAATCCCTGCAGGACGGATGCTGGCTGCTGTTCCAAGGGATGCCCTACCAGGGAGGTGGCTAATGGAATAGATGGGTGGGTGAGCCCTGTGTCTGAACTGCTGCATGCTATGCCTGCCTTTTCCTGTGATTTTCCACCCTATAGGCTCTAAATCAGTCTCTTTTCTTCATTTTTTTCCAAAAGAAGCAAAGGGAAGCCCTTGAGATTCATGTTGGTATCAACAGGAAACCTGGAAAAAAAGGAAAATCAAAGAGGAAACCAAAATGCACATAACTAAGAACAGGAATTTCAAGTACATTGCTTTTGGAAAGGGAAAATTAAAGTTTTGATGAGTTGGATTGCAGGGCGAGGGGAGGTGTGGGGTAGGGTGTGAAGAACAATGAATGAGGGAAGGGAGGAGGAATCTTCTTTACATAGGAATCAGGGGTGACCTCATATACTATTTTATGTGGCTTTTTTAAAAGCTTTGGGTAAAACCAAGCATATTTCATAATAACCTTACTCTCATGGAAGGTTATTAAGTTAAATGTATCGAGGGCGATAGTTAGGTGGTGATGGGTATTGTCCTCCTTCTCAGATTTCTAGTCCCCAGGTGTTTACTCCTGCTTAGATAGAGTGGTGAAAGCCATCAGTATCTTTGGTGTCTTAGGTGAGTATATATTAATCCACTTTGTTATCAGTATGAAAACAAAACCCCAGAGAATTGCTATTATAGAATAAAATGCCTCAGTCAGGTAAGGGAAATTCACTCTTTGAAAATATATCATGCGGCTTCAGTCGATGATTTGCTCAGTGTTCTACAACCAAAATGTGTTAACTAAAAGGAGAATATCATTTCAGAATATCCTTCCTTTCCTGTCCTGAGCTACCCCAGGGCTGGCTTTTATAATGATCACCACAAGAGCCTGCAGAACAGGCCAGCAGTGCCATGATCCCCACAATCCCACTGGAGAAGATATGGGATCAAGTCCCTCATGCCTGAAGCCAATTATGTGCATGATATAACTCCAAGACTAAGTCCTAGTACCCATATATAGGATTAATGGGTGGCAGAAATGGTGACTATTTAATTGTTTAAAAATCCTTCTATTCTGCAATTATTCTGTCTTAATACATTTATAAATTATAATTTGTGAACTCTCCATGTCCATGGCTACATTAAAAACAATCAAATTAATGGGCATATATATATATATATAAAGTTACACTTAAATAAGATTTATCCTTATTTAATGCAAATAAAACTACAACCATTATATTTTGTAAAGTCTATTATTTTATAATAATAGTGTGCATGTTATAGTCAGAAAATCTCTACAAGTAAAGGAAATGCTATCGTTCTTTTTTTTTTTTCTTTAGAGATGGGGTCTTGCTATGTTGTCCAGGCTGGAGTACAGTGGCCATTCACGGGCACGATCATTGTGCACTACAGACTGGAACTGCCAGGCTCAAGTGATCTTCCCATCTCAGGTTCCCGAGTAGCTGGGGATACAGGTATGCACCACCATGCCTGACAATGTCATTTAAAAAATTTTAAAGCTGGAAAAGAAATATTTACTCATGAATTGAGCTAGGAACTAAATGAAGACCTTTGGGCACCTGGATTAAAGCTCTAGTTAAGGCAGCATCTCGCTTCTACATATAATGAAATGACTAAGAGAGTGAGGTCTAGCTTATATAATAGAAAAAAAAATCAAACAAACAAAAAGCAACAGGAACAACCCAACTCAATATCTCCATTAAGAAATCCATGACTTTAAAAGGTATATCAAAAGCAAAGCTACTTTGTGGTAGAATAAGATTTTAATATGGATTTATTTGTGAAGGTTTTAAACATTGTATGTACTATATTTAGCATCTTCAATGATTACTCAGTTTGTAAAGTGCTTTGAGGTTATGAGATCACTAGTGAAGCTATTGGTTTCATTTAAAATAAATTCAACTAAATATTTCTCTCCTCACAGTATTTCCAGCCCATGGAAATCATTATCAGGGGATGTGGTGGAGAAAGAGAAGAAGAAGAAGAAGAAAAAAAAACCCACTGCTGTCAGATTTTTTTTTTTTTTACAGGTGGTAAACATGATTCTAACCTTTGTAATCTTACAAGGTTAAAGAGATGTTGACAAGACCAAAGAGTATCAACTAATTTGCCATACAGAAACATAAAGAGGTAACACATGTCTCCATCCTTATAATATGGAACTACATTTGATTTTCCTGAAATAACATCAATAAGCTAAAAAGATATTGCTAAATTTGGGAGTAAGACAAGTTATAGTAAGGCTTTCTTTCCTATTGTCTTGGTGATTTACGAGGTAATTTTGAAACTGACTAGTGGATGGAACTCAACCAATTGAAGTATATGGCATCATTTAATTGATACTATATCTCACGGGGGTTGTAATTTTCATGGTATCTTAAGTGTTGGTTATTTAAGAAGTGCCACAGGCCGGGCGGGGTGGCTCACACTTGTAATCCCAGCACGGATCACAAGGTCAGATTGAGACCATGGGGAACCTGTCTCTCTAAAATACAAAAAATTACCGGGTGGTGGCCGGGCCTGTAGTCCAGTTCAATATATCACCAATCTGACCTACCTTTACACCAAAGCTGTTGATTGCTAGTATCAGAATTAACCAGATTACTCAAGAAATTTAAAACCAAGACCATACAATGTTTCAGAGGTGCATAATGATGACATGTCTTTTGAAGTCTAGGTGAGTAGTCTATTTCTGCACAAATACATTCAGGGACTGTATGGTTTGGATTTGTGTCCCCACCCAAATCTCATGTAGAATTGTAATCCCCAGTGTTGGAGGAGGGACCCTGTGGGAGGTGATCGAACCATGGGGGCAGATTCCCCCTTGCTTTTCTTGTGATAGTGAGTGAGTTCTCGTAAGATCTGGTTGTTTAAAAGTGTGTAGCACCTCTCCTTTCGCTCTCTTCCTCTTGCTTCAATCATTTGAGACTTCTCTTCTTCCTCTTCACCTTCTGCCATGATTGTAAGCTTCCTGAGGCCTTTTCAGCCATGCTTCTAGTACAACTTGTAGAACCACAAGCCAATTAAACTTATTTTCTTTATAAATTACCCAGTCTCCGGTAGTTCTTTATAGCAATGAGAGAATGGACTGAAACAGGGGCTAACTTCTAAACAAAAATTAGCAGGATAAGTCTAGAAATATTTTCTCAAGGCAGTAAAAAATTCCTTATAATTATAAAAGATGATGCCAGAATTCCTTTTGCATGTGGAAGGAAGAGGCAGATACCCATGAAGTACCTACAATATGGTCACCAATTCCTAGGTTCATTGGTATATATTTTTAATTTAAAAATCATAACAATAGTATGATGCGGATATCAGCATTTCTATTTTGTAAATGAGGAAAACAAGATCCAGCAATTTAAAATAACTTGCTCACAATCGTTCAGCTCTTAAGTAGCAGACCTGGGATTAAAATCAGGTTATCCTGGGTGCAAAATCTTAGGTTCTTTCACATATCCTATTCTTCCTCCTGGGGCTAAGGTCACTCTCCATATTTTCTCACTGAAACATACGTTAATGCACAATCTCTGAGAGAATATTCCTTTATATTAACATTATATTAATATTTATATTAGTGTGCATATTATATGCAGAAAACCTCAAGTCCAAACAAATAAGTAAAAAACTAGAGATAATATAAAAATTATTCCTAATTTGCTTCATTAATCCATTGGAGATACATAATTTATGAAACTCTCCTTAAGCCTAATTTATGTTATTAGCCTATGTCCTTTCTTGGTATAATAATTTCCAGAATTTTCTACGTGTTAAATAAAGTGGTGCTCTTTTTAATTTAAAAAAATCCTTTGAGCCTCATGGGTGTTACCTGGAGTGACAGCATAGGGAACGAGATCATGTTCTCTATCAATTTTCCCAATATTTCAGAGGCATTATCTTTTGTTAGTGCCCCAATTCTGGGAAAGGGTCTAGTGTTCTTTGCACATAGAAGAATCTTTTCCTGCTAGATCTTTGCAGGTTCCCTCTCTCAGCCTTCTTACCCTCTTGGATAGGCAGTTCTCAAGGCTCCTCTGAAGCTTTCTGGACCAGATCCTTCTGCATCCCAAGAATGATTTCCAAGTTGAGTCTTATTGGGCAAATTTAAGGTGACTATTTTCTTACTTAAAGTAATGCAGGAAAGGCAGACAGGAATTCAAAATCTACACCCTCATAACATGACCCTAGCTGTGATGGGTCCTGTTTCGATCAAACCCCCTACAAATAACCTCCCAGACCTTTCTTTCCATTTAAATGTACTAGGGAATGTGTGTTGGGGAAGAAGTCTAGACACATAGACACTGCATAGGGGATCCCAACTGCTGGATAATCTGAAGGTGTTCCTCAGGTGTTAGGTTTAAGAAGAACCCTTAAAGGACTTCTCTGGGCCACTGAACTTTTCACCTTCACGTCAAACATCAGTGGTGTTGGCAAGCTTTTTGTACATCGCACAGTCACTCGTATCTGGGCCTCAAGTGATGAAGGTGTTACACAATCCCATTAATCCAGCCAGGGTTCCCTACTCTGAGTCAGTTGAACTTTACTCAAGTGCTCACACAGAATAGCAAAATCGGTCACTAAGAAGGGAGTTTACAGGCAGGGAAAACGTGGGATTAATAAGAAGAAACTTGATTGACCGGGTGTAATGGATACTGAATTGCAAACGGAATTGCAACAGGAGACTTAACTTCTCAGCCTGTCATAAAACTGGGCAAGTCTTCTTTGAGCAAATCAACAAATAACATATTTTCAAAGGACGTTTTGGTACATAAGTGTGGAATAATGTACATAAACTGCTTTGAAAGTGAAAACAATATATAAATGTATTAGGATTATGTGTTATCAGCATATAAAATGCTATAACTCAAAGCAGGGTAGCAAAAGACAGAGAGCTTTGGACCAGGGGTAAGGACACTGTGGTTCTAGTTGAGGCTCGGATGTTTGGACCAGCCTGTTACAGGTTAAGTCACTTAACTTCTTGGTGCCAATGTCTCCTTATGCAAAAACATTAAGATTGTACTTAATGGCCCCAAGGGGCTGAACAGCTCTAAAATGTTTGATTCTGCAAAAAGAATGAGGTAGCCCTGTCAAAATATATTTCAAATCTCTATCAGTAAAATCTGACTGTCATCAAATATACAATATATACTACTTAAACAGCAATAAAAAATAATGAAATTCAAGGAATTCATAATTTGTCAAAAGTCTTCTCTTATTGCAAGAATCACTCTGTTCAAAATTTTGCCTCTGTTTTCAGACAGATAATGTCTCTGTCTCAAGCTTACGATAAAGTCCTAAGCTTACAATTTCTTAGAGCTTTCCATACTCTTGCCTTCCACCAAATACTTCAAAATACCAAACCTTGTGAGAACTTTAGAATCTGATTATTTCCTACCTTTCTTAAGACTTAATATTTTATCTATGTCTTCTAGCATGGCCTCTGTACTCATTTTTTTTCTCCCTTTTCTTAGTTATTTTGGGAAAAGCAAGTGGCTTGAAAAGAGAGGGCAGTCCCTAAGCCCTGGCATCATATAGAAACTTAACATCTCTTCAATTATATCCACATAGCACCCTCTACTGCTTCAGGGGGAAAGAAAGCTTTGCAACTGCTCAACACTAGAATACAGCCAAAAATGTCACTCTGCCCAGCTATATAACAACAGGTAGAAATCTCCTTCATTTGTCATCTCAATAGCATTCCTTTAAAAGAGCACAGTTAGGGTGGGGAGATATTTTTATCTATTTTGTCTTTGCATTTGTTCTGCTTTATTTCTGCTTTGTCTTTGTGTATGTTCTGTGATTTTGAGCTAGGAGTTCTTGCAATTTCTAACCCTCATGCCAAAATAATTGCAAGTGATATTAGGAGCAACTGGGTAATAGAAATAAACACATCTGAGGCCTCTGCAGTAAATGTCAATCAAGAACTCAAGGAGAGAAGATTACAGCTCTCAGGGTGCAAAGACTCTGATATCTTTAACAGAAAACTTCTGCATAGCATAAGAAAATTCTTCTTCCTCGGCTTTGTTTCAATGATGCCTATGTTCTGATTGTGATCCCAGAAGAAAGAAACAGATTTTCTAAAAATGTAGATCTCCATCTATTCACATGCGCTTTTTCCTGAGTGTCTTGTTTAGCAGGGCCAGTAAGTTATTAAAAACTAAATCAGAACCCTGGGAAATGTAATTTATTTCCTATGGACTCGTAAGCAGAGATGCTTCAAAAGCAAGATGTTCCCTCTTCTTCTCTGGATCTCTTTCTATTTTTCCCACTGAGATAACGTGTTTATAGTATTCAGTAGAGGGGAGTCTCATCATTCCCTGGAAAGTCTGCTAAATCATGGAGAGAACATATATATATAACATCAAAAAATAATATCTAGTCTAGAGTTTCATTTTAGACAGAGTTTACTACTTTGGACAAACAATATATAATTTCCCTAACTCAGGCCAGAGGGCTGCTTTTCACAAACCTTACCACTCTATTCATTGAAGGGCAGGAGAAAATATTTCCTCAGGAATATTCTAGAGACTTCTCTCTGAAAGTACCTATTCCACCACAAGCCTACACAGTCCCTTTCAAGTATTATCTAAGCCGAGTCCACTAATTCATTTAAATTTCCTAATGTGTTTTATTTTATTTTATTTTTTTTGGAACTGATAGTCAGAACATACCCTAATGTGTCTTGAAAGAGGAGACCTGTTAATTGCAATGCATCAATAATAAGTGAAGTTTCACACCGAGGATCAAGGTGAGGTAAAGAAAAGGTAACGCTGGAGTTGCAATCTTAGCAGAGGAAGCTTTCGTCACATTGCTCTTATAAACAATAGCCTATATGAAAAGGAGAAGGGAGCTGCTGTCTCCTCCAAGTTCGAAACGAGAGAAGATTTGCTTCCCGGCACAAGTATACTTCAAGGAACAAGCACCTGTCAAGAACCAGGAATGCTTAGGATTCTTTTTTTTTTTTTTTTTTTTTTTTTTTGATGGAGTCTCGCTCTGTCACCAGTCTGGAGTACAGTGGCACGATCTTGGCTCACTGCACCCTCCACCTCCCAGGTTCAAGCAATTCTCCTGCCTCAGCCTCCCGAGTAGCTGGGACTACAGGCACGCGCCACCATGCCCAGCTAATTTTTGTATTTTTAGTAGAGATGGGGTTTCACTATGTTGGCAAGAATGGTCTTGATCTCTGGACTTCTTGATCTGCCCACCTCGGCCTCCCAAAGTGTTGGGATTACAGGCGTGAGCCACCGCGCCTGGCCCGTTAGGATTCTTTAAGCACTAAGCGTAGATTCCTTCATGGAATTTTTAGATACATGAATGTTGTGGCACTTTCATGTCCTGAATAGTCAAGACAAACACAGTTTTTCATGTTCTTATTTGTGTTTGTTTGTTTGTTTTTCTTCACCCTGTCCTCAGATATCATGTATTTGTATTCTAACATTTTCATGTAGGTTAATTGTCTTCTTTCAGTTGGGAAGACAAGATTTACAGTTTCTGTTCCTTTCTATGTACTCCATTGCCTAGCAAAATACAGGTTACATGAAGCCTGCTTAGTATTAAATAAAAATATAAATGAAATAACACATACAAAGCACTTGGCCCAATGGCAAGCATTAATTTTTTCTTATGTGTTTTTTTCCTCTGTGATGTTCGTATCAGGTCCCTGCCAGTCTGCTGGACACTGTGACCTACACGAGGGCTCACTCATTTTACAGCTATGAGTAGACACATATTATGTAGAGTTACATCATTTCACAGATATTTTGAGGGTGTCTAGAAGGTGTCAGATTCCATGTTAGGTATCAGATTCAATGGTAAACAAGACCATTGGATCTATTCAAAGCCTTTATATTCTAGGAGAGAAATGCAACTGAAAAACTGGCATTTCTGATAGACAGTGAAGCAAAGTTGGGTGAGTGTGCATATGTTTATTGCAGCACTATTCACAATAGCAAAGACATGGAACCAACCCAAATGCCCATTAATGATAGACTGGATAAAGAACAATGTGGTACATCTATACCATAGAATACTATGTAGCCATAAAAAGGAATGAGATCTAGTGCTTTGCATGGATGAAGCTGGAAGCCACCATCCTCAGCAAACTAACATAAGGAACAGAAAACCAAACACAGCATGTTCTCACTCATAAGTGGGAGCTGAAGAATGAGAACACATGGACACAGGAAGGGGAACAACGCACACCAGGACCTGTCAGGGGGGTGGGCAGAGGGAGAGCACCATGACAAGCAGCTAATGCGTGTGGGGCTTAATACCTAGGTGACAGGTTGATAGGGGCAGCAAAACACCATGGCACACGTTTACCTATGTAACAAACCTGCACGTCCTGCGCATGTATCCCAGAACTTAAAATAAAATAAAATTTAAAAAAGAAAAAGTTAGGTGGGTGTAAACACAGAACACAGGGTGTTGTGAGAGCTTAGAGGAGGGTCTGCAGGTGGAAAGTCAAGAAGAGCTTCTTGGAGGAGGTGACATCCGCAGTGAAACCAGAACAGAGTCAGAATTAGCCTGGTGGTGGTGAGAATCAGTCACCCCTAACACAGGGAGCAGAAGCTCCGAGGCTGAGAACAGAGAGGACAGTATTTGGTGGAACAGCAGGAATCGCTGGGGCATAGAGATGGGGAGCGATTATGGAAGAGGCTGGGGTGGAAATGCACATGGAAACAAGGCTGTAAGGACAGGGACCCATCTGGGGGCTTCCTCTTGGTGCTCATGAAGAGATATAGCCATTCTTAGACTGCAGGGAGGAAATGTGCTCCCTTCCTTGTCTTTCAGACTTTTAGCATTTCTATTATGAAGGATGAATAAGAAGGAGCAAGGAAGTAATGAATCTCTTTGGAAAGACCAACAAGATGAATAATGTTCCACCAGTGGGAAGCACATGCAAGGAGAAATTGTGCAGAGTAAGTGTTTCCTTCTGTATTACAGAACAGCTTTGTAGAGGTCATTAGGCTTATTGCTGGAGCCAGCCGAGTTGGGTAATAGCACGTCTACTTAGGTCTTCATGAGAGGACCGCCATTCCCTCGGTTATCTGGAACAGTGTTGCATCAGCACAATGCTAACCAAGCTAGACTTTTCTAGCTGTAAAAAAGCTTTAGACATCCATGTTTCCACTTTAGTGGTAAGGGAACTGCAAGTTACCCAGCTCTTGTAGGCATAGCTGGGGTGTAAAGCCAGACCATTTGACTCCTGCTCCAAGACTCTTTCCAAAGAGCCATCCTGCCACTCTGCCCCGAAGAAGGATTTTTTTTTTTTCACTTAACAGCTAGTCTACATGGCCCAGAATAAAGCAAAAACTAAGCATGTGATGAATTTGCTGGCTACGTGCAACCAAACAGAGGTAAGGATTTATTAATCTTCAAATGACCTAATTTGTCTCTTGCCACGAGATGATGCATATTACAAATATTGCAAGAAAAAAAGCTGATTGAGGGTAGTTAACATGACCTGGCCAGCATCGGGAGGTGCCAAAAGTAGTGTCTGCTTGTTTAGAAAGAATGTAAAACATTTGTATTTTATTTAAAATACAAAAATTGATATCAGTTTTGTAAAAGAAAGGGTGTATGTATAAATATGCCGACATAAGCAGACATGCATTAGAGATACATGTGCTCAGAGGGAAGAGAAACTTAAAAGAGACAAATAGACTAAAATTGTAATAGAAACAACTTTCTCTGGGATTTGGGGGCCTTATGATCTTTTAAAAATAATTTACCAGTTTTACAGTATAATCAGAAATATATACGTGTGTTAAAATACGCATATGTTTTAAAAATATACATATGTGTTAAAAATTGTATGTGACAACTCCCTGCTTTAATGGAACAAGCACATCTTGAAGTGGTCCCTGGGACCTAGCATTTCCTTGTTATTGTCAGACAAGGCCCTAGCTCATACTTCAGTGTTGTTACTGAGTTTCAGTTAGTGGCAAAAGACATGGCTCCTTGTGAATGTAAATTTGAGATAATTTTTTTCAAAAGATTAAGATGCTTCGGCATTTTCAGAGGACTCGTTATTTATAATGCACCTAATTTCTACCTAGAAATGCATGGATGTGTGGAGTCAAGCCATTCTGGGACAGCTGAGTAGTGGCAAACAAGCCACTTTGTACTAATGAAAAAAGGAGGTTTCAGGTCACACCGAAGGTAGCAAGGGCAGTAGAAGCTGCCTCCGAAAAAGGTTACTCCTAAGATTCCATTCCCAACATCTACAGCAATATCGACTCTTAGAACTTAAGTCTTTATACTGTGATGCTGAAATACAGAATTTCCTAAATCATGTGAATATATATATGATGGAATCTCACTCTGTTGCCCAGGCTGGAGTGCAGTGGTACGATCTCAGCTCACTGAAACCTCTGCTTTTTTGAGTTCAAGCAATTCTCCTGCCTCAGCCTCCCGAGTAGCTGGGATTACAGGTGCCCACCACCACACCCGGCTAATTTTGTATTTTTAGTAGAGACAGGGTTTCACCATGGTGGCCAGGATGGTCTTAAACTCCTGACCTTAAATGATCTGCCCACCTCTGCCTCCCAGAGTGCTGGGATTACAGGTGTGAGCCACTATGCCCAGCTAAATATATTTTAATGAAACAACATAATCCAAAAGGAAGGAAGGAAGGCAAACAGAAAGGATGGAAGGAAGGAAGGAAGGAAGGAGGGAAGAAGGGAGGGAGGGAGGGAGGGAGGGAGGGAAGGTTGGTTGGTTTCATTCCCAGGAGGTTGGCAAATTTTTGAAACAAATGATTAAGGATCACTGTACCATGGAAGAAAAGCACCCTTAGCAGGTGGAAGGCTGTCCTAATGGAGCAAGACGGTCTCTTGTGGGAATGGAGCCACACAGGGCTGCCCTGCCCCAGTGACATGGAGCAAACGGCACAAGCCTCACCTCCCTTGTGGTATCATGAATGCCTTCTTGCTCTGTGAGTATGCCTAGGTTAACTTGCAGAGGGACCGTTTGGAGCTCTTGAGAAAAAGTCACAGGGCTGGGTGTGGTGGCTCACGCCTGTAATCCCAGCACTTTGGGAGGCCGAGGCAGGTGGATCACTTGAGGTCAGGAGTTTCAGACCATCCTGGCCAACATGGTGAAACTCCGTCTCTACTATAAATACAAAAAAAAAAAAAAAAAAAAAAATTAGCTGCACGGTGGCTTGTGCCTGTAGTCCCAGCTACTCAGAAGGCTGAGGCTGGAGAATCGCTTGAGCCCAGGAGGCGGAGGATGCAGTGAGCCGAGATCATGCCATTGCACTCCACGCTGGGACACAGCGAGACTCCTCTGTCTCAAAAAAAAAAAAAAAAAAAAAAAAAAAAAGTCAAAGCATGAATGTAGGGCTCCACTACATGTTCTAGAAAGTCACATTTGAGCTTTAGAAGGTACCACAGTTTTCTTCCAATTACTCATTACTGCCCCACCTTGTGGCCTCGCCGTGGGACAGTTCCTCAGCACATCTCAGTGTAAACAGGTTGAGCAAACACTGCATGGATTATCTATGAAATAGAGAAAAAAGAACTCGGAAGCAATTTCAACTTTAGGAAGTAAAAAGTTGGTCACAGGCCAGTAGAAAATGGAGCAAGAGGAGAGACTCAGTACTGCTTGTTGAATTGAAATGACTTTGAGCTTTCCTCTCTACTGGGCAGCCACGCACCTTAGAAAAAGGCAATTTTCCTGTGTGGAAAAGCAGCACGGCTCTGGGCCCTACTGAAACAGAGGCAAGCATTATACTAGGTTCTGGGGATGCAAAGAAAAAATCTATTCAGCATGCAGAGCCTTGGTGATTTCTGCAAAATATAAATCACGTCTTCCAACTCCCTACTTAGAACTGTCCCAAGGTTTCCCATCAGGTAAAGAATAAACAAATTTTCCTGTGACCCTCAGGCCCTGTATTTTCTAAGTGTGACTTTTGCTGGGACATGCTGTTCACCAGTCACATGGCTTATTCTAGGTTTTTGAGCTCACAGTTCTCATTCTTCCTCTAGGGCCTTGTGCTTGCATTTCCTCCAACTCAGACACTCCGTGCCCAGATCCTCATAGACTCCTTCTTGCATTTGAACTCTCAGCTTCAGCCATCTCTTTGGCAAAGCTTTGCCTGACCACCCAGTCTAAATCAGGAGGCGCTCTTCTTCCCATTGACATATTTTCATCTTATCGGTAGCACTGGTTAGCTTATTGATTTCCCTTTTAATCTGTCCCCCTGCCAGAATGCGTACTCCTGTACAACAGGAATCTTATCTGTCTTGTTCACCACCTTATCTTCAGTCCCTAAAACAGTGCCTGGAACATAATGGGAATCCAATACATCTTTGTTGAATGAATGAATGAATGAATGAATGATTGAATGAGTGAATGGCATAGCTGTCTCCCCTGAGTGCCTGACTGGTACTACATAGTAGAACGAAGGAAAGTGCTAGCACAGAGTAATACCCAGGGTGATCTATGAACATGGAGGAGGAATAATGAACCCAAGAGGTATTTAGGAAGACTGTGAAGAGAGGAGGACACCTGTGCTAAATTCCGATGGGTAGAATTAGTTGAGTGAACCAAGATGTTCCAGGTAGAGGGAACGGCATGAGGTAAAACATGAAACATGAAACAGCAAGCGTGTGAGGGGAAAGAAGTCCAAGCTTGGTTGGGGCATGAAGTGAAGTGCTCAAGAGGATACGTGTCATGGAGAACCTTGGACATCAAGATGAGAAGCCTGGACTTTCAAATGAGGTGAAGTGGTTTAAAGCGACAGAAGTTAGCCAGTCCCCAAAATCAAGAATAGACATGATTATTATTTACTTTTATTCCCGTGCTCATTCTCTTTACTTTGTTCCTTCCAATTCTTAGACTTCTCCTGCATTCTCACTGAATGGGTTCTATAAAACCAGTCACCAGACATGAGGGAAGAAATTCAGCATGCTGTATGGTAAGTTGCCTGGCATCTATGTTGGCTTATTTATTTATTTGGCCTCTACCAAAGACACTGAGTCTGTGGCAAGGTCCATCTGAACCGTAAATTGCCTCAAAAATGAGGTGGGCACATACTTTCCTTTTGTATTGTGTGGGATCGATAATCCCTTCCAGTGCCTTCCACTGATACAGAGTTTGAAAGCAACATGATTCAACACTGTGCCTTTTGTGTGCCCTGGATGAGCTGCCAAATATTTCAGAAAGAATCAGCCCATGAATAGGATATCAGATCAAACTTTTGTTGAAACAAGTTCTTTTTTCTATGCATTCCATTCAAAACAACAAAACCAAAGATCCAACCCGTCATATATTATCTAAAAATTATTCACAAAATGTTTGCCTTGTTTGAGGGCATTAGCAACAAGCTGCTTGTCCTTTTTCCCCTCCTCCTATTCTTTCCATTCATGAAAATGGTGATTCATAGCAGTGCCCTGCAGAGAGCGGGCACTGGCCACTCCTGAGGCAGCCCACCTCTGCCGCGCGCTTGTGGGAAAAAAAGCCCTGCAGTGAATCAAGTTCATTGAGCAAAATCTAGGGGAAAATATTTGTCTGGAAATCTAACACGCCTCTCTCTGTGCTTGTCTGGACAGAACTAGGGTGGACTTAACATTTTTTTCCTTTTTGTCAGAAATGTGTGTAGAAAAATTGCATATTTTTGCAAAAGAGTGTCACAGAGGTGGGAGGCGGAATTTGGGGGATTTTTTAAACTGCAAGATCAGTGTCACCACCACAGGAACAAAGACACAAAGTAAGCTGATAATGTATTCTGAACTTAGCAAGTGTAGTTCTCTGGAAGACAGAAATGATTCAACAATATCTATGCATAAGGGAGGAAGTCCACCATACTGCTGAGCTTCGAGTTGTTGGAAAAGGTATTTAAAGAAAAAAAAACGATAGGGCATAACTGTAGGAGAGCCAGTGATCACCCCCAATCCTCCTTTTAGCTCTTAGTGGGCTCTTCAGCAGGACCTAGAAACCAAATCGACACCAGGCAGATTAACAAGAGAAAAGTATACACATTTGATTAATTTCATATGTACATGAAGATCTTTACAAGACAGTGAAGTCTGAAGAAGGGGCTTTTATATATTTTAGACAATGAATGATACATTTGAGAAGAAATGACAGCAAAAAGAAAATCTGGCCAGGGCAGTACATTTTCTAGGGGAGTCACTAGGAGATATTTGGGGTGGGGGGTGTAAAACCACAGGCAGATAAGGGTTACTTTGTTGAGTGTATATATCAAGTCCAGTGTAGCCTCCAATTCCAAGTCTCTGGTAATTAAGGGCTATTTTCTCGCCCTGGTATGGCAAGGGTGCCCCTCCCAGAGGAATCTTTATGGTGTGCTACATGCAGGAAGAGATAGGTCAGCTTTCCCTTTCTGAAACTACAGTGTCTCCAATGTTTTCAACTTGAAATACTCAATATACCAATCTGCCATATTTTGGGATGGCACATCCTTCACTCCTTCATAACCTACACATCAGCAGTCAAGAAAGCAGCCATCAGAAAAAAAATAAATAAAAATTGAAAACTGGGAGGCCCAAGACACCACAGTCAAATGCATCAAAGCTGTCTTCACTGAGGTGGGATGGAGAGAGATCTCCCCAGGCCATAGAGGAAGGAATGAATAGTTTGGTCTATTCAACCAGGGCATCGGTATATTGCAAGACACAGGCTCCCACTTTACAGACATCGTTCTCCCGCAAAGTGACATCGTAGCACCAATTTTCCCCCTTTTTTAATTGGTCTTTACTGCCATGTCCATAAGAGAATGGCTTGCATCTGAACACTTCATTTGTAAAGGCCAGGGACACATTTTTGTGGTGGTAGCTACACGGGGAATATCATAAGCAAGAGTCCAGCACACATGTGGAGTTAAAAAGAGAAAGAAGGGTGGAAGAGTGGCACCAAGCCCAACATGATGCTTTGATGCTCTTGTTGGGTTTAGATGCGTAAAAGACCCAGTAAAAACTGCTGAGTTGTGGAAATAATAGGTTGTCCTTGTATTTAAGGGAAGGAAAAGCTACAAAGACATAACAATGAGTAAAGCTGGTGGTTGGGATCAGAGAATGTATGAATAATCAATATCTGGCAGAGAAGAGGATGAGATAGTGTCTAAGATAGAACACGTTTTGGAGACAACAATCAGTAAATTCAGATATATGAAAGAGAGCAGAGTAAACACATGGCAGCTCATATGGAAGCCTTAATAAAGACAATGGAATGACGAAAGTCTAATGAATTTTAAAGATCACTGTGGCCACAAATCAGTTAGAGTCTTGGAAAGTGAAGGATTCTAAATGTATTGATGTTTATTAAGTTGGAGAATAAGGGAATCTAAGCGGAAACCATCAAGTTTCCTAGTTAGAAATGCCCAATGGAAAAAGTCAAACCCAAGGTTAAAAGCAGAAAAACAGACACCCTAGAAAGAAATGGGAGTGGGTGAGTGCAGGTTGAAAATGGAGCGTGGTTCCCATTTTCCAGAACAGATTACAAATGTAGCCTCACCCAGTGTGGTCAGAGTTCACTGGCTGAGCAGCCCTGATAACAACCCTCATCTATCTATGAACATTTCTGAGGCTGGAAAGGGTTTGTGGTCAGTGTCGGAGAGGTTGCACAATTTGTACTGAAGTTTCTAATGGTATTAGAGACAGTCTAGGGAGGCATGTCAGATGGAGACAGAGAGAGGTTCTGAGAGGTAACAAAAATGAGTGAGTGGCATGAGTACCCTGCAGCCATGCTCACCGCTTTCACCACCACCTCTACCACACCTACCTGTGTGGGCATTCAACCTGCCCTCAAAGCAACTTCATGCCTGTAGCAATCTAGACTGTTCTTGAGGAGTCAACTGGTTGACCATCCTTATCTCACAGGTTAAACACACAAACACACACACACACACACACACACACACACACACACCCCCTTGGGTGACCATAGGGCCATTTTCACAGGGTGGGAAATGGCACAGCTAGTTTTGGTAACTCCTAGCCCCACACTTTCACACTTTATAATGTTACAATTTTTATTTAAAATCAGTTGGTTTTAAGTTGCAGCATTCTAAGACAAACACCTCTGAACCACAAAGGAAGGATGACTATTCGGTATTTGGGAGAGGTGTGGCTGCTTGTTTTCTCTTTGCTGACTAACTTGCACGTTCTGACTGTACACATTCCAGAAAATGCCTGAGGCCCCAGATTTTCAGGAGAACCACCCTTTTTCCATGTCTAATTAGCTACATCTAGTCTTTTGATTTGCATCAAGGAGTGGTTCTTTTTATGTTAGCCAGATTGTGCCTGCTCTCTGGTTTTCCTCTCTGGGATAAAGAGGGTCTCCTTTAGATGTTATTTCCATAGAGTGGTTTCCTTTTGCCATGATTTATCAATGGATTCCATAAGGGGAAGTTGACTACACATGGGTGGTTTAAGATACTTTAACAAAACCAAAAATGTGTGCTGGGAAGTACCATCACTTAGTAAGTGCTCCCTAAAGCATAAGGATATCTGGACAACCTCCTTATCTGGGAAATGAGAGCAATGTTTTTTAATGTCTCAAAAGCTGCCCGTTATTAAAAACCTGCTAGGGATTAAAATTTCAATTAAATTTAAGTTGTAAAAGCAAAAGGATGCTCTAGAAATATAAGTGATAAAACCCCAGATCACGAATCACTGGATTTGGTTCTTTGATGAATGGCTCCTCTTTTGTAGCATTTTCAATCAATCAATCAATATTTGGACCAGCAAAAAAAATTCATCGGAAAATGAACAAGATCACAAAATTCAGAGGAACCTCGTTCCTCCTTTCTCCATTAGTGGAAAAAGTAACCTCATCCTACCATTTATATCAACTTTAAAATACAGAGTTAAGGCTTTCGAGAGATAGATTCAGAATTAAATGGAGAGCGAGGGAGAAAGCATCATGTAACGTATTTGCTGTCATAATTCTTTAATAAATCACAGTGTCATTTGTCCAATTCTCTGGTGTCCAGACTCAACAAAGCCCTGAGTCCATTAATTTCAATGGGGCCTTTCTGGGAAAGCAGTTGATACCCAGCTGGTAACTCACTATAATGGATCAAACTGAAGAAGAAAGTTCTGATTTAATTAACTTGTGAGTTTCCTTAGGGCCCATTCGAATGCTAACAAGTAGTTAAATTCTTTCCCTATGAATAAATCATGATTGTTAATTTTTTCTTAAGGAGATTTACCCAGGGTTGATACAGAAAGAAACTGGCCTGGGCTTTTCTTTTGCCCGTTAAATGCACCTTTTCCAGTATAGAATGTGGTTTGAGTCATCTCAAGTGAATTCACATTGGTGACAGACATTTACGAATGCACACTCTCATTACTCATTATGGCCATCTTTAACAAAGAATTGGAAAGTAAATGGTGAAATGGAAACTTCCTGTTTTTAAACTTGCTGAGGGGAGTTAAGGGTCATTTTATTAATATTTATTGAACATGGGCACTCTGCTAAGAGACTTGAGCTACATTATGTTGGTTCATTTCCACAAAAATACTCTTAGCTATCATTCTCTGTATTTTACAATGGAAAGAAAAGAGGCTCAGAGAAGCAAAATAATTTGCCAAATATCACACAGCCAACAGGGCTGGGATGAGAACCAAAGACTGCCTCATGATTTTTTTACTATATGTTTGTCTTTATCCATTACACATTGGCAATGCAAGAACTTGAACATGCACGTGACTTTGGGAAGAAGTCTTATTTACTAACTACAAAAAACGGGCTTAAGATAATATCCCCTGGACCAAAGCACAGTATTTAGAGAATCAGCAAGTGCAAGGACTATAAAGCTTGTTCCTACAAGAAGGTGAATGGGTGAACATCCCGTGAGACCTATTTTTGTTAAAATGATGAACAGCACTGGGGCAAACCAAGGCTGGTGAAGAGACAAAGCTAAGTGGACTCTGAGGAATTTAAACATCACCCCAGACTAGAAGATACACACGGCAATCCTTCCTGTCACTTATTTGTCTATTTCTCTTTAAATGAGTTTGAAACTCTTCAGCACTAGACTAATTAGGATACTTTTGAGAGTAAGAAAGTACACTAAAAATGAAGATTGTATTTTTTTTGAAGAATTCATCTGGTGAACAACATTCTGGTTTTATTATATTAGTATACCTATAAAATATTCTATGCTATGCTAGATTTCTAAAATATAAAATAACACATAGCTTCATTTACTAAAGCAAAAATTCTTCATAAAATTAATCTGAACATTAAAATAAGTAGAATGCAAGTACTTTAATCAATTTTTTAAATTTTTATCTGTCTTTAATAGTATATCACTAGTATTTTTCTAAGAAAAGTATTTAAAAAATACAGTCTTATTTGAACATTTTTCATAAATTACCTACAATCTTCTTCAAAGTGGCATGATATGGTTAACATGTATGAAATTAGTGACAAAATTAATTCATTCTTATCTTTAATCAATAATATTTAAATTTGTATTTTTTTATGTATTTATTGGAGACAGTCTCTGTCGCCCAGGCTGGAGTGCAGTGGCATGATCTCGGCTCACTGTAACCTCCACCTCCTGGGTTCAAGAGATTCTCAGCCTCTCTAGTAGCTAGGATTACAGGTGTGTGCTACCATGCCTAGCTAATTTTTGTATTTTTAGTACAGACGGGGTTTCTCCCTGTTGGCCAGGCTGGTCTCGAACTCCTGTCCTTAAGTGATCTGCTCGCTTCAGCCTCCCAAATTAATCATGCCTGGGATTACAGGTGTGAGCCAACCACACCTGGCTAATATTTAAACTTTTAAAGACTAACTTCTCCCACAGGTACAAGGTACTTAACAAGCTCAGAGCTTGTGCTAAACAGAAAATATTTTCAATTCAATTATTTATATTAAATATTTCAGCCCAAATATTTTATGTTTTTTTAATAAGAATACTTTTCATTAACAAATATTTAAGTCAAAAATCATCAAATAAACTGTCTTTAGGATTTTTTTGAATGTTTTACTAAGTCTTTTCAATTTCATTGTCTGTTCTATATAAATTTATTCAATTAAAAATTGAAGCTTCATCAAACTATTATTCCCACAAACTGAATATTTCGAAACACAATTGAAGTTTTCAAATTACATGTCTTATAATATTTGAGCTTTATTCTATAATTCTTTAGTTTCTCCCTTGCCTTTGCAGATACATATCCATGGCTTCCTATTCATAATTTGTTTGCAAAAATTGCATTTTGATAAAAGCTTTGAAATCTTTAGCTTTTGCTGTTCCATTCATTGGTACTTTGATGAAAGATCTCTAGATGATTTTAAAACAATATTCGGCCAAAAATGAAAAGACTGTCATGCAAACTTCAGTACTATTGTAGGACACTCAGAAGAATTTTAAAAGCACAGTAGATTAAATGCTCAAACGTTTCTAAAATCCAACTGAAGAAAGGCAGCAGAGAGACAAAGTGAATCCTGATATACTGATTTTTTTTTTGTAGTCAACATTACCTTCCTAACAAAATTTTACAGTTCAGATGATCCAACTGTATATGTACGTATTTCAAAAATTTGAAACTTACAGCTTTTAATTGAGAGGCTATCAAAATTTATATGGATGTAAGTATGAATTATATGTACATAAAAACTATTTCCAAGTACATTTCTTTTCTTTAAATTTCAGAGTGTTAGGCTTCTTCATGATGCAGTACTCCACCAAAAATTGTGTTAATATTAGACAAATGCTAGAAATGTAGATTAAATATTAACTGAATTTAAAATAGTATGAATAACACATTCAACAGAATTAACTTCAAAAAGCTTTAGTTTCTTCCTGTGAATTGGATGAGAAAACGAAACCATTACAAGAATTAACTGGAGTGATTTTCTATTTGGAATATCTGATGACATTGAAATAAAACTGGCATCACTTTCTGTTTTAAATGTTCTTTTGCTAACGGTGCTGGCACTTTAACAGGTGTCATTTCATTTTGGGATGTGCACAAGAAATCATGAAATTGCCAATGAGCTAACTTAATGTCAAAGAGCAATCATCTGATCTAAATAAAAAGTCATGCTTCCAAGCATGTTCTGTAGCTCCACTTTCTGCAGTTGTGTGTGTTGAGTCATTTTAAGATGCACTCTTTTTTTCTGTGTTTTTTAAACTTTTTTAACTTTTGAAGTAGATCTTGATGCTTCTTCAGCATATGGGTGACTTCTGAATGTTAATTCATTATATTCCCATGGTAAATGGCAACAAGTGTTTTGTGTAAGTTACATGTTCTTTTCTTTCTTTCTTTCTTTCTTTTTTTTTTTTTGAGACTGAGTTTCTCTTCTTTCTGCCCCAAGCTGGAGTGCAATGGTGCCATCTTGGCTCACTGCAAGTTCTGTCTCCCGGGTTCAAGTGATTCTCCTGCCTCAGCCTCCTGAGTAGCTGGGATTACAGGCACTGGCCACCACGCCCAGCTAATTTTTGTATTTTTAGCAGAGACGGGGTTTTACCACGTTGGCCAGGCTGGTCTCGAACTCCTGACCTCAGGTGATCTGCCCTCCTCGGCCTCCAAAAGTGCTAGGATTACAGGCGTGAGCCCCTGTGCTAGGCCACAGGTTCGTCTTTTCTTTCTTGATAAATAGAAATATAAATAGTTCATTTTCATTAAACAGTTACTTCTGTTTACTAATTTTTATTTCCTTATTGCCAGAAGGATGCATTATAAAATAGTGAGTCAATAGTCAAAGAAAAAAATTGGCATATGGTCACATCACACAATAAAAATAAAACCACTGTGGCAATAGCATCCAGAGTACTCTCTGCATGCAATAGGGCAGAACAGCTTAACCTGTTTCCTACATGTAAGTTTACACACAGCCTTATTTATTATTTCTCACTTTTCCCACTGACTTATTAGCTAGGACCATGCGCACCTCACAGACTGGGGCTCAGGGCTAAGGCACAACAGGTTGGAGTACCAAATGCTTCACTGAAGATCGTCAGGGGTTCGCACTGCCTGGCTGCGCTGACACTGTTTTATCTACTTCTTCCCTGTGAGCTGTGCTATATTTCTCAGCTTTCAGATTTCACCTCAAGCAAAACTGGGAATTCCTACACCCCCAAGACCATAACATGACAAAACTGGAAGTACGACGTGGAGATCTACCCAATCCATCTTGGCTTGTTTTAATGCAACTGATAATAATAATACATCACTAAATGAAATATTCAGGACAAATGCTAAATTAGACAGAATGTCAGACAACGGGTAAAACAAGACTGTCCCAGGCAAACTGGGAAGTAGGTAGATTCGCTCCCCACAGTCAGCATCTTTGTATTCAGCACACCGCACCCTTCTCTTCAGTTACTTATACTTTTCCCCTCTATTTTGATATTTTGCAAAGTGGGCCTGATATGGTTTGGCTGTGTCCCCACCCAAATCTCATGTTGAATTGTAACTCCACAATTCTTATGGAATTGTTGTGGGAGGAACCCGTGGGAGGTGATGGAATCGTGGAGGCCGGTCTTTCCTGCACTGCTCTCATGATAGTGAATGAGTTTCACGAGATCTGATGGGTTTCAAAACGGGAATTTCTCTGCACAAGCTCTCTTTTTGCTCGCTGCCATCCACCTAAGATGTGATTTGCTCTTCCTTGACTTCCGCCATGATTGTGAGGCCTCCCCAGCCATGTGGAACTGTAACTCCAATAAACCTCCTTCTTTTGTAAATTGCCCAGTCTTGGGTATGTCTTTATCAGCAGAATGAAAATGGACTAATAGAGGGCCCTTGAGACCTATTGGAGTCATCCAATATTGCAATTATATTTTAGTGATAATCTAAAACAAAATTTAGCCAAAGCATACTCTGGGTCAACTGGATGACTTCATTTGTAACTGACCACTGATGTGATTTTATTGCCTCTGTCTGCAGGTATGTATACCAAATGAAATTCCAGAATGCCAACATATAACTATTAATGTAATTTCCTGAATCAGAGATTGTGGAACTGTGGAATACTGTAGAAGTAACTTCAGGGGTCTATGAATATTCTATCTTTTGTATTTTTGAAACTGCTCTATTTTTAAACATTTATTTAGAAGTTCAATTAAATTTTAAACTTCACTGAGGCACAGGACCCTACCCTCATTTTCATTATTTATATCTTTTAATACCAAATTCCATGTTGTCTATTCAGATTATTCTTAGAAAATAGTTACAGAATAAGTACCCCAAGACTCAATGTTTAGATTGTCTAAATACAGAATTGCATCATGGAGTTATTTGTAACATTTTCTTCAAATGTGAAGAAGGAACAAGTATGTCACTTTCCATATTATTTTCTGATCAGGAAGAATGTAGATGCAGCTTACAGAAAATGTTCAATTCCTACAATGGGTTTCTCTTTTGTATCAATAGCTGCTTCACAGCTCATCTTCCATTGATGTAAATTAAAGCAGAGTATACAATCATGCAATTTTCTCTGTGACTCAAAAATAACATATACTGGCTGTCAGCCCCCTAAATAGCCAGTGAATCATTTTCCTGAAGGAACTTGTGTCTAAGGCCTGATGTGCATCTCTCGTGTGTATAGCTCTAGCTATTCCAATCTAAAGCTATGACAAAATGACTATTTTCAGAAAACTACAACAGTTATTCCTGACAACTTAATGGCATCCTTTAATAATCAACCACAGCCACCAATCTGCTTCTACCGAAATAATGTTTAATGTTTGTAACTCATAATTTTATTTTGCACATGTTCCCTAGCTTTATATTTGCCCATGTTATTGACTTACTCTGCAATGCAAAGTGTCTTTAGAGATTCTTGGATAAACAACTCTAAGTTTCTGGTGATGTTTTAAAAATTAATCTATTTTCCCTCATGGAAGCAGTTATAGTAGAAAACCAAAATTAATCCTATCTATGCTCTTGATGAAATACAACAATTAAGAAGATAAAGTTTGGCTATACTAATTCTATGAGAATCATTTCCTCTTTATTAATGTTTTAAAATGTTTTCATTTATCATCTTAGTTATCTAACCTTATTGAAAAAAGTGTTTACAATCTCAGAGTGTTCAAACTCATACTGCACGTTTTTTTCAGCTTTCTGAATAGTCCCCCAGGACTGGTACTTACTTGAAGTTCTGTGGCACATGAGGGTTCTGGGTGAAATCTGATGGTAGAGAAGGTGTGGGGGAGAACACTGAAGTCATGTGACGTATATGTCTGTGGTAGGTTGTCTCTAAACTAGGTGGTGCTCCTATTGTTCAATTATTTATATGTTCTCCTCCATCCAAAATGATTTAATCTGAACCCTGTCCTTCTCTTTTCATCTAACTGCAAAAATGTAATAGTCTTAGGGAGTGATATGGTTTGGCTGTGTCCCCACCCAAATCTCATCTCTAATTCCAGCTCCCATAATCCACATGTGTCACAGGAGGGACCCAGTGGAAGGGAATTGAATCATGGCAGTGGGTTTTTCCCATGCTGTTCTCGTGATAGTGAGTTAAATATCACGAGATCTGATGGTTTGATAAAGGGCAGTTCCTCTGCACATGCCCCCTTGACTGCCTCTATGTAAGATGTGCCTTTGCTCCTCCTTTGCTTTCTACCATGATTATGAGGCCTCCCCAGCCATGTGGAACTGTGAGTCCATTAAATCTCTTTTGCTTTATAAATTACCCAGTCTTGGGTATGTCTTCATTAGCAGCATGAGAACAGACTAAAACAGGGAGCTAAATTATTATTTTTTTTCCTTCTTCACATGTCTCTGCAGTATCATCATCATCTGCCCAGGAATTGCTGTACTTGACTTTCAAAATGAGGTGCTTTATAAGAGTACTTTTGAGTTTACTTTCTAGAATGTGTGTCTTTACAAATAAGTTTGGTTAACATGCAAATAAATTAGATATAAAATCTTATTTTTAGAATGTATTCCTCCATAGGTGTCAAATTTATCTTTAGTCCTCAGCACTGCCTGAGATATATGTTCCAGCAGAAAGCAAACATGTTTTTGCTTCCTGTTTTTATTTTTTTGGTAATTCTTAGGGAAACAATGGCTCCAAGGATTATTTATCTAGAAAACATACTGGAAAAACATCCAGCCAATCTATTACCATGGAAGACTAGTTTGCATGAAGAGGAAATACAATTCCCAAATAATGATTTCCCCTGTTTAAATGTTAAGGGTTATAGCAGTTGTAACTCTGGTAGGTAAGAATTTGGTAGTAGTTGCTTTTTTTTTTTTTTTTTTTTTTTTTTTTTTTTTGAGACAGAGTCTTACTTTGTCCCAAGGCTGGAGTGCAGTGGCACCATCTTGGCTCACTGCAACCTCTGACTCCCTGGTTCAAGCAATTCTCCTGCCTCAGCCTCCTGAGTAGCTGGGACTACAGGCACACGCCACCATGCCCAGCTAATTTTTGTGTTTTTAGTAGAGACGGGGTTTCACCATGTTGGTCAGGATGTTCTTGATCTCTTGACCTCATGATCTGCCTGCCTTGGCCTCCCAAAGTGCTGGGATTACAGGCGTGAGTCCCCGCACCTGACCTTTTTTTTTTTTGAGACTCAGTTTCACTCTTGTTGCCCAGGATGGAGTGCAATGGTGCAGTCTCGGCTCACTGCAACCTCAGCCTCCCGGGTTCAAGCGATTCTCCTTCGTCAGCCTTCCGAGTAGCTAGGATTACAGGCATTTGCCGCCACATCCAGTTATTTTGTATTTTTAGTAGAGACGGGGTTCCTCCATGTTGGTCAAGCTGGTCTCGAACTCCCGACCTCTGGTGATCTGCCCGCCTCAGCCTCCCAAAGTTAATCTGTGCTTTATAGTTGAAACGATATCATCTTTGTTTTATAGACTAGATAAGTGTAGTTTGGAAGATGAAAGCCTTTGCCATGTTAGTTCAAACAGAAATAGGAAGAATTAAAAGCAATAAACATATTCCCTCTGAGTCTGTAGTCAATTCTGCCAGGCCTTGGTTCAGTATCACCTCAACTTTAAGTTGAAAATGCTTTGCTTAACAGATTTTCCAAACTGGAGATGTCTTCTAACTTCATTTAATGCCAGAGTAATTTTAGAGAATAGCTCTATGTAAATCAGCAAATGAATAATAATTGCAGAAATAACTACATGTGGAAACACCAATTAGCCAATAAATCCACTTAATTGGTCTTAATAGTTTCTTTTGCTCTTTAAGATGCTATTTAATACTTTCATGCTATTGCATATGCATTGCATATTTTAAAACATTTTATTTAAGTGATGTTCTTATAGATAAACTAAGGGTTCTAATCGCTTAAAAATAAATCATGAATTAATTCGCTTCTGGTAGTACAGTTGGCAAAGCATTCTTCTCATTACATTGCATATGACTGCTTGTGTAATGGATGATTTTTCATTGCAAAATAATAATGTTATATGATTATTCCTAGAGGGAGACAGTTCTTGAGGTCCACCAGGCCTCATCCTTGCAGATGTTTTTGCAGCCATGATTTTGGATTGACTGGCTTTGGATGCTCTCTTCCACTACCCATGCGATCAAATGAAATGTGGCTTGCGGTAGTCTTCGAAAGGTTTGTTAGCCACAAAAGAAAGCAGAGACAGTGGCACCCAACAGGAGATCAAGACCCAACTTCACTCCGGTTTGTACTTGGCTGTACTCAACTAAGATAAACAGCCCTGGGCAAGGACTTATTCCCGAGAGATGGGTCCTTCATGCTTGGAGACCCTGGAAAGGGTCCAAGGAAAGTAGCAACTAAAGGGCAAGCCATCTAAAAGCCAGCCAAGCATTTTCTTTTCAACCCAATACCTTGTCGCTACCTATTCATATATTTTCCTGGCATTTTGACTTCAGTAACTGATTATACATTACGTCATCCCTCTGCTCAGAATAAACTGCACTGATAAACCTGCTATTTAAATGAGTCTAAAATGAAGGAAATGCCAAAAGGAAAATTCTGTTTATGGTTTTACTCAGAACTGAAGGGATTGCTTTTCTGTAATGCCAAGCTATGGCAATAGATTACTCAATAGATCACTATGAACTTGCCTTGGTTTTCCCAGGATTTTACAGGGAAATCTAGAAATTTTTAAATTAAATTTTAGATAAATACAAAAAGGCAGGACACAGAAATGGAATACTCACTATGCTTATAAATATATATTTTTTTCTTTGAGACGGCATCTCGTTCTGTCACCAGGCTAGAGTGCAGTGGTGCGATCTTGGCTCACTGCAACCTCCGCCTCCTGGTTTCAAGCGATTCTCCCGCCTCAGCCTCCAGAGTAGTTGGGACTACAGGTGTGGGCCACCATGCCCAGCTAATTTTTGTGTTTTTAGTAGAGATGGGATTTCATCATGTTGGCCAGGATGGTTTCCATCTCTTGACTTCGTGATCTGCCCGCCTTGGCCTCCCAAAGTGCTGGTATTACAGGCATGAACCACCGCACCCGGCCCATAAATATGTTTTAAAAATATGAATAAAAGTAACTCAAAAAGCAAAGTGTTTATTTTTAGATAGCAGGACTTTGAGTGTTTTGTTATTTTCTTTTGTGTATTTTCCAAGTTTGTGTATCAAGTATGTATATGTTTTGCACTAGAAAAAAAATCAATAGCCCAAATAATGGCAACACAGGCCTTTTTTGTCTTTAAGGAAGCTCTTTTTTTTTTTTTTTTTTGAGACAGAGTTTCGCTCTTGTCACCCAGGCTGGAGTGCCATGGCAGGATCTCGGCTCATTGCAAACTCCACTTCCCAGGTTTAAGCGATTCTGCTGTGTCAGCCTCCCAAGTAGTTGGGATTACAGGCACCTGCCACCATGCCCAGCTAATTTTTGTATTTTTAGTAGAGACAAGGTTTCACTAGTTTGGCCAGGATGGTCTGGAACTCCTGACCTCAGCTGGTCTTGAACTCCTGACCTCAGGTTATCCACCCCTCTTGGCCTCCCAAAAGGCTGGGGTTACAGGCGTGAGCCACTGTGCCTGGCCGTTAAGGAAGTTTTGAATATTCCTTCCTTGCTTTTCTTTTTCCTATTAATTCCTCTTTTGCAGGAGAAATTAATATGTAAGTGCACACACTGGCATATAGATAGATATGGTTTCAATATGTTATGTTCCTGTTTACAAATCTTCAATGATTGCACCTCTCAGCCAGAAAATGTGCACGTTTTGTCCAGGAGCTCCTTAATGTGCTGGTAATCTACAGTAAATCTTATTTACATATCTTGCAAGTGATAAATTCAATATCACTAATTTCAATGTACATGTACTCATGGCAGTGGAAAATGGCTAAGAGACGATTTTTTCAAGAAAAAACCATTAAGTCTCTCTCTCTCTCTCTCTTTTTTTTTTTTTTTCTTGAGAATGAGTCTTGTCCTGTCACCCAGGCTGGAGTGCAGTGGCAGGATCTCGGCTCACTGCAACCTCCGCCTCCCGGGTTCAAGCTATTCTCCTGCCTCAGCCTCCTGCCACCCTGCCTGGCTAATTTTTTGTATCTTTAGTAAAGACGAGGTTTTACCATGTTGGCCAGGCTGGTCTCTAACTCCTGACCCATGATCCACCTGCCTCAGCCTCCCAAAGTGCTGGGATTACAGGCCTGAGCCACTGCACTGGGCCCAAGTCTCTTTAAAATTCTTTCCAATCACTTGACTTCCCTGGAGATAGAAAGACCAGAATGCCATCATAGGAAATGTCTTCATCAGAACATGCAAAGAACATAATTTAAATGAATTGTATCATGAAAATCCTACCGGAAAGTATAATCCTATTATAAGATGTTAGGTCCTTTCAGTTGTTAAATAGAAAGTCGTAGAAATAAGAGACTCATTCCCAAACTCCCACATGAAAAGTAAGTAGTAGAGATTATTGTAAAGCAATTTTCCTACCAATCCCCTCTCAGTTTAACCAGAATCTCTTCTGTGCGTTCCCTCTGCCAGTACCCCAAATTTTCTAGATGTGTTACAATGGAGCAAAATTCAGATCCATAATAAAAATTTCCTTTATTCTGACATGCATATTTCAGTCTGGAAATTTATAGATTTTTTTAAAAAATAAATCATTTCATTATTTGGAGAAATTACACAAAAATTTAAAAGCTTATCAAATTTTAACCATCTTTGCTGAAAATTTTGTCTTAATTAGGAACCATACTATCCCTAAATAATTACACTGGACACTTTATTTTCACAACCAAGGTCAAAGTACTATAACATTTAAAATGGTTTCGGTATAACTGGGAGTTAATATGATATGTAACAGTAACATCAGCAGAGAGAGGATTGTAAATAATCCATTTCTCTCAGAATTGCCAGAGTTTTTATAAGTAGGTGTTAGTTTGGGGATGTTAATACTTTTAGTGTTTGAGATATGTTTTGAGGCACTGTGTGACTTCAGACAAATAAATCTTTAGTTCTTAGTCTTGTTATTTTGAAGACAAGCACAAGTTCCAAAAAATAATTTCATAATGTTATTTATTATCAGAGAATGTAGCAGCTATGAGAACAAAGAATTAGGAATCTACAAAGAAATAGGAACCATTCGTAAATGATACAAGTCTGCCAGAGCCTCTCCTGACAATAATTGGATTTGGTTGAATAGAGCTAAGAGTAAAAGTGAACAGATGTTAGGTGATGGAGCAGAACTTGCTCTTTTCAGATTAAACAACTAATTATGAGTGGATAATGATGTGTGCAAGTGGTAGGCACTGGAAATGTTTCCAATTCAGACCAAGTAACAAGACTAAGTTCTCATATATTTGATTCCACACAGGGCTGGAATCTAGACATTTAAAAAGCTGTTTTAAAACAGAAATGGACAAGGTGGGTGTGGATAAATTAAAATTTTAGGACCCTTGGAGAGAATTTAATGACAAGTTTTTTTTCCTTGGATAAATTATGACCAGATTCTAGTCTACTGCTGAAATAAGATTGCCAGCTGTTTGCAATCTGACCACCATGACCAGCCAGAGCACATGTTTAAAATCTTAATTACTAGTTTAGAATATTTATACAACACTTGACTAAAATGCGTTTTCTGCACAAAACCCATTGTTTCGGACACCTGCTTCGTGTGAGTGGGAAAGGAAAGGTGACCAGCAGGGGGAGGACTTGGGGGAGATGTAGACTTGGGGATGAGACCTTCGTGGACAGGCATCCTACAGAGTCAGAAAAGGGAATCTGAATTTCTAGAGTGGGATTTGGGCTCGACAGTCACAGGAGGGTGTTCCCCCGGCATGGATGGCTGTCAAGAAATAGTCAGAAATAGGCTGTGCACTGTAGCTCACACCTGTAATCCAAGCACTTTGGGAGGCCGAGGTGGGCGGATAACCTGAGGTCAGGAGTTCAAGACCAGCCTGGCCAATATGGTGAAACCCCATCACTACAAAAATACAAAAATTAGCTGGACATGATGGCAGTTGCCTGTAATCCCAGCTACTTGGGAGGCTGAGGTGGGAGAATTGCTTGAACCCGTGAGGCAGAGGTTGCAGTGAGCTGAGATAGCACCATTGTACTCCAGCCTGGGCAACAGAGTGAAACTCCATCTCAAAAATAAAAAAGAAAAAAGAAATAGTCAAAAATAAAGAGAACTTCAATGTAAAAAATAAAAATAAAAAATAGAAAAAAATTAAAATAAAATGGCTTTTCCTAAAAATCAAACAAAGAACATTGTTATTTTCTCAAAATAATCCTTTTATTTTCTCAGAAATCATTGTCCATATTAGTATTCTGTGGCTGCTAAATGGCTACAGACTTGCTGGCTTAACACAACAGAAATATATTCTTAGCTCTGGGGGCCAGAGGGACAAAATCAATGTGTCGGCACGGTCCACTTCCTCCGGAGGCTCCAGGGAAAAATCTGTTCCTTGCCTCTCACAGCTCTGGTGGCCCTTGGCATTCCTTTTAGCTATAACCCCTTCTGCTCCATTTTTGCATTGCCTTCTCTGTGTGTCTATCTCAAAACACCTCGTCTCTCTTAGAAGAACCCATGTGATTGCATTTACTACATTCATAATTTAGATTAAACTCCTCCTCTGGGGATCCTTAACTTAATCATGTATTTTATCATATAACGGAACAATCACAGGTTCCAGGGATTTAACCTGATATCTTTTGGGGGCCATTTTTAGCTTTATTTTATTTTATTTTATTTTATTTTATAGTTTAGATGTAGTCTTGCTCTGTTGCCCAGGCTGGAGTGCAGTGGCACGATCTTGGCTCACTGCAAACTCTGCCTCCCGGGTTCAAGCGATTCTCCTGCCTCAGCCTCCTGAGTAGCTGGGATTAAAGGCATGTGCCACCATACCTGGCTAATTTTTGTATTTTTAGTAGAGATGGGGTTTCACCATATTGGTCAAGCTGGTCTCAAATTCCTGACCTCGTGATCCGCCCGCCTCGGCCTTCCAAAGTGCTGGGATTACAGGCATGAGCCACCGAGCCCAGCCCATTTTTAGCCTTTTACGCTGTCTCTATTTTATTGTTTCTGAATGCTTGTTAGTGTCTGTGTAACTCAATATCCTTCATAAATGTCTCTCAATATAGTGGAATGCATTGTCTTTTACTCCTCGTTCAATGTCACACCTTCTATTTATTGCCTTATCAGTTAACCATTTAAAGTTCCCAAATATTTTTCCAGTTGCTGCTACTGCTACTAGTAATTAGAAAGAAAGAATGAATGGAGAACAGAGAGAGACAGCAAGAGAGAAAAGAAAGAGGAGGAGTGGGTATGGGAGGAAGAAGAGGAGGAAGAGAATTGCCATGCAAACTGATTCAACCTCTTCAACCGTAGTAATCAATAATAGTTGCTGAGATGTCCCAAATCGTGCGTTCGGCTTTTGTGGTTATATATTTAGAATCTGCCACATATGGTTTTCTTCATATCACCAACCACAGAGTTAAAGTCACTGGCATTTATTACAGTCAGATGGGACATTTGCAAATGTAATATTTGTAGTGAAATTCAGGATAAAGGGAGTAACTAATTTTATTCAATCTTTTGGAATAAAAAAGCCTTTTGAAAGGATGGAATAGGCTGATTTTCACTGGTTTTCTTGATCTGGGTTATAAAGATATTACTAAAATAAATAGTTTTAAGATCATAGTATAAAGTAAAAATTTCAGGTAATCTTCATTTTTGCAGATGGTTGAGGGAAAAAATGGAAGTGTTCCTACTCTGGTCTTCTTCCTATAAATGCACATGTAATGTTGCTGATGTTGAAAACCCAGGATTGAATTGATAGAATAACATCTTGCAACAGAGAATACCAACACCTCTAAACCCAGAATGAAGAGGCCTCTCTCTGAAAAGGTATGCTGTAAACTCCTGTAGCTGGTGCTGGTATCAAGCCTTTAGCAACAATGAACAGATATGCTCATTTTCTAGTTTATATTTTCAACTGTTGCTTGTTTTAAATCACATGCCAAACAGTATCAAGAGTGGATAACAATAATACCAGCACTATGGGAGGCAGAGGCCAGCAGATCATTTGAGGTCAGCAGATCATTTGAGGTCAGCAGATCATTTGAGGTCAGGAGCTCAAGACCAGCCTGGCCAACATGGTGAAACCCCGTCTCTGCAAAAAATATGAACAAATTAGCCGGGAGTGGTGGTGTGCACCTGTAGTCCTAGCTACTCGGGAGGAAGGCTGAGGCAGGGGAATCACTTGAACCCAGGAGGCGGAGGTTGCAGTGAGCCGAGATCTTGCCACCACACTCCAGCACAGGCAACATAGCGAGACTCTGTCTCAAAATATATATATATATATAAAGGGGGGGATAAAAATTTGCACAAGGACTTTTTACTTTAGGATTAATAGGCTCAAGAGGTCACACACAATTTATCGTTTCATTTAAAATTTTTCAAATTTATATCCAACTGCTTTACAAACACTCAAGATTAGAAAGACTTATCTATTAGATAGCTGACAGAAGTCAGAGGGTTCCAGGTCAGTGATTTCACAGTGTATGCCAGGAAAATGTTATGATGGCTAACTTTATATGTTATGAGGAGACCCAACATTCGGTCAAGCATTATTCTGGTGTTTCTGTGAGGGTGGCTTTAGATTAGATTAACATTTAAATATAAATTGACTAAAACAGATTGCCCTACCTCATGTAACTGGATCTTATCCAGTCAGTTGAAGGCATGAAGAGAACAAAATGGCAACCTTCCCCTGAATAAGAAAGAACTTCTCCCTCCTGATTGTATTCAAACTGAGACATTGGCTTTTTCCTGACTTTGGACTGGGACTGAAATATCAGCTCTTCTTGGGTATGGAGCCTGCTGGCTTTCATACTGGAACTACACCATTGGTTCTCCTGGCTTGCCAACATAACCTGTACATCTTGGGACTTGTGTACACACACACACATGCATGCACACACACACACACACACACACACACACACACATGTCCTGTGTCTCTGCAGAACCCTAACTAATACAAATATCCTTTGACATTGTCACTATAAAGCCAGATAGAGTCTTAAGAGATATTTTGGCCTATTAAAAGAATAGCGAATTAGAATTGTGCTTCCAATTTAAAATGTTAAATCGAGTAAATGATTTAAACTTATCATTTTGACCTGAAATCCTTACAAGTTTACATGTACATTGAGAACTTTAAAAGAACTTAATAACTATATTTCATATTTATAAGTATCTAATTGATGAGCTATTCAAATATTCATGAGTATCTCATTTGTTAAGTTAGACAAGCTAAAGTAGTTAAAATAAAATTAAATGTATTAAATTTATAAATCAAGCTTTAACTGTTCAAAAATGTTTAACTACATTTGAAAATGAGAAGAAATCATTAATCAGTCTTCCCTTAAGAAGGATTTTTAAAATTTGCTTGACTTACAGATAGGTTGAGAAGGTTTGTAAGCTGAACTTAAAATTTTAAATACAACTATAATTTTGATTATGTAACTTTGAAAGCATACTATCAAGTTTGAAAATCAAGCAATCTCTGACTAGCTTTTTTTTTTTTTTAATACGTTAACATTGCCCTCATTTGTCCTTAACAATAACCTTGTGAGGTCCTGTTTTAGAGTTAGGCAACCAAGAATCCTATTCCTGAGGAGCTGGAGAACAAGTGGGGTCCTTGCTGTGTAGGACAGCAATAGGTAGACTTGAGAGACAACAGCTAGTCTTTTCCTCCTTAGAATCTGAGAGAACAGAAATCAGGAAGTCCATCCCATCAGGATTAAAGAGCTTACAAAGGTGAAGGGTTAGAGGGCCATTACTTTCTGCATATCGTTTAAGGAGTCATTGACGAATAAGAAATCACCAGTTAGGAAAGACTCAATTTTTGTGATCTGAGATTTCAAAGACAGAAAATTAAAGAGAAATAATCTACAACTCTCCTTCTGTTTGTAATTCAGAGAAATCCAGGAGTTTCCAAAGGAACCATGCCAGCAAGTGCAGTTAGCCTGTTTGCATGGTTATATTTGTCCTAATGAGAATTGGAGAGTTATAATCACTGAATATCACTATGACGGATACCAATTCAACATGAATATTGATCTTTCCCTCTTTCGGAGCTCATTACGAAAAAAATCAACAAAACTAAAGAGGAAAAGAAACGAGTCACATTTTCCTCTTGCTAGTGAGTGATTCAAGCTGTTACTAGGGATTTTCCATTGTTTTCAGTCCAGCTGTCCAGAATCTTACCTCCCCCTCCCCTTCCTCACGCTGACAATGCAAAAGGAAATGAAGAATTCTAGTTTTCAAGGACCGGGCAGTGGCTCAAGGATGGTGACAGTATGGCAAAGTCACTTTGCCCACTGAAGAGTGAGCATGAGTGGCAAGATGTAACAAAGTTCCTTTTTTGAGTGCAAAGGAATTATGAGACCTGGAATCAGACTACACTCGAGCATGCCATAAAAATCTTCTTATTGATTATATAAGAAAATGTGCTTTCCAAATTGAATAAACAAAAAATGAAATCTTGTAAGTGAAATGGGCTTTTAAAGTCCAAGCCTAAGTCTTCCTTTTCTACAGATTTGTTAAATTTTATATTTCCTAAGGTACAATATCTATCTCAGTCATGAAATTCTTTTCATGCCTCAACAATTTTCTCCAAAAAAGTCATGAAACAATTCTGAGAATTAAAACACTTAGTGAAAATCAGCCACATTTGTACAGAGATTGCTAGCCATCACGCTATCCATAAACTTGCTAATCACTCTTATCATTGATAGTAGTAATGATTTTCTCTAAATGGCAGTTTGTGATTATCTATATCTCTATTATCTCTCTCTCTCTCTCTCTCTCTCTCTCTCTCTCCCCTATCTATCTTGCTTTAGGCAAAATAACTTGATTTGGAATCAACCATTCAGCTCTACCCACATTGATTGAAAATGGCAATGCACTTTTTTCTTAGTCTTGGTTCTAATCACTAGTACATTAGCACAAGCCAGCTGGAAAATATGTACCACGAATATGTGTACCAAAAATGTGTAATGCAAATATAATGCTATATATATAGTGAGAGGGTAGTTAATTTTGAAGTTTATTTCCTTCAGAAATTGTCAGCTTTTGATTGATCAGTGGGTGTGGTATCTCAATGTAATCAAACAAGACACTCCAGAAACAAGGAACTGCTTAAAAGCAAGCAAATTAAGCAGCACATAAAAGGAATGTGTTACTCTCCACATTGAAAGGGAACCAAGTCTGGTGGTAGTATGGTGGATTGTATTCCTAGACAAAAAGCTTCTTTTCTGACTGACTCTATTTTTCTTCTCTATTCAGAGGAATGCCCTGTTCTGAGTTTTGTGTACACATACATAGAACCAGGAACTGGCGAATGCTTGATGAATAAATCCAGGTGCTGTAATTCCAAGCTCGGGTTTTGTATAAGGTCCAAGAACACATGGAAAAGACTGACCATGGAACAAAACTTAGTCCCTTTGGAGAACAATGGATACATGAAAGATGACTGAGCTTTAAGAAATGTTCTCTAAGCCATGGTGGTTGAAACTCATTAGAGCAGAAGGTAAATCCTAAAAGCCTCCTTAAGCCTGTGGTAGGTTAATTGCAAAAACATCCCAAATTGCACCCCTCCCTGTATCCATGTCCCAAGTGATATGACTTTGCATCTCCTCCATCATCAAGGTGTGGAATCCATTTCCCTCCTCTTGAATCCAGATGTTCTGTGACTTGTTCTGGCCAATAGCATGTGGCATAAGTGGCATTGTGTCTCAAGAAGCTATGCTGGTTTCAACCATTTCTCTCCAAACCTTGTCTCTACCGTGTAAACAAACCTCGGGTAGTATGATAGATGAAGAAGAACAGAGACTTGTTGTCTTAGTTCATTTGCATTGTTATGAAGGAATACCTGTGGCTGGGCAATTTATAAAGAAAATAAGTGTATTTGGCTCACAGTTCTACAGGCTATACAAGAAGCATGGAGATTTTTTTGTTTTGTTTTGTTTTGTTTTCAGATGGAGTCTCCCTCTGTTGCTCAGACTGGAGTGCAATGGCGCTATCTTGGCTCACTGCAACCTCTGCCTCCCCGGTTCAAGTAATTCTCCTGCCTCAGCCTCCTGAGTAGCTGGGATTACAGGTGCCCACCACCATGCCCAACTAATTTTTGTATTTTTAGTACAGACGGGGTTTCACCAGGTTGGCCAAGCTGGTCTCGAACTCATGACCTCAGGTGATCCACCTGCCTCGGCCTCTAAGTGTTAGGATTACAGGTGTGAGCCACCATGCCCGGCCAGGAAACTTTTACTCATGGTGGAAGGTAAAGGGTAGCAGGCAACATATGGCCAGAGAGAAAGGAAGAAAGAGAGGAGAGGAAGGTGCCAGGTTCTTTTTTACAGCCAGATCTCACAGGAACTAAGAGTGAGAACTCACTGGATCCTGCCAGAATGGCACCAAGCCATCTATAATGGATCCACCCCCATGACCCACACACCTCCTATTAAGCCCCACCTATAACTGTAGGGATCAAGTTTCATCATGAGATTTAGAGTGGACAAATATCCAAACTATTTCACCAGTCATCACTGCAGCCCTGGCTGATAGTCAGCCAATGGGAAAACATAGGAGTGAGGCCATCCCTGACCATCAGCCCCCACCTACGTTGCTGGCTGCCTTCTGCAGCAGGTTTAAGAGCCCATTCAAAATCAGCCACACCTGGTTCAGATCCGCAGCACTGCCCAGCTGACCCATAGGTTTGTGAACAACCACAAATACTCATTATTTCAAGCCACTTAATTTTCAGGTGATGTGTTTTATAGCAATATCCAGCCGATAAAACTCAACAGGCCAATGTAAATATCAAAGATGCCATCAGTAGATAGAGGAGCCTTGTTTATTCACATTTGCATTCCTCTGTATAACTTTCTAAAGGATCTTTAAAAATTACTGATGGGCTGAACAGTATCCTCAAGAAGCAAGCAGTGGAAAGCTATGTACAACTAAAGTCCATGATTCATAGGTGCAGTACTTATGAGAGTGCTTATAGCTACCTTGTAAACACCCACATTCCAAAAGATCTTATGGCTCAGTTGAGAGCTCTCTTGCATATGTCTGTAGTCAATTAACTTGCCTTTTTTTTTTCACGTCATTGAACTTAAAGAGCAGCCAGAGTTTGTTCAGAAGCCACATACCATGTTCCCTCCTGCCTACAACCATAGCAATAATCCAGACAGTTTTCTGTTCACCATAAAAACCCTTTATAGGAAGACAACATGGTACTAATAAAAACACCACCTAGAGTGAGGCATACGGAACCTCATCAAAAAGTCTCAAGAACACACATGAAACAAAAATCTGCACCCCCTACTCCAAGCAGACATGACTAAAAATACCATATTAATTGCTAACCTCAGCCAATCCTGGAGATCCATGTCTTTTGGTATTGCACAGAGTACTGCAGGGAAAAAAGCACTGGACTGAGAGTCAAGAGAAGTGTATTTCCGTACTTGGTCTCCCATCAATAGCTGCAAAAACTTGGCCAAGTCCCCTGGATGCCTGGACTCCCAGATAATCACTGAGGAGCCTTCTGGTCCTGTAATTGTATGCTTTTGACTTGTCTGAGATTTTTAGTTTGTGACTGTGAATGAGCATATAGTAGTCAACATGACTCAGAGAAGGAACACTGCACTGAGAGTGTTTAGTCCTGCCTCTATCACCAGTGCAGCAGATGACCTGGAGGAAGTTCCACCTCTCTGAACTTCAGGTTGCTCATCTGTAAAATGGGTGATGCATTTGGGCTAAATAATCGAAGGCCCTTTCCAGTTTAGAATGCTTGCTTTTATAATGCTTCAAGGTTTTATGTTTCATATTGATTTCTGGACAGAGCCTCACCAAGATTTAGGTACACGGAGAGTGAGGAAAGATCAAGCAGTCTTTTCAAAGAGCTACAGATAGGTCAAACCAGGCTTAGAGACAGTTTTTCTAATTTAATTGCAAGGAGAACAAATGGGCTATTTGTGGAAGTGCTTCAGGTGCAAAGGAAAATGTTATCCACCACCAAAACCAAGTGAATTCTTTACTGTGCCAGTTGTATAATATTCCATTCCGCCCCAGAGAGTGATGGGAAGCTCAGCGTATGCTCTGGGCATTGTTAAAGAAAAAATTGTGGGGCTGAGTGCAGTGGCTCATGCCTGTAATCCCAGTACTTTGGGACCTTGGGGCAAGAGGATTGCTTGAGCCCAGCAGTTTGAGACCAGCCTGGGCAATATAGTGAAACTTTGTCTCTACAAACAAACAAACAAACAAAAAAAGCAAAAAAGAATTAGCCAAGCATGCTGATATGTGCCTGTGGTCCCAGCTACTTGGGAGGCTGAGCTGGGAGGATCACCTGAGCCTGGAAGGCCGAGGCTGCCGTAAGCCTTGATTATACCACTGCACTCTAGCCTGGGTGACAGAGTGAGATTCTGTGGAAAGAAAGGAAGGAAGGAAGGAAGGAAGGAAGGAAGGAAGGAAGGAAGGAAGGAAGGAAGGAAGGAAGGA